>NC_083347.1:104096528-104411441 GCF_019175385.1 Lycium barbarum | reverse complement strand
CTATATATATATATATATTATAAAAAAACAAATCCATACACATTTCATATCAACCAACAATAGATTAAAATTCGTCCACATATCCTATACCTCACTTACAAATTCAATTGTTACCGAAATTCGGGGTAAACAGTTTGGCGCCCACCGTGGGGCTAGGATAATAGTGGTTTTTTAATCTTTGCTTATACCTCCTTCTACCCGTTTGATTAAGGAATCTTTTGCTAATTTCTGCAAGAAAACGACCAAATGGCAAGCAACGGACAGTCTGGTCATGCCAACAACAACGAAGTTGTTGCTAAAAACGAGAACAGTGGGTTACGAAACCTACCAGCAGATCCAATCGACCCAAACTCTGTTGATTCGAGGGAAGGCCTCAACCAGCAGAACACCGTGAACCAGGAGAATGCCACCTTACCGGCCACTGATCCCTTGAACACTCATAACTCAATTACTTTATCTCGGGCTCAAGGCCGAAAAGCACCGGATACTCCGGATGAGATTAACTTACGTTTAATTTTTGAAATGTTGCAGGAACAGGGAACTGCCATAGCCAAACAGGGAATTGCAATAGCTCAGCTGCAGAGCAAAAATGACAAGGCAACTCCGGAAAGGTCAAAAGGGGTCACCGAACCAAGGAGGGATGAACCACGGATAGTTGAGAGTTATGGATCGGGAGCCAGTTCATCCACCGAAGTTCTGAATATGCTCGAGACCTTGGCAAAGCGGGTAGATTCACCGGAGAAGAGAGTGGAAACGTATAACTCTCGAGTGGATCAGATCCTGGGGGCTCCGCCGATTCTAAAAGGACCGGATTCGAAGAGGTACATTCAAAGGCCTTTCCCTCCAAGTGCGGCTCCGAAGTTTATCCCGAAGTGGTTCAAGATGCCGGATATCCAGAAATACGTCGGTACAACAGACCCACAGGAGCACGTGACTTCGTACACCTGTGCCATAAAAGGAAATGATGTCGAAGAGGATGAAATTGAGTCTGTTTTGTTAAAAAAAATTGGGGAAACACTATCGAAAGGGGCATTGACCTGGTATGACCATCTGCCCGAGCATTCAATCACTTCCTTCAAAATGCTCGCAGATGCGTTCATAAAAGCCCATGCCGGAGCTAAAAAGGTGCAGGCATAGAAGGCGGACATCTTCTGCATAGCCCAAAGGGATGATGAGTTGTTACGATAATTTGTGAACCGTTTCCAAAGGGAACGGATGGAACTCCCTCTGGTTCCGGAGGAATGGGCTGCACAAGCTTTCACCAAAGGGCTTAATCCTCGGAGCTCAACGACCTCATTCAAACTGAAAGAAAACTTGTTGGAATATGAGGTTGTAACCTGGGCAGATCTTCATAACAGATACGAATCAAAGAACCGGGTAGAGGATGACCAACTTGATCTTCCCTTGGGACCCATAAATATAAGCAAAAGCTCTGAGAGGTCGAGGAAAAATTACGAGCCGGAGATGCGACCATTGAGGGAAAGATACCGACTATACTCTCATTCGGAAAAACCAAGCTTCAGGTCGGAAAAATCAAGGGTTAGCCCGAGTCACTTCTCTGGTCGGGGTGATAAACAGGTCGAGCGCCCGTCACACAGACGAGGCCTATCATTTAGAAGTGATGCCGGGAGTTCGGCTAGCAACAAAGACTTACCAAGGATATCGGAGTACAACTTCAACGTCAACACCTCGGATCTCGTCTCGGCCATCGGCCGTATCACGGAAGCAAGATGGTCAAGGCCATTGAGGTCAGACCCGGGCCAGTGGGACCCGAGCGTGGTGTGTGAATATCATGAAACCCATGGGCATAGAACTGAGGATTGTCGCCAACTAAGGGGGGAGGTGGCTCGCTTATTAAAGAATGGCCACCTTCGAGAATTCCTGAGTGAACGAGCTAAGAGCCAATACAAGGAAAAGGAATTTCACAAACGGGCTGAGCCGATAGAACCTCAACATGTAATCAATATGATAATTGGGGGAACAGATGCTCCTCGGGGGCCGGTGATGAAACGAACAAAGTTTTCCATTATGCGCGACCGGGATTACGTACCCGAGGGGTCCATCTCCTTCAGCAACGAGGATGCAGAAGGTAGTTCCGCAAACATCATCAGGTGGAAAGTGGTAGAATATCTAAAGCTACTCGACCAGATTTGCCGGTCAACATCGACGGCACCTTATAACAGACGGTATTCTATGTCATCGAGGGAGATATGAAGTATAATGCTTTGCTCGGTAGACCGTGAATTCATAGCATGAGAGCAATACCATCAACACTACATCAGTTGCTGAAGTTCCCGACCCCGGAGGGGATAAAAACTATCTGAGGTGAACAGCCAGCTACAAAGGAGATGTTCGCGGTCGAGGAAGCGCCACTTCTTTCGAAAAAGCCAGATCAAAGAGATGATGAATTAATCGGAGGCAAGGACGCCAAATAGCAACTAAATGATATGAGTTCGAAAGCGGAGTAGAAGGGGTCAGACCCGGTGGGTGAAGAGGATGATTTTGGCGTACCCCAATCGTTCGTATTACCGGATGACTCGGATGCAACCAAATCTACCGTGGAGGAGCTGGAACAAGTCATCTTGTTCGAACATCTACCGGATAGAAAGGTATACCTGGGCACGGGGTTAACCTCGGAGCTCAGGAACAAGTTAATTAAATTTCTTCAAGCTAATATCGATTGTTTTGCATGGTCCCATATAGACATGACAGGTGTGCCACCGAAAGTGACGACTTATAAGCTCAGCCTCGATGGGAGATTTCCCCCGGTGAAGCAGAAAAGGAGGCCCATGGCAGAGCCAAAACACACCTTCGTAAAAGATGAGGTAACAAAGCTTTTAAAAATAGGCTTTATCCGGGAGGTAAAATACCCGGATTGGCTAGCCAATGTAGTAGTGGTGCCGAAGAAAAGTAATAAATTTAGAATGTGTGTTGACTATAAGGATTTAAACAAAGCATGCCCGAAGGATTTGTTTCTGATGCCCCACATCGATCGAAGGATCGATTCAACGGTCGGGCATGAGATGTTAAGTTTTCTCGATGCTTATTCTGGGTACAACCAAATCCGGATGCACCCGGAGGATCAAGAGAAAACATCCTTTATTATCCGATACGGGACTTACTGCTATAATGTCATGCCCTTCGGGTTAAAAATACCGGAGCAACTTACCAACGCCTAGTTAATGGAATGTTCGAAGAATAGATAGGGAAAACAATGAAATTTTATATTGACGACGTGGTAGTCAAGTCCCTGAAAACAGAGGACCATTTAAAGCATTTACAGGAAACCTTCGATGTACTTCGCAAATACAACATGAAGCTTAACCCGAAGAAATGTGCCTTCGGTGTCCGATCAGGCAAATTTTTAGGTTTCATGGTATCAAACCGGGGAATTGAAATTAATCCGGACAAGATCAAAGCCATCAAGGATATCAAGGTGGTGAACAATGTCAAAGGAGTGCAAAGGCTCACCGGAAGGATAGCTGCACCGAGCCGTTTCATTTCGAGGTCTTCAGATAAAAGTCATTGTTTCTTCTCATTACCGAGGAAGAAGAATGACTTCGTCTGGACACCGGAATGCCAAGGCTTCTGCACCGGAGTGGTTACCGCAGGTACCCTCGTGGACTTCTCTCATCACATAATCTGTTTCTCCGGGACCCAAACACTTGGCTAGAGGTCCGAAGAAAGACCGTTGATACAGTTGACCGTCTATTAGGCAGAACCATGCCTCTTTGGTCCTGAATACCCCTGATTCTTTTGGGTCGCTCGGGAGCTTCCTATCTTGCAAGTAGTCGATGTATCTGTTGCGCCAATCCCAAGTTAGACCCATTGTGTTTATCTCCGCCTGCCCGTTTTCTACCGCCGAATTCATCAACTGCGCTGTGGTATCAGGGTTGATTTCCTTCGCTTCGATTGAAGATCCCAAATTAGCCAGTCCATCGGCTTCGTTATTCTGCTCCCTGGGTACATGCTACATGGTCCACTCTTTAAACCGGTGTAGTATCACCTGAGTTTTCTCCAAATATCTTTACATACGCTCATCCTTGACCTCGAAGACGCCGTTAACTTGGTTAATGACAAAGAGAGAGTCGCATTTTGCTTCGATTACTTCGGCCCCCACACTACGTGCCAATTCCAAACCTGCAATCATAGCCTCGTACTCGGCCCCAAACTACGTGCCAATTCCAAACCTGCAATCATAGCCTTATACTCAGCTTCATTGTTAGTTAATTTAATGGTTCTAATCGACTGTCTAATGGCATCACCGGCAGGGGTTTCAAGGACAATGCCCAACTTGGAAACTTTTAGGTTCGAAGCCCCATCTGTGTGTAGAGACCAGATACCCGAAGCCTTCCCCGAGGTCAGTAAAAGTTCTTTCTCGACCACGGGAATCATGGCCGGGGTAAAATCTGACACGAAATCGGCCAAGATTTGAGACTTAATAGTTGTCCTAGATTTATATTCGATATCATATCCGCTAATCTCTACGACCCATTTGGTTAATCTACCCGATAATTCTGGTTTATGCATGACATTTTTTAGCGGGTAAGTAGTTACTACACATATCGGATGGCATTGAAAGTAGGGTTCCAATTTTCTTGATGTACTTACCAATGCCAAAGCCAACTTTTCGAGGTAGGGATAACGAGTCTCCGCATCCCCTAAAGTCCTACTCACATAATATATTGGAAATTGCATACCTGCTTCCTCTCGGACCAAAACACCGCTTACCGCTACCTCGGACACGACGGTATAGAAACAATTGCTCTTCTGCCTTCGGTGTGTGCAGTAGAGGCGGACTCGATAAGTACCTTTTTATTACTAGAATCGGATGGAGGATGATGCGAAGAATTTTGTCCGGAAATGTGACGGGTGTCAAAGGCACGCCCCGATGATCCATCAACCCGGGAATTTGCTACATCCGGTGATATCGCCTTGGCCTTTCATGAAGTGGGGAATGAACATCATCGGTCCTGTGCCATGGGCACCAGGTAAGGCCCGTTTCATTTTGTTTATGACTGACTATTTCTCAAAATGGGTTGAAGCGCAGGCCTTCGAAAATATTAGAGAAAAGGAGGTTATTGACTTCATATGGGACCATATTATCTGTCGTTTCGGCATCCCGGCCGAAATTACTTGTGATAACGGCCCTCAGTTCGTTAGCAGCAAGGTCAATAATTTTCTCGAAGGGCTAAAGATCAAGAAAATTATATCACCTCCGTATCACCCGAGTGAAAACGGACAGGCGAAATCCACGAACAAAACAATAATTCAAAATCCAAGGAAAAGACTTGAAACATTGAAACATCAATGGAGGGAAGTAATACCCGAGGTATTATGGGCTTACAGAACTACGTCAAAATCAAGCACGGGAGAAACACCTTTCTCGTTGGTCTACGGGGCCGAAGCTGTGATCTCCATAGAAGTTGGCGAACCGAGGCTCCGATTCAAATACGCCACCGGTAAGTCAAATGAGGAGGTCATGTCCATAAAACTCGACCTAGCGGACGAACTACGCAAAAATGCATTGGTCCGTATAGCAGCTCAGAAACAAAGAATGGAGAGGTACAACAACCGGAGGGCCAATTTTCGGCATTTCCAAGTTGGGGACGTGGTGCTTCGGAAAGTTACTTTGAACACAAAGAATCCCAATGACGGGAAGTTGGGTCCGAACTGGGAAGGGTCGTACAAGATAACAGGAATAACGGACAAAGGATCGTACCAGCTGGAATCCATGGACGGACAACGGTTGTGCAATAACTGGAATATGGCTCATTTGAAGAGATACTACTGCTAAGGTATGAATGCCCACCCTTGTGATTATTTTTTATTATTAACCTATCTTTTTTTTTTTTTTTTTTGCAGAAAGTAGAGTACCGAATGAAGTTATGTCTGAAAACACGTGTTGCACTCTTTTCCTTAGTATGATTTTGTCCCGAAGTGGGTTTTCCGACAAGGTTTTTAATGAGGCAACAAGTACAACGTGTTACTTTATGAAAACGAGGCAAAGAACCCGGGTACGCAGGGTCTACCCCTCGAGTGGGGACTTGGTAGTGCTTACCCGATCATACAGCTCGGATAAACACTAGGGGATTATCATACACACATTGAGGTCTACCCCAGAAAGTTAAAATGAGTTCAACTCACCAAAGCAGATGAAGAAACTCCGTTAAGTGCTACCCCGAAAAGGTCCTCGAAATTTTATGTTTTTCATTTGTCTAATCCCGGACCTTCTGTTTTAGGCTTCGATGTAAGGACCAAACGATAAAAAACAAATCGTGTCCACTTAGTATTTGCTACGGCAAAAAAAAAAGAAGGAAACGGATGAAGTCTTCATATTATGTACGTGCAAGTACTTGCAATATAAAGAAAATTATGAAAACTTCATCTCGAACATGTCTTCTTATTAAAAACCCTATACCAGGACTACCGTCGAAATTCGACAAAGGCAACAAAGTCACGTTGAACCAAGCCAAAATCTTTTAACACCCTCGAATGGGGACTATCGTATCAAAATTTGACAAGGCAGGGATTCAGGTGTCCGAACCTAATCTATGATAAGTAAGCGGTCGGAAAACCTCGACCCAAAAATGCCTAACGTGATTCGGAGACGTCTGAACTCACAAAGTATAAAGAAGTCCCGCGGGCAAATCACTCGGACAAAAACGTATCGAACAAAGAGAAAATCCAACACTTAAGTACAGTCCGGAAAAAAGAGATGACTCGAAACTTTTGATTATTCCTAACGAGGTAAGCGATTAAGGCAAATGTCATAACAAGCATTTGGATAAAAGAATGAAGAAACAATCAAAAGGGAAATGCTCATTTCATATATAAAAGGTTTTTACATTTGGACTATCCCCAAGTCAAAAAGCAAAACCAAATCAAAAGGCAAAAACAAAATAAAGGCTCGTCCAGGCCTTGATCTACCCGGTATGGTTGGAGCCGGAGTTCTCGGAAACCATTCACTCGGAATCCTCAGACTCAGCATCAAGAGCTTTTTTAGCCTCCTCCTCGATTGCTTTAGCTTCGAGTATCCGAGCCTGGAGATCCCCTAATCCTTTTTGGGCCTGTTTGAGGGTAGCCCTCCGGGATTTCCACCATTCATACTCGACCAAAATCGTAGTGCGAGCCTCAGCAGCCTCCATGTCCTTAAGAGACTCTTCTAAGTCGGCCTCGGCTTTTTCCAATTTAGCCGCTAGTTCGGATCTCTCTTCTAGAAGAACTCTTTGAATTTGGTTAGCCGACTCAAGCTCAGCCTGAAGCACGTCATTGGCCTTGGTTGCCTCCTCGAACTTGTTCTTGAGCTCGTCACTAATCCGGGCTCGAGCCTCGGCTTTCTACTCGACCACCCTCAACTTCTCCTTGTCTTTAGCATTCTCGGATTCGAGCAGCCGATGCCTCTCTCCTATCTTCACGGCATCGGCCTTGATCTAATCAAGTTCACTTCGAAGTTGGGAAATAGTGGCCTTGAGTTCACCGAGCCTCGAAGTAAAATGGGCATTGTCTTGGTTAAGGCCGGCATTGTTCTCTTTAAGGAGCCGGTTCTTTTCAACCATCTCGGCCAACTCGGCCTTCAAACGAAGATTTTTGGCCTTTGCCGCCTTGAGCTCGGGTTGAAGGTTGGAAAGAGCAGCGGCCCGGCTCAATTGGTCTTCTTTTTCCTACAGAAGGTGCTGGAACTTCTCTGTTTCTCGGCCCTAGGCATCCAGGTGGCCCTTTAAGTCATCAACCTCATGTTGGGCACGGATAAAGCCCTCATTGACGAGCACAACACTCTGAAAAAGAAACAAATCAAGTTGGATAAGATAGAGTTGAAAATCACGTGGAGTTACGGAAGATTGGATGTTAAGCTTACCCGGTTGCCTGCATGCATGCCCTCATTAATGAGGCACTGCCAAGGGACTCCGGCCATCATTCTCTTATCCGAGTCTAAAATCAGAGGCCTCAGATAGCTTGCTACTCCCACAGGACGGGACAAAAAGCTACAATCCTCGGGGATGGTGACCACCGCCGACCTCGTCCTTCTCGGTTCCACACTGGGGGCCGGGAAGATACCCACAAGTGAATCTCTTGCACCTGTTTCGGTGGCCCGGCTAGCTACCCTCGTGGCCCGAGGAATAGGAAGATGCCCAAACCCAGCTGTTTCACCAGTTGCAGGAGGAATATCCGAAAATATGGCGTCCAGGTTATCGGACCTCGGTGCAGGAGTAGGAGAAGCCGGAACAGCTCCAGCAGCCTTGGTAGAAGTAGATGCCTCAGATGTAGCAGCTTGGTCACCACCGGGCTGAGGGCTGGTAGTTATTGTAGCCCCGGTATCGGGGGCCGACTCTGCTCTTTGTTCGGCCTCAATATCTAAAGATGGCCCGGATCTTCTAGGCCTCTTCAAGGGAGCCTCTTCAGGCAAAGCATCACCTGAAAAGTCAATGAATTCAATTGACCTTAGAGGAGTTGGAAAAAGAACTTCTTCCCTACCTGTGTGCGGAGCCAGAATGGAAGGTCCTTCCCCAGTTGTAGGAAAGGGCGGAATGGTGGCTTCCTCCTCTGGAATAGAGTCTACGAAGGGGCCCTCACCAACCCTTCGAATAAGAACGTCAGACTCTGATTCATCCCGCAGAGTCCGAACAACGCTGCTCGCCCTTTTCTTTAGTTTCTGCCCTTTGGCCAAGGGCTTTCTCTGTCTCTTATCGGCTGCAGCAATGAGCCAGGATGATCCTGCCGTATCAAATTCAGGAACCGTTGCAGCAGGCTCCGCCGTTGGTTTGGGTCTTGGCTCCACCGAGCCCTTGGGTAAGCCTGAATACCGAAGGAGTTATAGAAAAAAAAAAGAAAAAAAGGGAGGATGCAATAAATACCAAATCAAGAAGAAGATTACCGTGATTTTAGGCAACCCATCGACCACGCGACATGTCCCTCCATGTCCGTTGTTCAAGAATGTGGTGGCTAATGATTACTCTAACCCATTCGGTAAGGTTCCGGACGATTGAAGGTATCCATGCCTGGCTAAAAAAAAAGGGAGAAATCACATGTCTGCAAGGGAGCAAATGTTGACAAAGCGTGGAGGAAGAATAATTGTAGAAAGGAGAACTGAGAAACTTACACCTATCGTTCCCCCTCTCCGGAAAGGGTTTGTGATCGTCTGGAATAATGTCTGCGGTCCTTACTCGAACATAACTTTCCAACCATCCTCGATCTCTGTCCTCGTCGAGTTTGGAAAAGATCAGGTTCCGACCTCGCTTGGCGATCGTTATCATGCCCCCTCGGAATATTCTCAGGGAATATAATCGGATAAAGTGTGCCATCGTGAATTCCCTGTTGATGTTATTAGCTAGTAACCGAAGGCAGGCCACGGTGCTCCAGATAATCGGCCCAATTTGGGCCAAGGTCACGTTGTACGTCCGGCACATCTCCAAAATAACCGGATCAATTAGAGGATCAAGTTTGAGCGTGAACGGATACGTGTAAATGTATAGGAAACCTTCTCTATGATCGGTAATAGACTCGTCGAGCCAGAGGGCGAACACTTGCACCGGACGATTATCCCATCCGTAATCGGCCCGAACCCGGGGGAGGAGATCCTCTGTAATAAACGAAGGGTATCGCCTTACATCGAAACCCCTATCCGCTATCGGAGATGGCTTCTCGACGTCAAATTTGTGGCTGTAGTTGGGTCTGGACGGCACTATGTCCAAAGCAGTCGGTTCCACAAATGTTTTTCCTTTGGGTTTTGAGGCTGGCTCGGCTCCCTGAGAAGAAACCGAGGGAACGTCCTGGGAAGTAGATTAGGTGTTGGCAGACATTTGGAAGGTGTGAGAGTGGATATGAAAATTTGGAAATTTGAAATGGCAGATGGAAGATTCAAGGGCGAAACAATGGAGGAAATATTATGAGGATGGAAGAGACAGTTGAAAGATGCAAAACAACAAATGAAAGGTTTAGCAAAGAATACTCTTACGATCAAAATAACAAATGAAGAGAAGTTGAAGTGACTTTTACGATCAAGAAAGCAAGAAACAAAGAAGCGGATAATGAGTAAGTGAAGAAGTGAAAATGAAAAAATGACACAGCTTTGGGCCTTATATAGGCGTTGTACTGTAGCGGTTACAGAGAACAACCAATTGGCGGCGACACGTGTCCCACAAATAATGAGACGTGATATGAAGCGACGTGCGTTACGGCGGTTCCCGAGGTCGGCCATTCAGGACGAGACATGTGGCTGATGTCAGAAGGACGTGACATAACTGTTCCCGCGAAATCTGAAGATAAGAACGAGCTTATGGAACCACCGGTTTTGTGACTTATCCACTTCCCGTTACTCCGGTAAAACTACGGACCGAAAAGTGTGGGGACTATCTATATACGGTAAAAACCGGGTCAATGTATGACCGGTGAGACCGGGGCCGAGGGCAAGTCCAAATGAGCACGAGTATGTTTGGTCTTTTCTTCAAACCGGGGGATTGCGCCGAATGCAGCTGACCCGAGATAAGAGAAGTATGTCCGTTAGTCCGGTTACTCCGATCCAATCTGAACATGATCGTTAGTCCGGTTACTCCATGTCCAAATTGAACGTGGCCATTGGTCCGGTTAACCAGTGGCGATCCTGCCACGCGTCTAGAGACCGTTTTGTCATTTTGTACTGACAACCGTACGGGTGTCAGACCGTACGGTCCTACCTTATCCTTTTTAAGGTTTCTTTATTCTAAAAGGCTTTGTATTGTAAAGAAGGCCCATGAGACAAACCTATAAATAGAGGACATTGTCCCACTTTTAGGGGTTGACTTTTTTAGATCTAGAACATTATAATAGAAAAATATATTGAAGTTATCTCTCTCTCTGATTTTAGTCCGAATCAGTAGTGTTCTTTAGCTTTGTTCATCCATTCAACATAATACATTGCCATATATATATATATATATATATTTAGCTTAATCACAAATATCAATATACTTATTCACGGTATTAGCGCGCGCGCGCACACACATATATATACAACAAATCCATACACATTTCATATCAACCAAAAATAGATTAAAATTCATCCACATATCTTATACCTCACTTACAAATTCAATTGTTACCGAAATTCGGGGTAAACAATATTTTATTTTCTTCATATTATTTTTCTAACTGTAATTGTATTTTCTTTGTATTTTTACCAAAAGTTTTCAGTTATTCCTGACCATCATTTGTTTCATTTCTCAACTGGCTACTTTCTTGGTGATAAAAACAAAATAAGGATTTTGTGGCACTTACAAATGAGGATTTGTTTATCAGTATTACACAGAAGAAATCATTATTGATACTAATAGACCCCACCGTAAGATCGATTTAGAATTGTGGGGTCCTTTTCTTTTATATCAGTTAGGTAAGATCAATTTAGGACCATGGGATTCTTTTCTTTTCTATTAGATAGGAAAGCCTGCTGCCCAAGAAGTACTTTGAAGTTGTTTCATGATATATTTTGTCTATCTTTATGAAGAAATCATGTTATGAAGGTCTTTGCTTTTATTTAATAATATAAATAGAACTTCGAGATTGGAACGTGCACAGAAAATTAATTCTATCTTTTGAGGGTGTTTTTGGTATGAAGAAAAATGTTTTAATGGAAAATGTTTTTCTAAAAAATGTTTTCTTAGAAAACAAAGTTGGTTTCTTACTTATTTTCTAGTGTTTGGTAAGTAAACCAAAAAAAAAAAAAAAATTATCCTAAGAGCATTAATATGTAATCCACCAAAACACTACGGGGGTTGAATGGCCTGGGGAATAGGGATTTGTGGGTGGCAAGACAATGAACTTGGAATGTCACTTGTGAAACTTGTTTTCCTATTTTCGTTAGGGAAGTCATTTTCCTTATTTTCAAGAAACTTGCTTTCTTAAAAAAAATGTTTTCCAAAGCATTTTGACCAACCAAACATGAAAAAATTGAAAAACGTTTTTTGAAAAATATTTTCCTCCACACCAAACACACCCCGAGTCTTGCCGAATTGGTCACTCAAAATCTTTGGTCGTTATGATACTAGAAAGTAGATATGTGAGACTGAATTTTGGCATGCGGGGGCACACAACTTAAATTCATCTAGTAGAATACTAAGGCTGAATATTAGGAGTGTACAAAGAAAAACGATAAGCCGCACCAAACCAATAATCCGAATTTAACAAAAAAAAATCAATTAGTGATTTGATTTGACTTGGTTTGGTATTGAAAAAAAAAAACCGACCATAAAAAGTTTGTTTTGATTTTAACTAAAAATAAAGTCAAACCGAACCAAACCAACGTGACATTACATGTATACAAATATTTAATATATTTTATACATAAAAGATTTACTTATAATGTAATTTATAAATATTTCTTAAGTTTTTTCATAGTTTTTGTTTATTAACATATTATTTCAAGCTTGTACTTTGAATTTTGAATGTTCCAATAAGTTTTATAGCCATAGATGTTAGTCACTGAAATAAAGTCCAAACCAAAACTAAATCAATACTAATGCTTATAACAAAAGTAATTCAATCCTAACACTAGGAATGACAATAATGTTGGCTATTTATTCTTTAGTTTTGCATTGTTAATTTAGACAATAAAAATACATAACTTAATTTTTTTCATTGCCATGTAATAAATACTTATTAGCCATACTTATTTTAGCATGGCTTCGTATTTTTAGATGATGATCATTTTCATTGTGTCTTATTAATTAGCAATATTTATTTATGCTATTTTATTATCTTTTTTTGCTGAATATTTTATTACAATGTCATCACTCATTTCACTTTTTGTTATTTCTTAAGAAATACCTTAATTGTATAGTTGTATCTTACTAGGACTAAAGAAATATTTAAAGTAAAAGTTATATCTTCTATGAATATTTTTCCGGGGAAAAAAACCCTGATAAAATCCGAAAAAACCTGAAGTCGAAAAACCTGACTTTTATTGGTTTGATTTGGTTTATCGATTTAAAAACACGACCTAATTGATATGATTAGGTATTTGAAAAACCCGAACCAACCCGGTCCACGAAGACAATGATAACATAATAAAATGAGGTAGTTAATCTTTTCAATCCGTCGTAGTTACAAAGATACCCAAGGAGAAAGGGATCGGAGGAATCGATAACTGAAAAATTGACGACTCCACAGTTAAAGAATTCAAAATTGGAGCGTGCCTAGCTAGTGGGGGGCAGCAGCTGGTGGAGTACTAGCCTTAGCATCGACGGGTGCTTTGGCTGGTGCAGCGGCGGGTGCCTTACTCGTGACACTCGCCACTACAATGCACAAAATTGACACTAAAAATACAATCTTCCTATTCATGGCTAGTACTCCCTCCGTTTAAATTTATCTGAACTTATTTCCTTTTTTATCCGTACCAAAAAAAATGACCTCTTTCCATATTTGGAAACAATTTATCTTTATGCAATGATTTATAGCCACACAAAATATACGTGACTCATTTTACACCACAAATTCAAAAGTCTTCTTTATTTTCTTAAACTCCGTGCCCAGTCAAATAGGTTCACATAAATTGAAACGGAGGGAGTATTAATTAAGAAAAAAAAAGGTGTGTCACAAGTGTATCTCGTGCGTCGTGTGTCACACGTGCATCACAAGTGTTTCTCGTGTGTCGTATGTCGTGCGTCACACGTGCATCTTGTGCGATGCACGTGCATTCTATGTGTTGCACGTGTATACCGTGCGCCACACGTGCATCCTGTGTCAATTAATAAAAATATTTTAAAATTATATATATGTTGTTATTAAACATGTGTGTGAGGTATAGATATAAAGTAAAAGAAAATTAATGCAAGCTCCAAATGATGAAGGATGATCCTATTTCAGCAGACTTGATAATTAAACTAAAAAATTAGACATTGTTAAATTTGAGACAGTTCTTTCTTGGAATAGTTTACTGAGCATAGGAGATACTATATACTATGAACTGTTTTTTTAGCTTAATACAATATTTTCTAAAGAAAATAATATCTATACACCTAAAAAGAAATATAAAGCTTCTTTACAATTTATTGACCAATTCACGAATAAATTCTCATGTGCATCAAATAAATAAGAATTGGTCGTATAGGTACCACATGCCATAACCTCGTAAAAAAAATAGGCATTACCAAAATTTACTAAAATTATTATTCGAATAATTGAAACTAAAGGTTAACATAATAAAATGAGCTAGTTAATCTTTTCAATCCATTGCAATAACAAAGATACCTAATGAGAAAGGGATCGGAGGAACCGATAACTGAATATTGACGACTCCACAGCAAAATTGTACAAAGTTGGAGTGTGCCGCCTAGCTAACTCTGCAAAGTTGGAGTGTGCCGCCTAGCTCGATTTATAGCTATGAGCTCCTCCAACTCAACCATGTGATTCATCGGAGACACCCTTTCCAAGAAATGTAGCACTCTCGCTGGTGGAGAACTTGCTAGTGTTTTAGCTGGTGGTTCTGATACTGGTGCAGTAACAACAAGGTAGTGGGAGTAGTGGCTATTACTGGAGTAACTGAAAAAATAGTATGTGGGTCTGAGGCTGGTACTTTAGCAGGGGCAGGAGTTTAGGAATTAGTGGGGGGCAGCAGCTGGTGGAGTACTAGCCTTAACATACACCGGTGCTTTTGCTAGTGCAGCATCAGGTGTCTGACCCGTGACACTCGCCACTACAATGCACAAAATTGACACTAAAAATACAAACTCCCTATCTGTGGTTAGTATTAATGGGGAAAAAAGGGTGTATCACAAGTGTATCTTGTGCGTCGTGTGTCACACGTGCGTCACAAGTGTATCTTATGCGTCGTGCATCTCGTGCGCTGCACGTACATTCTGTGTGCTGCACGTGCATTCCATGTCAATTAATAAAAATATTTTCAAATGACATATATATTGTTGTTAAACATGTGTGTGAAGTATACTTATAAAGTAAAAGAAAATTAGTGCAAGCTCAAATGATGAAGGATGATCCTATTTCAGCAGACTTGATAATTAAACTAAAAAAATTGGACATTGTTAAACTTGGGACAGTTATTTCTTGGAATAATTTACTGAGCATAGGAGATACTACTATGAACTATTTTTTAGCTTATTAATACAATATTTTCTAAAGGAAAAAAATATGTACACCTAAAAAGAAAAATTAAGGTTCTTTCAAATTATTGACCAATTCACGAATAAATTCTCGTTTGCATCAAATAAATAAAAATTGCTTGTTTAGGTATCACATGCCATAACCTAATAAAAAATCAAGCATTCCCAAAATTTACTAGAATTACTATTCGAAAAATTGAAACTAAAGGTTAAAAAAAGAAAAAACAAAGACAATAATAACATAATAAAATGAGCTAGTTAATCTTTTCAATCCATTGCAGTAACAAAGACACCTAATGAAACAGGGATTGGAGGAACCGATAACTGAAAAATTGACGACTCTAGTCTCCACAGCAAAACTCTGCTAAATTCGAATGTGCCTAGCTCGATCTCTAGCTATGAGCACCTCTAACTCAACCGTGTGATTCACCAGAAACACCCTTTCCAAGAAATGCAGCACTCCCGCTCGTGGAGAACTTACTGGTGTTTTAGCTGGTGGTGCTGATATTGGTGCAATAACAATAGGGGGAGTGGGAGTAGTGGCTATTACTGGAGTAACTGAAACAATAGTAAGTGGGGCTGTGGCTGGTGCTTTAGCAGGGGCAGGAATTTGGGAACTAGTGGGGGCAGCAGCGGGTGGAGTACTAGCCTTAGCATCCATGAGTGCTTTGGTTGGCGCAGTGTCAGCGGGTGGAGTACTAGCCTTAGCATCCACGAGTGCTTTGGTTGGCGCAGTGTCGGGCGTTTGACTCGTGATACTCGCCACGACATTGCTTAAAGTTGACACTAAAAATACAAACTTCCTATCCATGGCTAGTATTAATGAAGAAAATATAGGTGTATCACAATTGTATGTCGTGCGTCGTTTGTGTCACATGGGCGTCACAACTGTATCTCGTGCGTCGTGTGTCATTCATCGTGCGTCGCACGTGCATCTCGTGTGCCGCACGTGTATCTCATGCGCCGCACGTGCATCCCCCAGTCAATTAATAAAAATCTTTCAA
Source organism: Lycium barbarum (assembly GCF_019175385.1). Taxonomy (NCBI): domain Eukaryota; kingdom Viridiplantae; phylum Streptophyta; class Magnoliopsida; order Solanales; family Solanaceae; genus Lycium; species Lycium barbarum. The sequence goes on along the minus strand of NC_083347.1, from coordinate 104,395,348 downwards.
AATGACATGTATATTGTTGTTAAACATGTGCGTAAGGTATACATATAAAGTGAAAGAAAATTAGTACAAGCTTAAAATGACGAAGGATGGTCATGTTTCAGCAGACTTGATAGTTAAACCAAAAATTATTGGACATTGTTAAACTTGGGATACTACTATGAACTATTTTTTAGCTTAACTCTATTTTCCTATACACCTAATTCTATTTTTAGTAGCGATTGAAAAATGGGCCCCCAAAATTTAGGAGCCTAAAACACTTGATTTAGTGGCTTGTGCATTGAGCCGGCCCTATCAGAGACATACCCAAGTGATTCATAGAGAATAGAGTTTGGACAAATAAAACTTCACAGAATAGAGTTAAAAATTCGCTTGAATTTCTGCATAAACGATACGACGATAAATATTCTCGTAAACCCTTTGCGACAAACAAAAAAAAAAAAAACAGAAATAATAATACCTGCATAGCAAAGGTTACACAGACGTTAATTCTTTTTTAATCAAATAGGCTAATTAGGTAACAAGGAGGACATTTAAGTATTTTAACTTTTAAGTTTTTTAGTTCGCACTTTTAATACTACGACACAACGACAAAAGTAAATGTTCATAGCCGTGTTACTTAGTTCTTCTTGTTGAGAATTATTGAATCAGTGTCAAGTTTTTTTATGAGCAAAGAATTTAGTTTTTTTTGACAACGATATTTAGGCAATTCAACCTTTTAGATTAAAATTTTCACTTTAATTTTGACTAATATTTTGAAGTAGAATTTTCATATTAAAAAAATAATTTGTCTATTTCGCTTTAACTTGAAACATAATCCACTCGATCGGTCGTTTAAAGAGAAAATTACGCTGTTAGTCACTATATTAGATTTAGGCACATAATTAGCATAGTTTTTAAAGTTCTTCAATAATAGCAGATTTTATTACTTGTTGATCATGTTTACGTGTGGTAATATGTTGAGTTAATTCCCTGAATGGTCACTCATGTTTAGAGAATTGCCTCATAAAATCATTTTTGTTTCTTTGAGGACCACAATATCACCAAACTATTACTATTTTCCTCAAAAAATACTAAACACCCAAAAATCTCCTTTTCTCCTAGTTGACATGCCATATCACATTAATTATTTTTTTTAATAATAAATTCATTTAACCCAACCAATCCAACCCATCTTGTACCCTCTTTACACTCTCTGTAGATACATGTTGAAACGTCCAAATTTGTAATATGGGATACTTGAACTGCCTACTGAAATCAACCTCGAGAAATTTAACGTGACCTAGATTGCTCATGCGTTGCATGTGGATACAGAAATATTTTACTGATTCTAATTTTATGTCAGTCATATGAACATTTTCGTTTGTGTATAACCAAATGGTATTACTTAATAACTCTTAGTTAGTATCCTTAAAATTAAGTTTTGAAATGCTAGTGTTCATCGACTTGTTAATTAGGGAGTAGTACATATAAGATCTTGCAAATGGGGACTAATTAATTGGCAGTCCCATAGTAGTGTCAGTTGAATTGTCCCATATTACAACCCATCTGCTTTTTAATACTAAGACTCACAAAAGGCTCCTACTTTTCGTAACTTACTTCATTATATTAATTATTTATACATATCAAATGGATTTTTATTTTCCCCCTCTCAATTTATGTGGCAGAATTAGAAGTTTGAGAATCAATCATTTTCTTATTTGACCGACAATTTCTATATGCCTTTTAAATATTTTTAATTTGTTAGTTATTGTGATTTATAGTACTTTTATGTAGTTTCAAATATATAAATTTTATTTTAAAAAACATAAGCTTCTATGTCTTAATTCACGTTATAAATTTGGTGAGTATAAAGCGGATATAAGATGAGTTAGTTTCGGTTGGATTAAATGAATTTGATAAGCTAAATGAATTTACTATTTAAAAAAAAATGCGACATGGCATGCCAATTAGGAGAGAATGAGGTTTTTGGGTATTTAATATTTTTTAAGAAAAATAGTAATAGTTGGGTGATATTGTGGTCCTAAAAGAAATAAAAGTGACTTTAAGAGACAATTCTCTAAACATGGGTGACCGTTCAAGGAATTAACTCGTAATATGTTCCCCTAAATCAGGGATAAACATTTAATTTACCCCACTAAACAAGGAATTATGACCCACTTTAGCCTACATTCAGTTGCATTAACGTACTCATAGGCGCAACAAGGCTAATATGAGATGTATATTACTAATTATACTAGTAATTAGTTATTATAATGAGTATAACTAAATATACCAATAATATGATGAGAATAATTATAATAAGAGTTGTATATTACTAATTATAATAGTATATATATTTGATATAATTTATATATATTTTAGAAAGAAAATATATCATACGTATTGTCTATATATATATAAAAGGTATATTGGTTTATATTGTTTCTATACATATAATATTTTAATAAAATTATTATTTATTGTCAGATTGCCACCATAATTGAAAGAGAGAGAAAGTAAAATTACATTTATTAATGAAATAGTATTATTTATGGCAAAGTCATACGTTGGAAGAGAGAGAAACGATAAGGAAAACCCATTTTGTTGAGTTTGAGAGTGAAATTAGCAGAACATTCCCTAAAATTTTTGGAACAGGAATTCTCTTATGCAATGCAACTGTTGCGAAATGTTAAACAAATAATACTGCTACAATTTTGTAAATATTTTATAAATATTGTCCATTTATATTTTTTTTCCCTTGTTTAAAACTAAAAAAGACAATTGAATTTTGATTTACGAATTATGGCACATTCTTAACTCGTAACAGCAACAGCCAAAAGGTGTTGATTATTGTTGGGCAAAGAATAAATTATCCTGCTAATATCTTTCTTAGGGTTGAGTAATTATTATGATTTAAACTTAATTAGTTTTCCTTCTTGTGCTTCCCAGCAGAAAACTATCTATTTATTCTCCTTAAAATAAATAGGGAGCCATATATAGTTAACTTAAATGGATGAGCATGAAACATCTTAATCCAAACTCCAAAGGATAGTATTGATACTAAAATTATTGAATTTTTTTATGTTGTACGATTTTTTTTGGATTAGTTGTTTCATGTTTGTACTTGAGAAACAAGGAAATTAAGTTTCTTTAACAATTTAAAACGTAAGGCAAGGGTCACACAAAACATAAACGAGAGATTTTTTTCAGTTCATCCTAAATAATATTACAGACACCTCTATACAATTAATAAAAGAAAATCATCAACCTTCTTTTTTTGTTAAAAGCCAATTCACTTACAAGTTACAACAGTACAGCACCTTGATTAAATAAAAAATTACTAGTATTATGCCGACTGGAAAAAAAGGATTTTAATTTTTTTTTAAAAACAAATCATTTGCGATACGCCCAGTGAGACTCGAACCCACAATCGCTTCATTAGAGGTCAAGCGCCTTATCCATTAGGCCATAGGCGCCGTTATGAGATAAAGTGATTAAGTTATTCAGATATACCGATCCGTTCTTTTTCTTTTCCACACTTGCACTCCAATGTTTTAAGAGGTGGGGGGCGCGGGACGAGGCGGAAACACGGGCGTAAGTCTCATGTGTCTAGGGAGCGTATGTCTATGTATCTTCAATGTTACAATTTATTACTAGAAAAATAAGTAAAAGTAAAATTTTCATTAAAATTCTGCAAATAAATCACCAATAATAGTTAAAAAATTATTAAAGGTAACAACACACAAAAAAAAAATGATAATAGCCTAGATAATCGTTAAAATGAAATCTTCATTCACTTCATCATCAATCTCCACATCTATTAGTCCTTCCACCCTCAACTAATATTTGCACTAATTTTTATTTATATATTCAAAGAAGAAGAAGGGTAAAAAGTGTTAGAACAATGACAAAAAAAGGGATAGAGTTGTTTCAGGAACATAGTGCTATGAAATTTCTATCCTATCAATTTCAATTAGACATAATCATCTAACAAACTATTTGTGGCAATGTTATTTCCTATGAGAGTTGCTTTTTTTTTTTTTTTTTTTTTTTATCTTTATATTTTTGGGAAAATCACTGAAAACATGATAACATAAGTATAAATATCATTACACCAATAATAACAATCATTTTCTATAGCAAAACATACTTTTATAATAATAAAATTCTACTTTAATGCCCGTGGCGTGCGCCCTAGGATTTACGCTTTGATGTCTGGGGCTTATGCCCCAAATTCTAGGATTTACGCTTTTACGCTCGGGACTTACGCCACAAATTCTAGGACGTTCTTTCTATGGATCTACGCCTTTCGTTTGCACCCCGGAGCATTTTTGCTATGCTTCGCTCCGAAAACGTTTTTAAAAACACTACTTACACTTGCATAGACTAATTATATCGAGGGGAAAAACTCAAATATGTCAACGAACTATCAGAATTAGCCTATTCTTGCCACTTGTCTAATAATGATAATGTGAAAGAAGTAATGGCTTGCTCTGACCAATCAAAATTTTGCTAATAGTATTGTAATAATTTCTTACATTATCGGAATATATAAATTAAAAAAGCTTAAATTCTATAACTAATCGTGTAAAAGCAAGTCATCTAAAAAGTACTCCCTCCGTCTCAAATTATTTGTCGCTTTTTGATTTTACACGCCTCTTAAAAAAATTAATTAGGAGAGGTATCTGATCTATTTTACCTTTATTTATGTCTAAATTATAATCTCTCTCCATTAGCTATTTACTCAAGTACAAATAATTTGAGAGAGGAGGGAGTAAGACAAAGAGCCCGTTTGGATTGACTTATAAGTTACTTATAAGCTGTTTTCAGCTTTTTTGAGTGTTTGGCTGGCCAGCTTAAAGTCATTTTGTGCTTAAAATAAGCTCAAAAAATTAATTGGGCCTGTTTGACTTAACTTATCTAAAGCAGCTTATAAGCTGAAAATAACTTATAAGCCACTATAAGCTATTTGAAAATAGCTTATAAGCTGTTTTTTTTTAAATTCATCCAAACAGGCTCAAAATTATGTATTAAATCTAAAATGCGGTCATTTCCATAAGGTTCAATTTAACCACTGATCTACAAACACGTGTCCGTCAATATTTTTTCCCGCTTAGATATATAGGCTCTTCACGTATTGCACACGCCATATCAGAACAACACCATGGGAGCTCTGAAATACCTTTCTCTCTTCATCCTCACACTCAGTGGTAGAGCCGCATATAGTATGACCCTTCGTCCGAAAATTACATTGTGTAACTAGATAAATATTTTATTTATATATATACATATATATTACATATTGAAATTTATCCGCTTCTTCGTGAATTTACTTCTTTATATTTTGACACTTTTTATTGAAAATTCTGGTTCCGCCACTGTTTACACTTGCTTTAACATCACACTTCTCTCCCACCGTTCGCGACCAGCAGGAACCACCGAAAATGCAATCGGTGATCAACGCAACACACGCAATGTCCAGCTTAGGCTACATTACTATGTCTGCCATAACTATTAAGTTGTACGATCTTCTCTTCCATTGGACTAAAATCAACATCACTGGCTTCACCATATTTTCTCCTATTGAATCCTCTTTTATCTCTGCTGACTCTAGTAAGAGAGAAATTCCGTCAGGCGAAACTATTCTCCTTCACTATTCCCCTGTTTATCTCCCCTTCCGTAAACTCCGTTTTTTGACGGAAATCCCTACGATTTCTCCTCACAAAAACCTCACGCTAGCAGCGATTTCCTTTATTGTGAAATCTCAATTGGACTCATCAATCACTGATGACGATTATGTCATTGTTTACTCCATTCGACAAGTCATCAGCATCAATTTCACTACGGGAAAAAAGAACAGGGCATAATTTTCATGGACGCTTACAATGTACTCTACTAATATTTTGCTCTGAAAAAATTGTTACACGTCCTTTAAGCTGTTGAAACTCATATTTCTTTTTGTTTCCTAAATGTAATGCTTAGCATTTTGGATATGGATCTGTATGTTTCTGTCTCTGTCAAGATTTTGAGCTGTTATACAGATTGTTATTCTGATGAATTGATGAAGGTATTTTTGATTAGTGAATTCTGGTATTTTGATTCTTACAACCAATTATAGTTATAGACTATAGTAGATCAGGTACAGGGGAATGATTAACTTCTTAAAAAGGCGGAATAGTTTGGTAGGCTCCTTTACTTGTTCATTTGTGTTATCCCGGTGTTTGTATTCTACAGAATTTCATCTAGACTCCCGAACCTATTCAAAACAGGTACTTTAAACCCCTCTGACCATTGACCGAGCTAATGTGGCATTAATATGGTTGAAGTGGACAAAATCGTGATTTACACGCACACTTGGTGTGTAAATCAACCATTTTACTTATTTTAAAAAAATAAAAATTAGAAAAATAAATAAATAAAACACCACCCCCACCCCCGACACCATCCCCGTCCCTCTTCTCTTTTTTTTCTTCAAACACACACCCCCCGACCGCCTCGTTCTGCCCAGAGTCCGGAACTATAATACCTCTAGAAAAAACATTTTGAACCAAAATACCCCAATAATTTTTTTTTACAAAACTACCTATAGCGCAGTATTTTACTGCGCTATAGCACTAACGGAGACGGAGCCGTTAACTGCTATAGCGCAGTAAATTACTGCGCTATAATATCTACACGGACTTGCTATAGCGCAGTAAATTACTGCGCTATAGTGCGTTTTTTTTTCTTTTCGAGCCCTTTTAGTTAACCCTTCTTCCATTACACTTTTTAGCGTATTTTGACCATAGATTAATCATGCTTTGCGACCCCGAAACATCAATATTTTATATAGAACCCTACTTATTTTTGTGCGATTAATAAGGTAGGATCAATACATCAAGGATACGCAAAAGTTCGGATGGCCGTTTTAGTGGCTGAAAAGTGCTCGAACGCCATTTTCGTTTGAAGGTTCGGCGACATTATCTTGAAGTTCTTTGCGAATACTTAAACTTGTTCATCAATAATTAATCAAAAGTTTCTCAAAATGACAGCATTCATACAAAAAAAAATAAACTTAATTAAATTGCAGCATTCATTCATAACCTTGAGTAGATGAAAATACTAAACATACTAATATTCTTCAAAATAACAGCATAATCATAAATTAAACTTAAAACTAAAATCACAACATTCTTAATCATCATCAGAGTACAAGTCCTCAATATCGTCCTTAGAAAAATATTGACGGTTTCTTAAGACACATCTTTTTTCAGTAGCAGTTAGTTCTCTACCATGGTATATGCTTTTCGCGGATGACATAGTCCTGATCGATGAGACTCGTAGCGGAGTTAACGCTAAGCTGGAGGATTGGAGACAAACTCTGGAGTCTAAAGGGTTTAAGCTGAGTAGGACCAAGACAGAGTACTTAGAGTGTAAGTTTAGTGAAGCACCTCAGGAGGCCGGCTTGGAAGTGAGGCTTGGTACCCAAGTCATCCAGAAGAAAAGTAGTTTCAAGTATCTTGGGTCTATTATGCAAGGCAGCGGGGAGATTGACGATGATGTCACACATCGTATTGGGGCAGGGTGGATGAAATGGAGGCTTGCTTCCGGAGTGCTATGTGACAAGAAGGTGCCACCACAACTTAAGGGAAAGTTCTACAAAGTGGTGGTTAGACCGACTATGTTGTATGGGGCGGAGTGTTGGCCAGTTAAGGTTTCTCACGTTCAAAAGATGAAAGTTGCTGAGATGAGAATGTTGAGATGGATGTGTGGCCACACCAGGAGTGACAGGATTAGGAATGAGGATATTCGGGACAAGGTGGGAGTGGCCTCGGTGGAAGACAAGATGCGAGAAGCGAGATTGAGATGGTTTGGGCATGTGAAGAGGAGAGACACGAATGCCCCAGTGCGGAGGTGTGAGAGGTTGGCCATGGATGGTTTCAGACGAGGTAGGGGTAGGCCAAAGAAGTATTGGGGAGAGGTAATTAGACACGACATGGCGCAGTTACAGCTTACCGAGGACATGACCTTAGATAGGAGGGTTTGGAGGACCCATATTAGGGTAGAAGGCTAGTAGATAGTCTCATTACCCTGCCTTATTAATAGTCGCATTATCGTAGTATAATTTCTTGTGCTCTAATTTATGCTATTATGCTATTATCTGTTATTTCCTGTGCTTTGATTATTCTATGTTATCTGTGTCGCTTGCGTTACTTCATTTCCATATCGCTTTGAATCTCTTAGCCGTATCTGACCTCTTTTTATGTTTTTATTGAGTCGAGGGTCTCTCGGAAACAGCCATCCTACCTTGGTAGGAGTAAGGTCTGCGTACACTCTACCCTCCCCAGACCCCACGTTGTGGGATTTCACTGGGTTGTTGTTGTTGTTGTTGTTGTAGTTAGTTCTCTACCAATTGATGATGCTTGTTCTTCGGCCAACTTTAGCATGTAAAATCTACAACGTCTTGCCAGCATTCTGTTGTTTTCCTTTCTAATCCTTTGCACGGCAAACTCGCAACTTTCTGGACCTACTTGAGGCATGGTTAAGGAGTACCTTGTTGGGATTGGAGCGTTGAGATTTTCCAAGTCACGAACAAGACGTTCTGATTCGGCAAGCCGATGTGACCATTCTCGACGTAAACCGCAATAATATTCCCGCGGATCTGAATATTTCACACTGCAGAAATCATCATTACGCTCTATAAGAAGGTGAGGATTTAGCTCATATAGTTTGAATTCACTGGTATCGCTCGAAAAACTGCTATGATTTGAACTTTCATCATCACTGCTATTTGGTTCTTTTGGAAGGAGTAAAGACCAAGGTGAGTTTCTACTGCTTGACATTGAATAATATGGTGTAGTCTATTAACAAAAGAAAGGGCTACTTATATAGTTGCAAACCCCCAAGAACCCTCCGGGGGGGGGGGGGGAGAGTCTTAATGACCCTACCTACTTACCTTGTTGTAAGAAAAATATTAATCTTCATCGGACATTTCACAGTCCGAATCCCACTTGGATCTAAATCTTGTGCTACTATGTATACCATATTCTACCCTATGGTAACGTCTTTGTATCCGATTGTTCTCTTCGCGAAAACGATTAAGAGCCAAATTAAACTCTTTTGGAGTTTCACGAGGCATTGACATAGCACGTTTTTTTGGGCGTTTAAGCCCTACTGACGCTAACTTGTGCTCCAGTGCTTCAGCTTCCCTAACACGCCAATCTCACTCCTCTCTCATTTTATTATTGTATTCTCGATTGAATCTGTCGTTAGGGTTATTTGAGTAATGAAAATCATCATCACCTAGTTCCCAGGTCCTACCCATTGCTTCAAAGATGTTTGCTGGAGTGAACGATATAACACGATTAATATCTCTAAATTGGTCAAAAAATGACATCTTAACTCAATTTTGTGTGGAATGTTGTGTTTGTAACAGTTATTCGTCAAATTACGTTATATAAAGTTTGATTCGAATTATTTTGGCAGGTGAGGTGATGTTGGTGCAGCCGCATAGCACAGTAAAGTCATGTGTTGTAGAGTATAACGTATGATTTTACTGCGTTATTCTGACTCAATGCCTCAATAACGCATTAATTTACTGCGTTATACTAGTATAACGCAGTAAATTAGTGCGTTATGCTGTTCTCCATCCATTATTTGATTTGACGTAACACTGCAAAACACTATAATTGCATGCATGCGTTAGTCCTATTAATACTGAGTTCGTATAAGGAAAACAAAAACATAAAATTCTAAGTTTCAACTAGTTTTATCATTCTGTATTCCTCCTCAGTTATTCAAAATATAACAGATGTTCCAAGAATTAAAGTTTCTTTATTCTGGGACGGACAAATTATATTCGAGGAAAATAATTTGCGCTACGATTCTCCCCCAAAATACCATGTTAAGTTTCCACTTGACTTAAAATTCTCAAAACTACTCCAAGCCTTGTATAATAGACTACAAATTAGTAGAAGTGATTTTGATCTAAGTATAATTGGAAAATATCCAGTGTCATTTACGCCGCAAGGTGTAACTAGTTATGGACAGTGGTACATTCAAGACGATGATTCTTTGACTGATTATTTGATGGCGCCGTATGATTATAGGCGATGCATAACTTTAAACGTCCTTGAAATGTATATAGAAAAGGTGCCCATTAATCGACTTGAATTCATGGTTAGGGCTCCTCAGGAAGCCCGAAATAGACCTCGTCGGGAAGCCCTGTCTATAATTCAGGCCGAAGTCGCTCAAGCGGAACCTACTTATCAACACAATTACCCTGACATGAGTACCTATGAAAGCATCTTGACTAGCCAAATGCCTCTGGATAGATTAAGTCAGCAATTTGACGGGCAGTGGTAAATATTCATTTTTTACAATATTATTATTATTATTATTATTATTATTATTATTATTATTATTATTATTATTATTATTATTACTGCTAATGATGTCGATTATATTATTTAGGGGTTATACACCTGATATGGATCATATCGGACGGTCTCCTCAATCGGGATGGACGAATCAGGTTGGAACATCCTCAGCCTATCCAACAACTCAAAGCGATGGACCTTCCTCAAGTTTCGGTGCAGTTGATTACTATCGGTACGTCTATTTTTTTAACATCAATAGTGTTATTTGATGTGTAGTAGTTAAAACATCCTAATTTCTAATGTAGGGAGAATGTGGTGGTTGCACCAAATTATAGGCAAAGGACTGCTATGGATGGTCCGGATTATCCGAATTATATAGTGACATCACCCAGCAATAGTGAGGAAATACCTAATGCGGAGGAAAGTGACGATGAGCAAAGTGACGATGAGATTGAGGTTGGAATTAATTCTCGACATCAATTAGAACTGTTGCAAGACATGATGAACAGTCCGACACACGAGGAGGAACTGAATTCACAGCAACCATTTGAACAGCAAGAGTCGACTCCGGTTCAGCCACAAAGCCAATTTCAACAGCAAGAGTCGACGCCGATTCAGTGGCATTCCGACGAGATCCCCTATCTTGATCATCTTCAAGATCGCCCAGATGCCTTTGTCTTTACTAGGGATGATGATCATATTCGGCGAAGTTTGTGGAAGGAGCCAGTGGATATTTTAAAACATAAGGTTCATATTGAAAAAGGGATGATTTTCAGCTCAAAAAAATCATTGCAAAGGGCTGTTAAGATTTATTGCATCCAGGGGATGAGAGAGTTTAAAGTTGACGATTCCACACGAAAATTTTGGCGATTGGTCTGTAAGCGAAAATATCAAGGCTGCGAATGGATGCTTCGTGGTAAGGAAACTGCTGAAAAGATGTAGACTATTTCAAAGTTCTACACCAAGCACACTTGTGATATGGGTGACCTCCCAGATGATCATTGCAATCTAGATACTAATTTGATTGCGCGTGTATTAGTTGCCGACATTGGAAAAAACCCAAGGTATCCCCTTCGCCTAAGTTTATTTTATTTTTGGTGTTAATATAATGTTCGTCGTTATTACATGCTGATATTTCAACTTTTTCAGGTACCTTATTAAAGATTGTATTACAGCCGTCCTGAAAGTATATAGCAAAACTGTTACTATGAGGAAGGCGTATCTTGGGCGTAGGCGTGCACATGAGATAGTCTACGGCAATTGGGAGGACTCTTTCAAGAAGTTGCCGAGATACATGGCGGCTCTACAACATTTCAATCATGGTACTGTTGTTGAATGGAAGCTCAAATCGAAACTTGGTGTGCTCGGTAATATTTTTGATTTTGTGTTTTGGGCATTCAAACCATGCATTGATGGTTTTGCTCATTGTCGGCCTGTAATATCAATAGATGGAACACATGTGTATGAGAAGTATGACATAAAACTGCTAATAGCAGTTGGAATGGATGCAAATGGAGCTATATTCCCTTTAGCTTTTGCAATTGCAGCTAATGAGAGCATTAGTACGTGGGGTATGCTTTTGGACTACTTAAGGCAACACGTTATTAAGGATCGCATGGGAATCTGTGTGATATCAGACAGAAATGCTGACATATTGCACAATATGTTCAATTTGCAGGGGTGGCAGCCACCATTTGCCTACCATCGTTATTGTTTAAGGCATTTGAAGGCAAACTTCCAAAAGGCATATCGAATCCCAGCACTTTGCAATTGGATGTGGGCGGCTGCAACAGAGCATCAGGAGAAGAAGTTTAACCTACAGATGGACATTATTAGGCGGGCGAATGAGGAAGCCTTCCACTGGTTGAATGCAATTGATAAAGACAAATGGACATTACACCAGGATGAAGGTAGGCGATGGGGTATGCTGACAACAAATAGCTCTGAGTCATTCAATGGTTTGTTAAAATCTGCACGTGGACTACCTGTCACCGCAATGGTGAGAATGACATTTAAGCAGGTTGTGGAGCGGTTCGTCACCAGATCAAAAGAGGCCAAAGCATATGCAACAGAAGGTCTAAGATGGTTGCCAAAACCGTCAAAACTGTTCGAGCATCACAAATATAAGGCTCAGAAACATGATCGGATGGAGTACAACCCTGCAGAGCGCATATTTGAACTCACAACAAGTGTACACCAAGGTAAAGGAGGTAACGTCCACACAATTTGTGAGATTCCAAGAACATGCACATGCGGCAAGTGGCAATCATATCACATGCCATGTTCTCATGCCTTCAAGTGTTTCATCACAATGGGAAAGAACGCCTCCTCGTACATGGCTGAGGAATATACAGTTGAAAATTATGCAAGAACATATGTTGGAAGGTTCTACCCACTTGGCAGTGAGATTTATTGGCCACCGGATCCTTTTTCAATAGTCGCAAATAAAGCATTTACCCGTAAATTCAGAAAGAATGCATACTCGCGTATTCATAATGAAATGGATGTCCACCGGGGAGATACACTCGAAAATGCTCATTTTGCAATTATGTTGGTCATGATAAGCGCAAGTGTCCCTTACGACATGGTGGTCAAACTACATCTCGCGGTGGAAGTACCTCTCGTGGTGGAGGAAACTTTCGTGGTGGAAGTACCTCTAGCGGTGGTGACACGTCTAGCGGTGGTGGGGGAAGATCAACTCAAGGGCATTAATTGATGAATGTTTTTTAAGATTTTTTCTTACTTTGATGATTGTATGATTATGCTGTTGTTTTGAAGAATATTAGTATGTTAAGTATTTTCACCTACTCAAGGTTATGAATGAATGGTGCAATTTAATTAAGTTTATTTTTTTTGTATGAATGCTGTCATTTTGAGAAACTTTTGATTAATTATTGATGAACAAGTTTAAGTATTCGCAAAGAACTTCAAGATAATGTCGCCGAACCTTTAAACGAAAATTGCCTTCGAGCACTTTTCAGCCACTAAAACGGCCATCTGAACTTTTGCGTATCCTTGATGTATTGATCCTACCTTATTAATCGCACAAAAATAAGTAGGGTTCTATATAAAATATTGATGTTTCGGGGTCGCGAAACATGATTAATCTATGGTCAAAATACGTTAAAAAGTGTAATGGAAGAAGGGTTAACTAAAAGGGCTAGAAAAAAAAACAAACGCACTATAGCGCAGTAATTTACTGCGCTATAGCATGTCCGTGTAGACATTATAGCGCAGTAATTTACTGCGCTATAGCAGTTAACGGCTCCGTCTCCGTTAGTGCTATAGCGCAGTAAAATACTGCGCTATGGGTAGTTTTGTAACTTTTTTTTATTGGGGTATTTTGGTTCAAAATATTTTTTCTAGGGGTATTATAGTTCCAGACTCTTCTGCCCACCCCCTCTTCTCGTCTTCTTCTTCTTCAAATCCCCCCTCCCCCCCCCCCCCCCCCCCTCCCCCTCCTGTTTCCTTTCTCATTGTGGGAATTTGAGGGGGAAATGATGTGGATGTGCTCAAAAAACCAAATCTATTTTGCAGTTTTGGATTTCTATATTTTTGTTTTCTTATGTAGAGTGTGGACTTTGTAGGACTTTGGATAATCGGAAAAATCCAAAATTGTGCCATTGAAATCGGGTCATTCCCGGAAAATATTTGGCTGATGGGTATATTTATTCTTGTATTGTAAAATCAATTTCTTGATTTGTGATTTGTTTTTGCTTTTTGAAGTGATTACAACTTCAATTTCTTCACCGGAAAATGGTTTAACGTGTTGAAGGGTGAAGAAGATGAAAATAGTGGGGATTTGCCTTTTTTTTTTTTTCAAAGAAAATGTTGTAAAAATAAGACAAAAAATAAAGAAAAAGACAAAAGGTTATTATTATTTTTGACAAAAATAAAAATGATGTGGCATAGTTTTATCTGACGTGAATTGTGATATCAACGCGATTGAGAGACACAAATCGTCAGAGGGGCTTAAAGTACCTGTTTTGAACAGGTTCAGGAGTCTAGATAAAACTCCATAGAGTACAAATACCGGAATGATAAAAATGAACAAGTACAGGGGCCTACCTGACTATTCCGCCTTTTAAAAATACTACTATATGTAAAATGAAAAGTTTCTTCATCCAATAATTAACTTTTTATTCTATCAATTACATTTTCGTTACAAATTGATTTGGTAATACTCCCTCTATCCCAAAAAGACTATCTGGATTCGGATTACGATGGTTAAACTAATTAATATGCCATACAGGCATACACACAATATACTTTATTAGCTATTAGCTCTATTGACCAGAACACAAGTCAATATCACCTGTTAAATGCCACTAGACAGTTTACTAGTCTGCTTCTACAATCTAATCCTTGGTTAAGTACAATGGTTACATGGTGCCTTTATGCTGCTAAGCTATGAAAGTTAAGTGATAAGAGTGTTTTAGGTCTCATACAGATGCTTTTCAAGTAAACATAAGATTATACTTCAGATTTTCTTGCGGAAAATCCTATGAGATAAGTTACTGTCTCAAGCTAAAACCAGAGAATTTATACGAGTTCGACCACCTTACGGAAAGAAAATAACTTTGTTTTAGCAATAACGTCTTTGAATTAGCGTTTGCTTGTATTTGTGTAGACTTTATGCATGAAGGCAGTGTATACATGAAAAAACGAAAACAAGACAAAGCAAAAAAAATAGAGGACCATTTTCTTACCGGTTAAACCGAAACCGAACGGCTGAGGACCAAAAAATGATTAAAACAAATATTTCATGGGTTTGGTTAACAGTTTGACGTGTTTACAAACTGAAAACCGGTAATTTTGACCAAAAGCTCAAAATTAGGCCTTAAGGCAAACCTCTGCCTTAAGGCCTAACTTTTGTCCAAATAGGCCCAACCAGCTATTTGCGGGACAAAAATTAAAGACCAGTGCATTTGAAGGCAATCCGCACAAAACATAAAATAAAATGAATGTTACTAATGTTCAAGGCCCATTAGAGAAATGCATACGACACTGGACCTTTCAAATGCACCTTAAACACTAAAAACGTCCAAAAAAGCAGTCACCTTCAGTAAATCATCAATAAGTTTAATATGAAGGTTCAAACACGAGTAATTATGATTGTGATAATAGCTTCAAGCAGAGGAAGATCATGAATTTCTAGAACATGATTGCATCACTAAAAAGGCGAGAAAAAAAGTATTTAGTGCGATTCAATCCCTATTCCTTGGGATAAATAACGCAAGATAAATCAAATGCATCATTCAACCCTTTTAGAGCATAAATCCTAGCAGATAATATTAGATCAATTCTAAGAAATAAGAAATATGTACATAAAATATCCAGTTTTATCAAGCAACCACAGGTTCACGTGACCCGAATTTTAGGCCTAAATCCACCCCCGGCTTCAAGTATCAAATCACCCTGAACTAGAGATCTCGAATTCGATTTGTCGAAATAAAGGCATAAGAAGTGCTTTAACTCTAAAACATAATTTTTTTGACACAAATTCAAATTAGTCGAACTGTAAAACGGGTATCAAACATCGGGTAAGAAAAGGGGTATACCTCTAAAAATCCTACATGATTATTATTGGTTTGTTCTATTTTTATGTGTTCACTGATTTAAATCAAGTTTCTTAATCACCAGATTTTATATACAATGCTTAGTTTACTACTATTCCATATCTTATTGTAACTCTATGTGCATATAAACGAAGGAAGATATTTTTTTCAGAAAATAGCGACAATCAATAACCAAATGGTGATATGTCTTTTTTGGAGGCATGCCTTATTTTAACAGTGGACCTCACAATTTTTATTATAATATCGGGCATGTAAATGGATTTACTATAGGACATTTTCTTTTTTGATACAAACATTTGACCTTAGATATTAATAGTTTAATCTTCATCGTTAAGATTCAATTTTATTCTATGTATGAGAGTCAATGACTTGGCTCATGATTAGTCAGTAGCTTAGGGGTCCATGTGCAGCTGTCATTAGCTGTCATTGGTCAAAGTCAAAGTTAATTAGTTTGTTAGTTTAAGCTGTAGATATTTTCTCTCTTCTCACGTTTTGATTCTGTGTATATAAGCAAGTAACAAAGTGGAATAAAGTGAGTTTTCCATTTCTCAAAATATCTTCAATTGTTCATGTCTCTCATTTTCTTCTCACTGTTTAACCTTGCCTCTCACGAGCTCAATAACCTCCATTAGTGGAGGCTGAGCCTTGTAGTTAGAGATTGAACCACAGTTTTAACATGGTATTAAAGCCTTAGGGTTTGGTTTCATCGATTTCCGCATTCGCGAATTAACTCGCTCATTCAAATCTGAAAATCTAGGTATCAAATTCTTCATTTTTGCATTTTTGATCATTTCGATTCAATTTCTCTCAAATTGATAGTGTTGCGAGCTTCGAATTCAATTTGTGCTTGGTAGATTGTGCTAATTATAGTTTAGTTCTCAATCGCTATTGTTGAAAGTAGTGGTGGCCGTTCGGTTTTTCGGTTCGGTTTTATCAAACTTCGATTTGGCTATTTCGGGTTCGGTTTTTTTGAAGGTGGACACCGAACACCGAACCCCGAACCAAACTAGTTCGGTTCGGTTTTGGTTTTTTAAAGTTCGGTTCGGTTCGGTTTTGGTTTTTTAAATTCGGTTCTTTTGATATGATATTAGAAGCGATTCCTTTGACACTAATTCATATTCTCAAAAGCAATAAAACATAAAACTGATAAATTGAAATCAAAATCAAACAAACAGGATATACAAGAATAGAAAACTATAACCATGATATAGGATTACTAGGTGTTATATACATACCGTAAGAATAATTAAGAAAACACATAAAGGACATACATTAATCCTAAAGACACATCCTAGTTGTCTTCCTTAACATATTTGATTTTCTCAACTGAAGTAGAAAATTAGGGATACAAATGCAAAAGAGAGCTTGTTACAATTGAGTTTTTTTGGCTTTAAACTTAATGGGCCTACTATTTTAATTTTTTTGGGCAATGTATTAAATTTCGGTGTGTGTTCGGTTTTACCAAAATTCAGTTCGGCTATTTCGGTTTTGTTTTTTTGAAGGTGGACACTAAACACCGAACCAAACTAGTTCGGTTCGGTTCGGTTTTTTGAAGTTTCGGTTCGATTCGGTTCGGTTTTTCGGTTTTCGGTATTTATGCCCAGTCCTAGTTGAAAGCAAATTTCAATTCAATTTGGTTTCGGTGAATCGTGTGAATCGCGATTCAATTCTCTCAAATCACTGGTAACCTGTTTATTTTTCTCCTTAGCATTACATTAGTTAACTTGCAAGTATTCGAACAACTGAAAGTATGGCACCAAACCCAGTTGAGAACCAAAATCAAAACCAAACTCAGGAAACACTTGATTCAACCAACCCTCTGTATGTACACCCATCTGAGAACACTGGTTTGTCAATAATTCCAGCGACATTTGACGGTACTGGATATCGATCATGGAGACGTGGTGTACTTAGAGCACTCTCCGAAAAGAACAAAATAGGCTTCATTAATGGGGAAATCCAGAAACCAGATGTTGATTCTAGCACGTTTGCACAGTGGGAAAGGTGTGACGACATGGTGACCTCTTGGATCTTAAACTCACTCTCAAAGGACTTGAGTGATAGTTTGCAATATGTGAACAATGCTAAAGAGCTTTGGGAGGAACTCGAAGATAGATACGATCAAGAAAATGGTGCAAAGTTATATCCGCATCAACAAGAGATTAACGACCTAGAACAAGGAAGTATGGATATCACTGGATACTACACTAAGATCAGAAAACTTTGGGAGGAACTCAACACTCTAGATAGTAGTTCTCAGTGCACATGTTTGTGTAATTGTGGAGGAAAAAACAAAAAGCATAAGGCTGAGCAAGACAGGAAATTAATCCAATTTCTGATGGGATTAAACGAGGTTTACACAGTGGCAAGAGGTAGTATATTGATGATGACTCCACTTCCCACTATAGCATAGGCATTTTCCATTCTAGTCCAAGAGGAGAAACAAAGAGAGGTAAGGCCTCATAGTAGGATGAACCTGGCATCCACCTCATTGAGTGCAAGCACAAGTACTGGCTTAAGAGTAAGTACAAGTCACAATAAGTTCAAAACCAACCACTCACAAAACAGAAACTCTGGAAATAGTGTGCACAAAAATTCAAATGGATACAATGCAAGTCCTAATCCAAACTATAACAGGTCCACCTATCCTCCCCCAAACATAAATAATAACAACTTGTTTTGTGACTACTGTAAAAGACCTAGGCATACAGAGGATAAATGCTACAGGTTGCATGGATTCCCACAAAACTTCAAATTCACCAAGGGAAGGAACTTTGGTTCAGCTGCAAATGCAATGGCCTCTGGAGATAGCATAGTAAATGGCACTCATGAGTACAGTAGTATATAGAATAATCATGGAATAAAAGGACATAGCCTGACAAAGGAGCAGTATGATCACCTGGTTAATTTTCTAGAAAATGCTCAAGTTCAAGGAACAACTGGAGATCCTAGAGAGACTGCAGACAATGTCATGAATGGAGCTGTCAACTTTGCATGTATCTTGGCATGCTACTCCTCTATGACTGATATTGAGATTGGTAATCTATCTTGTAGCTGTTTCAAACTTTCTGCTGAATCATGGATAATAGATTCCGGAGCCTCAAACCACATGACCTACAATAAAAGCCTGCTAACTAACATTAGAGTTTTACCTTACCCTTTCTTGATCACATTACCAAATGGTAATAGGGTAAAAGTAACAGAAATAGGTGATACATGTTTGAGTGCAACATTGACTTTGTATAGAGTATTATTTGTGCCTAGCTTTAAGTTGAATCTGATTTCTGTTCATTATTTAACTCTACAACTCAAAGGTGAAGTCAAGTTTAATAGTACTTCATGCATTATGTAGGGCCCTTCAATAAAGAGCCCTCTGGTGATTGGTAGAGCAAGGAATGGACTATATTTCCTCTGCTCAAAGTGCCACACTGGTTGCTCCCCTTATGTCAAATCTCCCGACAAGCAAGCACTGAATTCAATTTCTTGTCCATCTGTAAATAATGCTCCACTCAGTCCTAAGGAAGTTAGTCATGTTGTTAATAATGTGTCTAGGCTAAATAAGCAAGCTTTACATTCATCCACTCCTCTTGTAAGATGTACTAATTCAAACAATATAAAAACTTGCCATGGTTTTGACTCTTCTGTCAATCAATGTCATTTTGTTACCCCTTCTGATACTCAGTCTGTTATAACATGCATATCTCATAAGAACAACATGGATCACTTGTGGCATAATAGGCTAGGGCGTGTGTCTTTTGTGAAGATGAGGGGCATCACTGCTATACCTATTACATTTTCACCCAAACAACCATTCTTGTGCACTGTTTGCCCTATGGCAAGACAGACAAGGTTACCTTTCCCTTCTAAATCAAATTCCTCATCAACTAAAACCTTTGATCTACTCCACCTGGATTTGTGGGGACCATATCACATACCAACACATGAGAACCAAAAATACTTTATGACCATTGTTTATGACTTTAATAGGTCCACATGGACTCAGCTACAGAGTTGCAAGAGCAATGCTTTGCACACCATAAAAACCTTTATGTCCCTGATAGAAAACCAATTCAAACTCACTGTCAAAGCTATGAGAACTGATAATGGACTAGAGTTTGTCAACAAAGAGACCACAGACTTTCTCCAAAGTAAGGGCATTATACACCACAACAGAATGGTATAGTGGAAAGAAAACACAAACACCTACTTGAAACTGCTAGATCCTTACTAAACCAATCAAAAATTCCCATGAGATACTGGGGAGATTGTGTTTTAATAGCCACATACCTAATCAATAGACTACCAAGTGCCACCATTCAGAACAAAACTCCTTATGAATTGTTATACCAAAAATCACCTACTTACTCCCACCCGAGATCATATGGTTGCATGTGTTTCCCCACCATACTCAAACACAAAGAAAAATTTGAGCCCAGATCCACACCTCATGTTTTAATTGGGTACCCCTTCAACACAAAAGGATACAAAGTACTAGACCTAAGTTCCAAGAAGATACATATTTCTAGAGATGTGATGTTTCATGAGAGTGTTTTTCCTTTTGCTTTGACTTTTCCTGATTCTAGTTTCATATTTGTGTTAAGAGTACTAAACAATAATATGAGTGGTGCAAAATATTCCAATAATACTCTAAGTAATGGCCCAATATTGCATGAAAACACCACTAATGATGTTACTTGTACCACAACTGCTGATAACATAGCTGATGGTAGCATGAATTCTGAATCCTCATCCGAGAACCAACATGATACACCATAAGTTTCTTCCTCATCTGAACCACTCACATCACCATTTGAACCACATACCTCATTACATACACCATTTGAATCACATACCCCAGTTGCACCTTTACTATCCCACTTATATGAGACCACCAGCTCATCATCCCAATCATTATTTGATCAACCTAGGAGGACCTCTAGAGTACACACCAGACCTGCCTATCTAAATGAGTACAAGTACACCTTGCCCAACCTCCAGCCTCAGCCATCCAACACAAATCAATATCTTTCACTCACCAGTCTTAACCCTGAGTGTCAGTAGCTAGAAATAAACATAACTCATGATGTTGAACCAAGCTCATATGAGGAAGCTACCATGAGCCCTGCTTGGCAGTAAGCTATGACCCTTGAATTTGAAGCTTTATATGCTAATGAAACATGGGAACTAGTAAATTTACCTGCAGGAAAAAGGGCAATAGGATGCAAGTGGGTGTACAAAATCAAGCACAGGGTAGATGGGACAGTAGAAAGGTTCAAAGCCAGGCTTGTAGTGAAAGGATACACACAACAAGCTGGCATAGATTACAATGAGACCTTCTCACCAGTGATCAAAATGACCACTGTCAGGACACTAATCAGTCTAGCAGTAAAGAAGGGATGGAACTTGTATTAACTAGATGTCAACAATGCATTCTTGCATGGAGACTTACATGAAGAAGTCTATATGGAAATTCCAAAAGGACTCGAAGTAGAAGACAAGGGTCTAGTCTGCAAGTTAAAGAAATCTTTGTATGGATTAAAGCAGGCTAGTAGAAAATGGTATGAGAAATTGACAGAAGCATTATGTTCAAGAGGTTACTCCCACTCCACCAGTGATTACTCATTGTTCTACAAGAAGCAGGGCCAAGATGCAGTGTTTGTTTCCATTTATGTGGATGATGTCATCTTAACTGGAACAAATATCAGGGAAATAACAGATTTGAAGTGTTTCCTACATGAGCAGTTTACAATCAAGGACTTAGGAAGACTTCAGTATTTCTTGGGTCTGGAAATACTCTATAAAGAAGATGGAGTACTGGTTTCTCAAAGGAAGTTTGCCTCAGACCTAATCAGGAAGTTTGACTGCCTCAACTATACTACAACATCTTCCCCAATAGACTCAACAATCAAGCTCAAATCAGATGAAGGAAATGTTTTAATTGGTCCAACATACTATAGAAAATTGGTGGGAAAACTCAACTTTCTCACCAATACCAGACTTGACATTTCTTACAGTGTGCAGCACCTTAGTCAGTTCCTTCAAACATCCAGGGAACCTCATCTTAAAGCTGCCCTACATGTGCTAAGATACTTGAAGAATGATCCTGGTCTGGGCATCTATTTATCCAAGAAACCTGACTACACTATCACTGCCTATTGTGACTCAGACTGGGCAGCATGCCCTGACTCAAGAAGATCAGTGAGTGGATATATTGTGCTCATGGGAAATAGTCCCATCAGTTGGAAATCCAAAAAGCAAACAACTGTCTCATTTTCATCAGCAGAAGCATAATATAAAGCAGTTAGGAAAGTAGTTGGAGAACTTGTGTGGTTGGAAAGACTGCTACATGAACTAGATGAGACACCCTTCTTGCCTATATCAGTTTTCTGTGATAGTCAAGCAACTGTCCACATTGCTAGGAACCCAGTGTTTCATGAAAGGACTAAGCACATAGAGGTAGATTGTCATTTTGTCAGATTCAAACTACAGGAGCGGTTGATTACACTTCATCATGTCTCTACTTTTGAGCAGCTGGCTGACATCTTCACTAAAGCTCTCAGTGGACCTAAACATGCAGCCATCTTGGGCATGTTGTCAGGAAGTATCGGTCACGACCCGGCCAGGGGGCCATGATAGGTACCCGGAGCTGACTACCGAGCACCACTTATTATGCTAATCATTATACACAACCCGAATATACACCATCTCCAAGGCAACACATAAATATACATAAGCCCTCACGGCTGCAAAAATGATATACAAAAATATACACTGATGTATCCATAAGACAACAACTACCCACGCATCCGTATCTACGAGCCTTTACTAGGGTATTGAGACATAAGGACGGGACAGGACCCCGTCATACCCCAAATATACACAAAATAATATGACCATAAGTAGCACCTTCGGAGCAGTGGAGTGCTCCTGTGAATCCGCTGATAAACTGCTACGGGTTTGCACCATCTCCCTGTCTACCTGTGGGCATGAACACAACGTCAAAAAAAAAAAGGACGTCAGTACGAAAAATATACTGAGTATGTAAGGCGTGAATAATACTAGCATAAAAAAACAAAATGAAACATGAGGCAAAGACATAACCTGCTAGCTTTTAAAGGAAAACACATATTATGCATATCAAATATACCATCATCGTTAACCCGCGTTCAGGTAACTATCGCACGCCGCCCACTAGTGGTGTCATGTCTGGCCACATAGGCACGGTGTAATCATAAGCCGCCCGCCGTAGCGGTGTCATGTCCGGCCAACTAGGCACGGTGTAATCATAAGTCGCCTGCCGTAGCGGTGTCATGTCCGGCCAACTAGGCACGATGTAATCATAAGCCGCCCGCCGTAGCGGAGTCATGTCCGGCCAACTAGGCACGGCGTAATCTCATCATTATATGCTTATCAAAGGACATGCATAAGAACTCAAGTAAAAGCTACAACTTTATTGGGGTGACGTAAGGTCGAGAACCCCCGATTCCATTATGGAGTAGTCATGATCATCATGCCTCACCTTGAAGGAACTAGCATTATAAGGCGAGGGTATCAACAATGAATAGCATCAAGGAATCATGTCAAGATCATTAGCATCATAATAACATCATATCACTATCATAGAACATATCTCATCTCTATTTTGTGGGAAACTGTTAATACTCTTTAGCTTTCATCTTTTGGAATGTAAGAAGGTCATGGAAATTACCGGAAAGAAATCACCATATATATAGGAATCATGCCTTTGGAAAAGAAGGAACTATCCTCACATACCTTTGTATCTCTTCAACTCTATCGTCTAATTGCGTGCCTCTCAAGCTTACAATTCTACCTTCAAGGGAATTCGTACTAAGATTAGATAATTGAAGACATACTTAAGCTAGAGCGACTAAGAGCTAATGAAAATTGGGCAATATCCCCATTCTTTCAACCACTTTCTCCAACTGTAACAATTCCCAACCATCAACAACAACATCCACAATATTGTAATCAAAGTTCTTCACCGACCTATACATCATTCAATTCTCACAATTCTATTTAAAAGTCATCCCTAACCATAGCTCCTCATATAATGCTTCTTTAACATCATTTATATCATTTATGCAAGATCATACTCACAACATGTCAAGAACTATAATTCAAATCAAGTCATAATTCAAGAATATTACTATTTTCATATTTGCACTCTATATCTTCCCCCCTTCCAGAATCTAAGTCTTTTAACCTCTTAATACTCTTAATAACTTGACTTGAACATAAAACGTACCTTTGATGTTGTAGGAATAAGCTTTGGATGAAGATTCTTCACTTGAAGGAACTCCAACCTCAATTTCAAAGGAAATCTTAGCTTCCACAAACCCTAGTGGGCATCCACACCCTTGATTCTACTAATTTATGATGATTATTCTTTAATCCCTCTTGGATTTGTGATAATATGACATGGAAAGTATTTTAGAGTTTTCAGGGCTGAGAGAAAAGTAAAATCTGAAAATTGTTGACTAGGGTCGTGTATTTATAGCTGGGGCTGGAAGATTCTAGATTGGCGGTTCGACGGTCGGGTCGACGGTCACGTCGGCGTGTCGATGGTCCGTCGACTTGCTCCGTCGACCTGCTTCTGCAGATCAGAAGTTGCAGAGCCATATTGACGGCGGCGATTGATGGCCCGTCGATGTCACGCCTCAAAACCCACCCTAGACGTGACCGACATCCGACGTCATGAACAACATCAGAAGAACCTTAACGACACAATAATAACACTTGAACCCGCCAGGTTCAATACTCGCCTCCAACAGTTTATAAAATAAATGTAACATCAAGTTCCTTTTTAATAATTTTTCCTTATTAAATTAAACTAAGTTATAAGTAACTGCATCTATGAGGATCACAATTAAGTAATAAAATCAGCGGAAGTCTAATATAAGTAAATAGTCATAAACGTGGCAAACACCCATTGAGTCATACGAGACTTTGACAATCTACCCACAATTCTGACAACTATCTATGGAGCTTCTAAGAGACACAACAATCATCTAACTTCGGGACGCAGCCTGGAAATCTAGAATAATAAATGAAACAAGAAGTGTCCTACGAACAAGGATGTGGGCTCACCAAATCAACAGCAGCAGCAAGTTCTCCTAAGCGTCGAGGGTATCACGAACCTGCTCTTCTCCGTTACCTAACATACCATAAAAAACAACAATGGTATGCGTGAGTACTTTCGTACTCAGTGAGTGCCTCAGGGACAACAAGTAATATAAAAATAAAATATAATAATACATAAAGAAATCAGTTCTGAAAAGAGAGTATAAAAACAGTCATTCCACTTTATGATTCTTAATATCATTTGTTAAACAATTTACAAAGCCATAATCAATATAAAAACAGGTATTCAGCTTGTGTATCTCAATAAGAATTATCAAAACCAATTATAAATCCTTTCGTCAAGTTACAACTTTCAATTATGCCTTTCAAATTTATCATGATTGTCAACAACAGTTCCATGAAAGAATTAGAATATCACACATGCCAATACAGGCCCAAGAATCAAGCATACCGCACATAGCGCACCACACCGGAACATATAATTCTCGGTGGCTATCCTTCCTCCGAATAGCTAGGCATAAATCACACCCCGGGTAGCGAACCCAGCGATGGCCACTCTTTCTCCCGAATGGCTAGGCATTAATCACACCCCGGGTAGCGAACCCAGCGGTGGCCACTCTTCCTCCCGAATGGCTAGGCATAAATCATGCTAGGATCCATAGTGGCTACCCTTCCTCCCGAGTAGATAGGCCAAACACCACAACAAAGTTCATAGCATAGAAGCCGATTCACAAATTGTCTCAAAGTAGTCACACCATCAATAACATTAACGTTCATTATGCATATCGAAAGAATAAGTCATTCCAATCAATGTTTTGAAAACGTACAACTTCTTTACAAAGGTTTCCATGTCCCAATTCACCAATGAGAATGTCATTATCAACTCTTAACTATCATTACTAAGCATCTCCAATCAATCTTTCAAGAGAGTTTGCAAAAGAGACATATAAATTACCTTTATATTCAAAAAGGATTTTATTTTTAAAGAGACATACAAATCATCCTTATTGTCCAAAAAATGATTTTCAAAGAGACATACAAATCACAACCAAAGAGTTTACAAAAATCGATCGAAAGAGTATGTTCAAAAGAGACATACAAATCACAACCAAAGAGTTTACAAAAATCGATTGAAAGAGTATGTTCAAAAGAGACATACAAATTACCTTTATATTCAAAAAGGATTTTATTTTTAAAGAGACATACAAATCACAACTAAAGAGTTCGTAAAAATCGATAGAAACAGTATGTTCAAAAGAGACATACCTTAAATCCCGTTAAAATATCCCAAACGTAAGCTCCATGCTTCAAAGAATCATTCTACATCTATTTGAGGTTTGTAATACCAATAAACTATAGATATTCACAAAAATCGCAGCTACTGTTCATAGCTGGAAACGCACAGCTACAGACCTTGAAATCTGATCTTCACCGTTCACATTTAAGACCTATATTTTGGGACCACTCAGTTAACATTAGGGCTCGATCCAACGGTTAAATAAGCAGAAAACGTCAATTTAATATGGCTGGTCGGAGGAAATTCTACAACAAAAATACTAGGGTTTTGTTTTTAATAAAGTGCATCTAAACCAATCCTATTTCATGATTCTACCAGCTATTCCATGTCTAAAACATAATAATAATTCCATATATCCATAAAAGTGTGAGGGTGTTACCTTTTTGAAGAAATCCCAAAGCTTCATCCCATATTTGACCTTAAATGAAGTTTTCACAATCTATCGATTTCATATAATGATTCGGTGTTAACCTAGTGATTAGCTAAGGTAATTAACTTAGGAATTTGAGTAAAAACTCACCTTAGAGAGATGATATATTGCTCTGGTAGAAAAACCCCCTCCTTGGACGTTTTTGGGTTGTATTTATAGGTTATTATAAAGGCTTGGGCTTTAAAGCCTAATCCTACAAGAATCGGGATTTCCATTTTATACAGCTTCAGTAAATCGGTCATAACTTTTCGTACAGACCTTTGTTTGACCTCCATAATATATGGTTGGAAAGGTATTTCAAATACCTAAAACTTTCATGTTTTGAGTTTTCCCACATTCCCAACAAAAATACCTGAAAACTGGGCATAACTGAAACTGTCTCAGACTTAGACGAATTTCAGGATTTCTAAGGAACTTCCTTATCTCATTTGACCCCGAAAAGATTATTTAACACCATTATCCATCCCAAAGGAATCCAAAAGGTTAAAATGACATCTAAACCCTAATTATTTCATATTGATACCTAACTCGGATTTATGGGATGTTACAGTCGACGTGTCTCGTCGATCGATTTCTGCAGATTAGAATTCTTAGAACATAGCGACGGTGCACATTGATGGCTCGTCGACATGGTTGACGGTCCGTCGTTAATGTCTGGTGTCTGCAGATTCCTCTAAATCTGCTCAGCCTGCGTCGGTTCAACCCGTTCAACTTCTAATCCTGTGATATACCTGGAATACCTGCTAGTACCTCCATACATGGGGTAAAATACTTAGCATCTCAATACTCGGGTACAAATCTCCTTTTCAGGCATACTTGACTAGGAAGCTCTAAGTTTTTCCTACCATGAAAACGAGAGGTGTAACAATATCTCCCCTCCAACTTGAGGGGGGGGGGGGGGGGGTGTTAAGATTCAATTTTATTCTATGTATGAGAGTCAATGACTTGGCTCATGATTAGTCAGTAGCTTAGGGGTCCATGTGTAGCTGTCATTGGTCAAAGTCAGAGTTAGTTAGTTTGAAGTTAGTTAGTTTGTTAGTTTAAGCTGTTAGTTTAAGCTGTAGATATTTTCTCTCTTCTCACATTTTGATTCTGTGTATATTCGCAAGTAACAAAGTGGAATAAAGTGAGTTTTCCATTTCTCAAAATATCTTCAATTGTTCATCTCTCTCATTTTCCTATCACTGTTTAACCTCACCTCTCACGAGTTCAATAACCTCCATTAATGGAGGCTGAGCCTTGTAGTTAGAGATTGAACCACGGTTTTAACATTCATCATTTGATATTGGATAGCTTTTTTCACAATTAATTACACTGCTTCAGCTTATTAAGTTCATTCATTTTTTTTGGTTAGCTTGCTCCTATTATAAATGTAAAGTTCCCTTTCAAGCTTCTCGCAGGGCAGTAAAATTAATTTTAGTTTTAGGGGATTTGCTTTGAGTATGAAGAAAGTACTAATATTTGTTAAAATATTCACATATATCAAATCTCACCTACTGAATTTTTTTTTGTTTGCTAAATACCTTTCAAGAGTATCGCATAGTCTTTGCATAATTTATGAGTTGTGCTTAATACACGACCAAATTAAACATACTTCTCTTTTTCTCATAGTTAGATCACATCTTACGACAAAAGGAAAGAAAAATGACGTGTCAATATACAAAACTATACTCGATCTCAATGTTTATTTCAGTGTTTAGGTGTTTATCCTCGTAAAACTAATTTCCGTATAAATTATCTCTTGTTAGATTCGGTATAAAAATCGTATAAAATTATTTCGTCATTGCCTATGCCAAAAACTAAATTCTAACCAAGCAACGAATAAAATTAATAATACTAAATTTATTTTCGTAACCAAATTATTTAATGTGTAACAAAAAAAAAATTACTAGTTTTGTATACGGTAAAAACCGGATATGAGCAAGACCGGTGACACAAGGACCAGGGATAGCACCAGATGTGGCTGATGAAGAAAAGAGAAGTAAATCTGTTGGTCCGGCGTCTACGGACCAAACTCTGCGTTGCCGTTAGCACGGTTTCACCAAGTCAAGTTCTCGTGGCCGTTAGCCCGATTTCTCTGTGCCCGGATTGAACGTGGCCGTTAGTCCGGTTTGCCAGCTGTAGAACAGCCACGCGTCAAGACCGTTCGGCCATTTTGTACTGACAGCCGTACGAGTGTCAAACCGTATGGTCTTATCTTATCCTTTTAGGGCTTCTTTATTTCAAAAGGGCTTAGTGTAATATGAAAGGCCCATGAGACAAAACTATAAATAGGGGACATTTGTCTACTTTTAGGGGTTGGCTTTTGAGTGATCTAAAACTTTGTAATAGCAAATATACAAAAAACATTCTCTCTCTCTCTCTCTCTCTCTCTCTCTCTCTCTCTAGTCTGAATAAGTGGATTTATGTGGTTTTTGCTTATTCTTTTAACACCATTAGCTTAATCATCTATAGCAACATATTCATTCAAAGCATCGACATATATATTCATATATACATATTATAGCGCGAAAATCCATAAATATTTCTCCTAAACCCAAAATAGATTAAAGTTATCCACATATACTATACCTCACTTACAAATTCAATTTTTTACCTAAATTCGGGGTAAACAATTTGGCGCCCACCGTGGGGCAAGGATAATAGTGGTTTCTTAATCTTGGTTTCTATCTCCTACCCGTTGGTTTAACAAATCTTTTGCTGATCTCTGTGAAAACGGACCAAATGGCAAGCAGTGGGCAATCTGGTCATGTCAACAACAACGAAATTATGGCCGAAAATAAGAACAGTGGGCTGCGGGACCTACCAGCAGATCCCATCGACCCAAATTCTGTTGATTCGAGGGAAGGCCTCAACCGGCAGAATACCGTGAACCAGGAGAATGCCACCCAGCCGGCCACTGATCCCTTAAATACTCATAATTCGATTACTTTATCCCGGGCACAAGGCCGGAAAGTACCAGATACCCCGAATGAGGTTAACTTACGTCTAATTTTTGAAATGTTGCAGGAACAGAGAACCGCCATCGCCGAACAAGGAATCACAATAGCTCAGCTGCAAAGTAAAAATGATAAGGCGGCCCCGGAGAGGTCGAAAGGTGTCGCCGAACCAGGAAGGGACGAAACATGGATGGTCGAGAGTAATGGATCTGGAGCCGGTTCATCCACCGAAGTTCTGAGAATGCTCGAAACATTGGCAAAGCGGGTAGACTCAACTGAGAAGAGGGTAGAAACATATAACTCTCGGGTGGATGAGATCCCGGGGGCCCCGTCTATTCTAAAAGGTCCGGATTCAAAGAGGTACATTCAAAGAACTTTTCCTCCAAGTGCGGCTCCGAAATTAATCCTGAAGAGGTTCAAAATGCCGGATATCCAGAAATATGACGGTACAACGGACACACAGGAGCACGTGACTTCATACACCTGTGCCATAAAAGGAAATGATGTCGAAGAGGATGAAATTGAGTCCGTGTTGCTGAAAAAGTTTAGGGAAACCTTATCGAAGGGAGCGTTGACTTGGCACGAACATCTGCCCGAGCATTCAATCACTTCTTTCGAAATGCTCGTGGATGCGTTCATAAAAGCCCATGCTGGAGCTAAAAAAGTGCAGGCCCGAAAGACAGATATTTTCCGTATAGCCCAAAGGGACGATGAGTTGTTACGTGAATTTGTCAACCGGTTGCAAAGGGAACGAATGGAGCTCCCTCCGGTTCCAGAGGAATGGGCGGCACAAGTTTTTACCAAAGGGCTTAATCCTCGGAGCTCGACGGCCTCGTTCAAATTAAAAGAAAACTTGCTGGAATACGAGGCTGTGACCTGGGCAGATGTCCATAACAGATACGAATCAAAGATTCGGGTAGAAGATGACCAACTCGAATTTCCCCCGGGGCCCGTAAATATGAGCAAAAGCTCTGAGAGATCGAGGAAAAATTACGAGTCGGAGTCAAGACCATCGAGGGAAAGGTATTGGCCATACTCTCATTCGGAAAAGCCAAGCTTCAGGTCGGAAAAATCGAGGGTTGGTCCCAGTCAATTCTCCGGTCGGGGTGATAAACGGACCGAGCGCCCGTCAAACGGTCGAGGTCTATCATTTAGAAGTGATGCTGGGAATTCGGCTGGCAACAAAGACCTACCAAGGATATCAGAGTACAACTTCAGCATCAATACCTCGGATCTCGTCTCGGCCATTGGTCGTATCGCAGAAGCAAGATGGCCGAGACTAGTGAGATCAGATCCGGGTTAACGGGACTCGAGCCTGATGTGTGAGTACCATGAAACTCATGGGCACAGAACTGAAGACTGTCGCCAATTGAGGGAGGAGGTGGCTCGGTTACTGAAAAATGGCCACCTTCGAGAAATCCTGAGTGAACGAGCTAAAAGCCACTACCAGGAAAGGGAGTCCTACAAACTGGCCGAACCGGTGGAACCTCAGCATATAATCAACATGATAATCGGGGGTACAGATGCTCCTCGAGGACCGGTGATGAAACTGACAAAGGTTACCGTTGTGCGTGAGAAGCGCAGCCGAGATTTCATGCCCGAGGATTCCATCTCCTTCAGCAACGAGGATGCAGAAGGAATCATTCAACCACATAATGATGCGTTGGTAATTTCAATTCTTATTTTTAAATCACAAGTTAAACATATTTTGATTGACCCAAGTAGCTCGGCCAATATCATCCGGTGGAGAGTGGTAGAATAGCTAAGGCTACTCGATCAGATTGTACCGGTGGCCCGAGTGCTTAGTGGTTTCAATATGGCTAGTGAAACCACAAAGGGGGAAATTTCTTTGCCGGTCAACATTGACTGTACCATTCAGCAGACGGTGTTCTATGTCATCGAAGGGGATATGAAGTATAATGCTTTGCTTGGCAGACCGTGGATACATAGCATGAGGGAACAAGTTAATTAAGTTTCTTCAAGCTAATGCCGATTGTTTCGCATCGTCCCATATAAATATGACAGGTGTGCCACCGGAAGTGATGACTCACAAGCTCAGCCTTGACAGGAGATTTCCCCCGGTGAAGCAGAAGAGGAGGCTTATGGCGAAGCCAAAAAACGCCTTCGTAAAGGATGAGGTAACAAAGCTTTTGAAAATAGGCTCTATCCGGGAGGTAAAATACTCGGACTGGTTAGCTAACGTAGTGGTGGTGCCGAAAAAAGATAATAAATTTAGAATGTGCGTTGATTATAAGAATTTAAACAAAGCATGCCCGAATGATTCATTTTCGATGCCTCACATTGATAGAATGATCGATGCGACGGTCGGGCATGAGATGTTAAGTTTTCTCGATGCTTACTCCGGGTACAACCAAATCCGGATGCACCCGGAGGATCAAGAGAAAACATCATTTATTACTCGGTACGGGACTTACTGTTACAATGTCATGCCCTTCGGATTAAAAAATGCCGGTGCAACTTACCAACGCCTAGTTAATGGGATGTTCGAAGAACAGATAGGGAATTTATATTAATGACATGATAGTCAAGTCCCTGGAAACAGAGGACCATTTAAAACATTTGCAGGAAACCTTTGATGTACTCCGTAAACACAACATGAAGCTTAACTCGGAGAAATGTGCCTTCGGTGTCTGATCAGGCAAATTCCTGGGTTTCATGGTGTCGAACCGGGGGATTGAAATTAACCCGGACAAAATCAAAGCCATCGAGGATATCGAGGTGGTGAATAACGTCAAAGGAGTGCAGAGGCTCACCGGAAGGATAGCAGCGCTGAGTCGGTTCATATCGAGATCTTCGAATAAAAGTCACAGTTTTTTCTCCTTACTAAGGAAGAAGAATGACTTCGTTTGGACACCGAAATGCCAAAGAGCCTTGCAGGAATTGAAAAGGTACTTGTCCAGCCCGCCTCTGCTACACACACCGAAGACGGATGAGCAGTTGTTTCTTTACCTTACCGTAAGTGGTGTTTTGGTCCGAGAAGAATCAGGTACGCAATTCCCTATTTATTATGTGAGTAGAACGTTAGGGGATGCGGAGACCCGTTATCCCCACCTTGAAAAGTTGGCTTTGTCATTGGTAAGTGCTTCAAGAAAGCTCAAGCCTTACTTTCAATGCCATCACATATGCGTAGTAACTACTTATCCTCTAAAGAACATCATGCATAAACTGGAATTGTCGGGTAGACTGACCAAATGGGCAATAGAGATTAGCGGAAATGATATCGAATATAAACCTCTTGGACGGCCATTAAGGCCCAAATCTTGACCGATTTTGTGGCAGATTTTACCCCTACTATGATCCCCGAGGTTGAGAAAGAACTCCTGCTAACCTCGAGAAAGGCTTCGGGTATTTGGTCTTTACACAGACGGGGCCTCGAACCTCAAAGGTTCCGGGCTAGGCATCATCCTTAAAACCCCTGCCAGGGATGCCATTAGACAGTCGATTAGAACTATTAAATTGACTAACAATGAAGCCAAGTATGAGGCTATGATTGCAGGTTTGGAATTGGCTCGGAGTATGGGGGCCGAAATAATCAAAGCGAAATGCGACTCTCTCTTAGTCGTTAACCAAGTAAATGACGTCTTTGAGGTTAAGGATGAATGAATGCAAAGATATCTGGAGAAAATCCAAGTGATTCTACATCGGTTTAAAGAGTGGACCACAGCACATACCCAGGGAGCAGAACAGTGAAGCCTACGCATTGGCCAATTTGGGCTCTTCAGTCGAAAGAGAAGAAATCAACCCCGGCACTATAGTACAGTTGATGAATTCGGCGGTGGAAAATGGGCATGCCGAAATAAACACGATGGGTCTAACTTGGCATTGGCTCAACAAATATATCGACTACTTGCAAGATGGAAAGCTCCCGAGTGACCCAAAAGAATCACGGTCACTAAGGACAAAAGCAGCATGGTTGTGCTTAATAGACGGCCAATTGTTTCGACGGTCTTTCTTCGGGCTCCTGGCCAAGTGTTTGGGTCTCGGAGAAACCGATTATGTGATGAGAGAGGTCCACGAGGGTACCTGCGGTAATCACTCCGGTGCAGAAGCCTTAGTTCGAAAAATTATCAGAGCCGGTTATTACTGGAACCGAATGGAGGAGGATTCAGAGAATTTTGTCCAGAAATGTGATGGGTGTCAAAGGCATGCCCCGATGATTCATCAGCCCGAGGAGTTGCTACACTCGGTGACATTACCTTGGCCCTTCTTGAAGTGGGGAATGGACATTGTTGATCCTCTGCCATGGGCACCAGGTAAGGCCCGTTTTATTTTGTTTATGACTGACTATTTCTCCAAATGGGTTGAAGCGCATGCCTTCAAAAAGATTAGAGAAAATGAGGTTATTGACTTCATATGGGACCACATTATTTGTCGTTTCGGCATCCCAGCCGAGATAACTTGTGATAACGGTCCTCAGTTCATTGGAAGCAAAGTCAATGATTTCCTCGAAGGGTTGAAGATCAAGAAAATTGTATCAACTCCGTATCACCCAAGTGCAAACGGACAGGCAGAATCCACGAATAAAACAATAATTCCAAATCTAAGGAAAAGACTTGAAACATCAAAGCATCACTGGTGGGAAGTGCTACCGGAGGTATTGTGGGCTTACAGAACCACATCAAAATCAAGCACGGGAGAAACGCTTTTCTCGTTGGTCTACGGGGCTGAAGCCCTCATCCCCGTAGAAGTTGGTAAACCGAGTCTCCGATTCAGATACACCACCGATGAGTCAAACGAGGAGGCCATGGCCATAAAACTCGACCTCGCGGATGAACTTCGCGACAACGCGTTGGTCTGTATTGCACCCCAGAAACAGAGAATGGAAAGGTACTATAACCGGAGGGCCAATTTTGGAAATTTTCAAGTTGGGGACTTGGTGCTTCGGAAAGTTACTTTGAACACCAAAAATCCCAACGATGGAAAGTTGGGTCCGAAATGGGAAGGCCCGTACAAGATAACTGGAATAACGGGTAAAGGGTCGTATCAGCTGGAATCAATGGATGGACAACGGCTGCGCAACAACTGGAATGTGGCTCATTTTAAGAGATACTACTGCTAAGGTATGGACACCTATCTTGCGTTCATTTTTTGTTAATCTTTCTTTTTTGCAGAAAGTCGAGTACCGGATGAAGTTAGGTGCTAGGTCTGAAAACACGTGTTGCACTCTTTTCCTTAGTACGGTTTTGTCCCAAAATGGGTTTTCCGACAAAGTTTTTAATGAGGCAACAAGTACAGCGTGTTACTTGAAAAAAATGAGGACAAGTGGCCGGAAACTCGAGGCTAGACCCTACGAGTGGGGACTTGATAGTGCTTACCCGATCATGCAGCTCGGATAAACACTAGGGGACTACTATACCCACCCCGGAGGTTACCCTGGCTAAGGGAAAACGAAACAGCTCAATAAAGCAAGTGAACGCTATTGGGTGCTACCCCGGAGGAGTCCTAAAAAATTTTGTATTTCTCATCTTCGTTCAAAATCGGACCTTCTGTATTAGGTTTCGATGTAAGGACCGAACGATCAGAATGAATCGTGTCCACTTAGTAGTTGCTACGGCAAAAACAGAAGGAAATGGACGAAATCTTTATATCATGTACGTGCAAATACTTGCAATATAAAGATTATTGAAAATTCAGATTATTGCATTTCGGATATGTTTTCTCGTTAAACACCCTACCCCGATGATTACCACCGAAATTCGGTGTCATTTTATCTAAATACCCTGTACAGGGGACTATAGTCGAAATTCGACAAATGCAACAAGGTCGCATTGAACCAAGCCAAAATCTTTTAACACCCTCGAATGGGGACTGCTATTTCAAAAATTGATAAGGCAGGGATTCATGTATCCGAGCCTAATCTATGATAAGTAAGTTATGGGAAAACATCAACCTTAAAATGCCTAACGTGATTTAGAGACGTCTGAATTCACACAGCATAAATAGGTTCCACGGGCAAACCACTCGATTAAATCCCCGGATAAATGTACCGGACGAAGAGAAAAGCCAATATTTAGCTAGGCACAGCCCAGAAAAATGACTTCGAGCCTTTGTTTGTCCCTCAACGGGATTGACAATTGAAGAAAAAGTCATAACAAGCATTCAGATAAAAGAATAAAGGGAATCGGAAAGAAAAATGCACATTCCATATATGAAAGTTTTTTACATCTGAAATTTTTACAAAGTTAAAACAAAAAAAAACATGGCAAAAAGGCAAAGGAAAAATAAAGGCCAGTGTAGGCCCTGGCCTACCCAGTGCGACTGGAGCCGGAGTGCTCGGATACCGTTCTCTTAGAATCCTCAGAATCGGTATCGAGGGCTCTCTTGGCTTCCACCTCGATCGTCCTGGCTTCGAGTATCAAGGCCGGGAGGTCCCCAAATCCTTGTTGGGCTTGCTCAAGGGTGGCCCTCCAGGACTTCCACCGTTCATATTCAACCGCAATCGTGGTCTGAGCCTCGGCAGCCTCCACATTCTTAAGAGACTCGGCTAAGTCGGCTTCAGCTTGGGCCAACTTAGCTACTAATTCCGACCACTCTTCATCGAGGATTCTTTGAAATTAAGTAGCCGACTCAAGCTCGGCCTTCAGAATGTCATTGGCCTTGGCTGTCTCCTCGAATTTGGTTTTGAGCTCGTCGCATATCCGGGCCCTATCCTCGGCTTTCTGTTCAAATACCCTCACCTTCTCCTTATACTCAACATTCTTGGATTCAAGCAGCCTATACCTCTCGGCCATCTTAATGGCATCAGCCTTGACCGAGTCCAGCTCACTCCGAAGTTGAGAGATAGTGGCCTCGAGTTCACCGAGGCTCAAAGAAAAATGGGCATTGTCTTGGCTAAGGCCGACCTTGTCCGCTTCCACGAGCCGGTTCTTTTTGACCATTCCGGCCAACTCAGCCTTCAACTGGAGATTTTCGGCGTTCGCTGCTTCGAGCTCGGTTGAAGGTTGGAAAGGGCAGCTGCCCGATTCAATTTATCCTCCTTTACTTGCAAAAGGTGCTGGAACTTCTCCGTCTCTCGACCTTGGGCATCCAGCTAGCCCTTAAGGTCATCAACCTCTTGCTGAGCACGGATGAAGGCCTCACTGACGAGCACCACACTCTGTAAAAGAAACGAAAAATTAAACTTGGATAAAATCGGAGCTAAAAGTTCACATTGAATTATGGAAGGATCGGATGATAAGCTTACCCGGTTTCCCGCGTGCATGCCCTCATTAATCAGACTCTGCCAGGGGACTCCGCCCATCTTCCGCTTATCCGAGTCCGAGATGAGGGGCCTAAGATAGCTTGCAATTCCCACAGGACAGGACAAGAAACTGCAATCCTCGGGGAAAGTAACCACGACCGATCTAGTCTTCCTCGGTTCCACGCTCGGGGCCGGGAAGACACGTACTAGGCTTTCCCTCGAACCAGTTTCGGTGGACTGACTAGCTGCCCTCGTGACCCGTGGGATAGGGAGATGTCCAAAGCCGGCTGCTTCCTAGGTTGCAGGTGGTGTATCCGAGAACATGTCATCGAGGTTATCTAACCTCGGCGTAGGAGAAGTTGGAGCAACCCCAGTGGTCTCGGTAGAGGCAGGTGCCTCGGATGTTGCAGCTGGGTCACCATCGGGCAGTTCGAACGACGCTCCTTGCCCTCTTCTTCGATTTTTGCCCTTTGTCCGAGGGCTTCCTCCGTCTTTTATTGGCAGCAGCGATAAGACGGGATGTCCCTGCTGAATCAAATTCAGGTACCGGCGCAGCAGGCTCGGCTGTTGGCTTCGGTCTTGGCTCCACCAAGCCCTTGGGTAAACTTGAATACTGAAGAGGTTATAAATAGGAAAGGAAAAAGTAGAAGATACAATGTATTCCAACTCAAGCAGAGTATTACCGTGATTTTGGGCAACCCATCGACCACGCAACAGGTTCCCCCATGTCCGTTCTTCATGGGAGTGTTGACCAAGGAGTGCTCCAACCCATTCATTCATGTTCCGGACGGCCGGAGGTATCCATGCCACGGCTGATACAAAGAGGGAAGGGGAGAAAGTGTGAATACAAGTGTTTAACAAAGCATTCAAGATCAATTATTGAAGGGATAACTGAGAAACTTACGATTATCGTTCCACCCCTCCGGGAAGGGAATATAATCAGCCGGAATAATGTCTGCGGTCCTCACCCGGACGTAGCGCTCTAACCAACCCCAGTCTCTGTCTTCATCCATCTTCGAAAAGATCGGGTTCCGACCTCGCTTGGCGAGCTTTATCACGCCCCCTCGGAATAGCCTCGGGGAATATAAATGGATGAAATGAGTCATCGTAAATTCCCTTTTTATATTGTTGGCCAATAGTCAGAGGCAGGCTATGGTCCTTCAGATTATCGGACCAATTTGGGACAAGGTTACATTGTATGTCTGGCACATATCCAAAATAACCGGGTCAATTAGGGGGTTGAGCTTGATTGTGAAGGGATGGGTGTAAACATA
This sequence comes from Lycium barbarum, assembly GCF_019175385.1. Lineage (NCBI taxonomy): Eukaryota > Viridiplantae > Streptophyta > Magnoliopsida > Solanales > Solanaceae > Lycium > Lycium barbarum. The sequence goes on along the minus strand of NC_083347.1, from coordinate 104,357,189 downwards.
CAAGAAGCCTTCCCTATGATCTGTGATAGATTCGTCGGGCTCGGGGGCGAATACTTGCACCGGACGGTTATCCCATCCTCAATCAGCCCGGACCTGATCAAGTTTATCCTCGGTAATAGACGAAGGGTATCGCCTTACATCGAACCCTCTATCCGCAACCAAAGAAGGCTTCTCTTCTTCAAATTCTTTGTTGTAGTTGGATTTGGACGGTACTATGTCCGAAGAGGTAGGTTTAATGACGGTTTTTCCCTTGGGTTGTGAGGATGGCTCGACTCCTTGAGAAGAAACCGAGGGAACATCCTGGGAGGTAGTTTCAGTGTTAGCAGACATTTAGAAGATATGGGAAAGAAGTTTGATGAATTCGAAGGACACGAAACAAGTTAAAAGTGTAAATTGAAGAGGCAGTTCAAAAAAATTCGAAATGACAAGATGAAAGAAGAAACACAACAGCACTTTCGATCAAAGAACAACAATGGAGAATTGGGAAAAGTCGATCTACTTTTATGATCAAAACAAGCGAAGAAAGGAGATGATCACGATTGAAACAAGTAAGAAAATGGGAGAGGAAAACGATCAGAAATAGAGAAGAAGGTGAAGTGAAAATGGTAAAATGAGAGGGTTTAAAAGCCTTATATAGGCATGGGGGACTAAAACGGTTACAGAGGCCAGCCAACCGGGGGGTGCCACGTGTCCCACAATTAATGAGGCCAGCCAACCGGGGGGTGCGTTACGGCGGTTACCGAAGTCTACCATTCGGGATGAGACACGTGGCTGATGGTAGAGGGACGTGACACAACTGTTCCCGCCAAAATTTAAAGATAAGAGCGAGCTTGTGAAACCATCGGTTTTGTGACTTATCCACTTTCCGTTACTCCGGTAAAACTACGATCCAGAAAGTGTGGGGACTATCTGTATACGGTAAAAACAGGATATGCGCAAGACCGGTGACACAAGGACCGGGGATAACACCAGATGTGGGTGATGAAGAAAAGAGAAGTAAATATATTGGTCCGGTGTCTCCGGACCAAACTCTGCGTTGTCGTTAGCCCAGTTTCACCAAGTCAAGTTCTCGTGGCCGTTAGCCCGGTTTCTCTGTGCCCGGATTGAACGTGGCCGTTAGTCCGGTTTGCCAGCTGTAGAACAGCCACGCGTCAAGACCGTTCTGCCATTTTGTACTGACATCCGTACGGGTGTCAGACCGTACGGTCTTATCTTATCCTTTTAGGGTTTCTTTATTTCAAAAGGGCTTTGTATAGTATGAAAGGCCCATGAGGCAAAAATATAAATAGGGGACATTTGTCTACTTTTAGGGGTTGGCTTTTGGGTGATCTAGAACGTTGTAATAGCAAATATACAAAAAGCATTATCTCTCCCTCCCTCTCTCTCTAGTCCGAATCAGTGGATTTATGTGGTTTTTGCTTATTCTTTTAACACCATTAGCTTAATCATCTATAGCAACATATTCATTCAAAGCATCGACATATATATTCATATATACATATTATAGCGCAAAAATCCATAAATATTTCTCATAAACCCAAAATAGATTAAAGTTATCCACATATCCTATACCTCACTTACAAATTCAATTTTTTACCTAAATTCGGGATAAACAAGTTTCTTTATAGAAGTAATTTCCATTTACCCATATAGTCAAGCAAGATAAAGACACCCAACATCTTGATACTTGTGTATATGATGTTATAGGTAGTTCCTTATGTAAATGGTTGGATCATTTTGTGGGTCAAGAATTTTTTTCATGTTCAGTATTTAGCTAATTATAGTAAAGAAAATTATTTATTTCAACCACCGGTTGAAACCGCCGTTTGAAAACGCATTACGCTCCTTTGCAATGACAAATAAGATACGAAAAAAATTTACATTTCAATTCTGGAAATTGGACATTGACGTCTCAATTGCATGAAGTAAAAGTTGGATGTTTAGAAACTACATAATAAATACTATAACCAGGGGGTGGAGCTATGCCTGTCAAGTGGGCCGGGCCGGGCCACTTAAACGTGGCCGGGACGGGCCATAGTTAAGGGGCCGGGCTTGGGGAGGGAAAAGGGTGTCCGTCCCAGCCCTATCTGGATAGGGGCTACACCTCGAGCTAACTGGGCCGGGCCGGATTTTAGTTAGTGGGCCGGGTCGGGTTTTAGTTAGTGGGCCGAGCCTTTTTTTTTTTTAAAGTTCTAATACAAAAATTGACATTTACATTTACTAATAATAATAAAATTAACATTTACATCTAATGACAAAATTGCTAAACTAAAAAAAAGTTTAGTCGTTGTCAAATTCAAAAAGCTAGCTGTTGCAAATTTAAAAAAGGAAAAAGTGTTCAAAACACACTTAAACTATGGCCAAAGTTGTCATAATACACCTGAACTTTGCGGGGGTCCTATGATCCCCCTGGACTTATTTTTTGTGTATTATCTACGCTTTCAAATGGACAAAGTCACCCAAACTCGTTTGAGTATATGCACGCGCTCCACTACAGGAAATTTGATTTTTAGCGACCATTTCTTAACGAAGGGAGATGAATCCAGTCATTACAAGTGCACTTATAGTGACCAAATTTTTTTCCAGTCGTTAGAGCACATTTTTCTTTCAATTATCGTGCCTTTTGCTTTGTGCCTTTTGTGTTGAGTTTGTGCCTTTTGCTTTCCTTTGTGTTGAGTTTAAAAGATTTAATTATTCTTCAATTGGGTATTTTTCATTTCTCCACTTTCCAAAATTTCAAATCCAAAAAAACTCCATTGTAACGACCAAATCAAATGGGTCTTTTTCGATATTATATAGGATATGTGACATTGTCGAAATTGAAAACATTAATAATAGTGGATTAAGATAGTAGAACCAGTAAATAAAAACTCCATTAGGGACGTCGAGTTTCGACTTGAAGCTTTCAGATATGGGATGAATAAAATTCTTGGTTGCTGATTGTTTGAAGCTGAACTTGAGCTTAGAAGACGTCTGGAACGTGAAGAAGAAATGAACGACTTCATGACTGCCATGAACAAAGCTTGAAGCTTCGAACTTGAATTTTCGGGTTGCCGCAAATGAGCTCCATTTCGAGTGGGTAATATATCAAAAGAATCGGAACGTGGAGAGGAATTCGAATATGAAATTTGGTGATGTTTGGTTGGGATTTGAAGTGCATTAGGATCAAATTTCAGTCCATTTCTTTATGAAGAAGATGAACAGTAATTTGCTGCCCAAATTCGCCAAAGTTGCCATAACACACCTGAACTTTGCGGGGGTCCTATGACCCCCCTGGACTTATTTTTTGTGTATTATTTACACTTTTATATGGAATCTTTCGCGCTCAAAGAGAGTAGATACAATTGCTTGTACAGGTCACCATATAAAAGCGTACAAAATACACAAAAAATAAGTACAGGGGGGTCATAGGACCCCCGCAAAGTTCAGGTGTGTTATGGAAACTTTGGCCATAGTTTGAGTGTGTTTTGAACCCTTTTCCCTTTAAAAAACTAGTCGTTGCCAATTTTATTTGAACCCCTAAATTTATGAATAACTACACTTTGGTCATATTTTCAAACTAAATACCCCTCCATTCTTCTTCATTTTCACACAATTCTTCCACAATTTTCTCTTTATCTAAATTTGCTATTCAATTAGTGTACATTACTTCACCTCCGCCTTCTCCTCGAGTTCGAAGATAAACTTCAGTGCGGCGTGGATGCATTTTGAGCAAGTTAATGAGGAACATGTTAAATGTCAACATTGTGGTGACATATATCTCCCCAAGTCCGGAGCATCGGGTATTAGCTTATTAGGGGTTTGGGAGGGGGAGGGGGAGGGGGGGGGGGGGGTTGGAGAGGGATACCGGTGTGTTGCGTAGGCACTTGTGAAAAGGCACGAAATTGAATTTTGAAGTTTATCTCTTCTTTAAATTTGTCTATCGATGTTAGCCGTTTAATTTGTATGTTTTGAACTTTTGATTTGCAATATTTCACCGTTCAAGTTTGTATGTTTTGAATTTGCAATGTTATCCGTTTAAGTTTAAGTTTTATTTTAAATTATTTATGTAGATGTTGATATGTCTATTTGACTAGACACAAAGTTTAAGAAAGAAGAGAAGACTTTTAAACTTGTGGTGTTAAATGAGTCACATATATTTTGTGTGACTATAAATCATTGCATAAAGGTAAATTGTTTCCAAATATAGAAATGGGTCATTCTTTTTAGCACGGACTAATAAAGAAATAGGTTCACATAAATTGAAACGGAGGGAGTATTATATTTGATATAATCTACATATCCACGGTTTATATGACATGCTAATGGAATTTTACTTTTATATAATCTAATATATATTATATGCCGAAAATGTATCAAAGATATATTTGTTGAGAAAACAAGATTGTCTAGCTTTAAAATACAATTTTAAAGAAAACTTAAGTGCTCCGGAGACTCCTAATTTATTGGGATACAATGTTTTTAAAATATTCATTATTAGTAATAAATGTAGTACTTATCTCTCTCTCTTTTTTTTTTCAAAAAAAAATTGAAGTGGGCCAGGCCGGGCCGATGCCCCGGTGGGCCATCACTCGGGCTACTGGTGGGCCGGGCTAGGAGTTGTCCACCTTGTCCGGCCCAGCCCCTGTTATACCCCATTTAAACGGGTTAAAGTAGAGTACAACATATTGGAGATTCCTATTTTTTGCTTTATTTTAAGGAGTCGCCACCTAATTGATTTTAAGGTGAATTAGGGCACCTAATTATTAACTAAGGTAAAGCTAACTAAACCCCGTTAATGGTCTGCTTAAATTTAATTCTAGGTAAGGGTTCTAATTATCCTAAAGGGAAGGGGTTAGGCACCCTCTAGGATCCGTAACTACGGTTATCCGACCAAACTTAAGTTAATTAATTAAGGTAATGCTTAAATTTTAAGAAGATGACTTATAAATATTGCTGAGGTTTTAAAGGAAAGTATAAATATGCTATTTAAACCAACTTATAGAAAATATAGTAATTTAGCATAGAGGAAAACTTTAAATGCCTTTAAAAATAAGACTTATAAATGCCGTTAAGACTTTGAATGAAATATAATGTTATTTAAAATAAAACCTTGTAGAAGATATAATAGTTTATATATAAATAATAGCTTTTAAGAGAAGACTTAGTAAATTTCAACTTTGAATAAAATTATGTTATATGAATATGGCGATGTAGAAAATCTAGGCTTATTTTATAAATAGGATGCAAAAGGAAGTGAGTTTTCTTTATCTTTTTATTAACTTTATTTAACTATATTTGACTAAAATATGTATAATTGGATAAATCTTGCCAAATTGTTTATAGCTTATACTTAAATTCATATTTGCGTATTAGTGACGTTTTAATTTCTAATATAGCAAGAATAAATTATGATTCTTTTAACTCAAAGTATGTAGTCATGCTATTTGAAAAGTCAATTATTCTAGTGAGATAAATATTATAGATATTATAAAACAATTTTAACATAAAAGAGGAAAATAAAACTTATGGAATTAATTATTGGTTTCCCTTTTAAACTAACTACCTATTTTACTAACACTAATCCACTAATTCCACTAAGGTTCATTCTAGCTAAGAAAACAAAGTAAAGTAAAGTGTTAGTTGCAGAATACAAGTTAAACACACAAAATAAAATAGAGGCAAATATAATCAACGGGTTTAACCCATTTTTAGGACTGCTGCTGCGTGTTGCTGTTGGGCTTCGGCTCAGCCCATTTTTTAAGACTGTTGAGAATTGTTCACGCTATTGGGCTTTAGCCCAGAATTGCCATTTTTTTTTTGTTTTGCTGCGGACTGGGCTAGAACAGAGGGGGAATAATATTTCGTTGGGCCTTGGCCCAACATCGAATGTGGAAGAAGAACGAGTCCCTCGGACCCGTATGCGATGGTCATGCATAAAATGAAAAGAAAATGATTAGTATCTAATCAATGGATAAGGTTAAACATGTAAAATATAAATTCTAAACAGTTCAGTAGGTTGTGTATATACTATGTATATTTTAAGTATATCTCATGTATATATACAATATATAAACATATACCCTTTAAACTTAGACAGAAATGGAATAACTGCACTTAGAGGCACAAGAACTCTAACATATAACGACCTATACTAATCACATTTGCACAGAATCACAATGAGAGGAAACAGGCATGTTAAGAGATCTATAGACTTCCTGTTGAGCTTATCAGATCCTGCACATATATAGAGGACCTCAAATAAACATTTCTTGACAATCTTATTGCACAATTAAGGCTTAGTTAAATACGTTTGCAATATGTAAATTCAACAGACTCCAGGTAGCAAATTGACAACATGGTAGAATTAAAACAAACTAGCACAACATGTATCTATTGTGATGGCAGAGACACACAAGTTTGATATTCACCATATTAGACATGTATATAATTCTGTTGGATAGGCAACAAGAAACCATAGCTAAAAACCATTAAGTTCAACAGATCTGGTACAACATCACATAGCAACATAGGTAGGCATGGATCAGATTCGAAAACACAAAGAAAAGAGGAAAGAAAATTCAGGGGCCTCTCGCATGTATCAAACCAAAACAGATATACCAAAGCAAACACAATGAACAGTTACGAGTATGATCAGAAGGAATTCCCAGATATTTTGACATGGTTCAAGTAGATAATCAGTGAACCAAACACACTCCATTAACATGCAGACTTAATTTTGAATCAGAGGTGATCATACAAGGTAACCCAACATATGGAGAACTAAAACAGGTACACTAAACTAAGTGACATTGATAACACTTGACATGCCTCTGGAGAGACTTAGTAGCAGCATATTAAGACCGAGATTATTTCCAATCTACACCTACTTCACAATTTGCAGAATAGACATGACTAGATGAGCAGATGCAAAACTAAGAAAATAAATACATACTCCTAAATGGGCAGTTTCAGACATATGTAAGTGAATTATCAAGAGGCAAAGACATTTCTTATTCCTAAGTGAGACATGTTCAAGCCAATATCAAATTCTTCATTCATTTAGGGATTTCCAACAAAATATTCAACCTCATAGCTATATTACTTATCAGAGGGAAAGACAAAAGCTGAAATCAGATATGCACTCATTCTAATGTCGATGATCGTAGGCAAAATAAGGGTCTACAAAGACATACATGACATTTAGGATACTGGAAAAAATCAGTTATTTAAAAAGAGGTTAATTGAGCTAAACTTCCAGCATTATCTGATTCATTAAATGGAACTCATTCAAACTTTCTCAAATGTCACACAAGGTTATAACAAGGTCTCATGGTTTTCAGACATTCAACAAGGTTAAAGGAGAACAGAAATACAACACTATATAAATGTTCAATTCTACAGAGGCATGAACATTTAGTATACCCACATGAACTACCTACGGATACAAACATGCTAAATACTAAAATTAGCTGAACTGAATTAAGGCATGAACAGATAGATTCTGCTAACTACTAAACTGGAGACTAAACCACATTAAAACATGAAGGTCTAAACATTTTAACTACTAAAATGAAACTAAACTAACTAAGCAGGAACATGCATAATGCTGCTAGAATTAAAATTAAACCAGCTGAATAACCGACATACTGAAACATATAAACACTTATTAAACAGCTAAGGAATAGAATTAAACTAATTACAGATGAGTTGTTTACCTTTTTCGAGTGCAGCGAACTGGGTTTTAAATCTTCGATCTACACTCGAACACCATGAAATTTGAACTCGCCTATACTTGGGTTTTGAAATAATTCCAAAAGCAAAGAAAACAAGAATGACTTAGTATCCAGAAAAATTGTAACTACTAAAGTTGATGTTTTCTTAGGGGGATTTTTGGCTGCTAAAAGGATTCTTTTCAGGGGGGGGGGGGGGGGGGGGGTTTAGGCGGCTAGAAAAAGACTCTAATTTTAAAAGGCATTTCCAGGCGGCTCCAAGCCTGTCCAAAACGACTCCAGAAAATGATTATTTATAGGATTTAAATTAGGGTTTGGGCTAGGGTTTTAAAATTTGAGCGGGATTTCACCATCTCTGATTTTCGTTTCAAAATCCTTTTCAAACACAAAACGTTAGAAATCTCTGTCATCGATCAGAAGCAGACCAAATAAAAAGACAAAGTTCGCTAAACTTGTACTACGAAAAAAATGAAAAAGAACTGGTAAGAAACGATTTGAAATCAACAAACAGCCAAAACTCATTAAGAATGATTCAGATGCAAGCCGAAAAAGAAAGAAGAAGAAAACAAGAGTTGACCTCTTTCAACGGTTGAATCCGAAATGGGGAAGGTACAAGCATTAATTTCCCTTCCCCAAATCGACCATGCACGATCTAGGGAAGGTGAAAGGTGACTGAGATTTTGCTATTTTTTGTTGAAGAGGAAGAGAGAGAGACGAAGGAGGAGAGAGGAAGAGGAAGGGAGGCGGATCTGATGAAAGGGGATGAAAAATATGAAAACCTAATGTTCCCTTTTGTTAACGAGCGGGTCGGATCGGTGCATTAAAACGGGTAGCGGGCTAATTGTTAAATGAACTGGTCCGAACGTTGGGGAATTAATTGGGGCGGGTAGATGGATAGTGGGCTGGTCGAATTAAAAGAATGGGCTAATTGTAAATGGACAGAATTAATATGGGCTGAATGAAAGAAACAAAATGGGCTTCTAAATTTAAAATAAAAGACCCATTTTAATTAATTATATGCTAGCATGTATTTATTAGTGCTCAGATAAAAACAAAATTATATGACGTTGTAATAGCCGTGCAATAATATTTTTTGAAAGTCAACAGTAAATAGATGCTATTATTTAGTTGTGCGAAAATAAATGCGATGCATGTGCATAATGCGGTAAAAACGCTGAAACGATTATAATGCAGATTGTGATAATACTGGTAATAATAATAACAAAATAATAATAATAATAATAATAATAATAATAATAATAATAATAATAATAATAATGATCATAATAATAGCTAATGACTGCAATAGGGTGGTGAAACGCGGATATTAATAAAAGCTAATAATCATAGTAAAATATAACTAATTATTTCTTAAATTGCCAAAATATCAAAAGCGTATAGATATTTCAGAGGAAAGGTGGGACAAAATTGGATGTCAACAGCCCCCTAATAAATCCCACCTAGCCCAGCCCCTTACACATCTTAGTGGGTTTGGGCCGGGCCGGGTTCAGGCCGACAAGCCCCACTTGACAGACTTAGGTGGAGCTAGAAATTGACGTACGAGTTCAGCTAATAGCTTTAGTCCAAATCCTATATCATAAGTATTAAATAAATTATTAAATATGTACAGAAATTAAATTACTATAAATCAATAGTTTCTAATGCTAAAAAATTTTTGAAACTATAGTCATAGAAATTAAAGAAGCTTGGAAAAGTAACATTTCTTTTGGACGGAGAATTTTGAGATGCAAAAAATTGAAATTACAAACCTACCACATAAATCTAAGTGGACAAACCCCAAGTGCAGCAACCTTGAACTAGAAACAAAATGTCTTCTTGCACTTTGTACTCTCAATACTAATCCGCCCAAATTCAGCCCAATCCGCTCACGTAACACTCCTTCATTAAACTATACTCTAGCTTCGTCCCTAATTATTTGAAGTGGGTCATGTGATTTAAAACAACTTTGAACTCGAGGAGCAGAGGGTCAGTGTGAGTAAACTCCTCAAAACTTCCCAAAATTGGGATGGAGATGAATTTACTTGCACCGACCCTCTTCTCCTCAAGTTCAAACTTGGAAGCATCTTGCAAATCAATGCTAGAATGTAAAAATATTTTGAATTTAAGTTACATATATACCAAAAAAATTACTATTACATTATTAGTTTAATTTAACTTTACTACAATTGGTTGTGTCTTTTGTTGAAAGCGCTATTATGTTAAATTTGTTACTATAAACAAAAAGAAAAAGAAAACAAAAAAAGGAAAAGGGGCAAAAATGCTCCTAGACTATCGGAAAAGGTCTAAAAATACCCTCATCCACCTATGGTTATATTTTTAGCTCACTTATACCCTTTGACTAATGGTCAACACTGAGTTAAGAAAAATGTTTATCTAAATTTCATGTATCATTTTATTATTGGTCCAATTTTAAACTATGACCCGAGTAAATAAATTCATCCACCCAATTTTTTCACTTACCCGACACACCCGGAACCAGCTCGAAAAACATAAAATCTAATCGAAAAAAGTCATTTCGGTCACGTGTCATTAAGAAGCAACTGTAGGTGGAGTGGCATTGTTGGATTCAGAAATTTAGGTCTCTGATGGGATATGAGGCTGCTGAGAGGCAGAGGATTTTTCACTCCCATCAACAGCCAAACTACCCAAAGGAGCGTTGTTCATTGCATGAGCATGAGACACATTCATATCACATATTAATATGCACCACATTGCAACACCAATGCTGAAAAAAGGCCTAACTTCACGCAGAACAAATATAGTGCTCCGTGGATGAATAAGTCTCTTGCCTGTTGCAAAGAAAAGCCAATGTATTGTCCATATATTCACAGATTTGGAAAGGGTTAAGTAAATAATCTCAAAAACATCATTGTTAGGTTTTTGAGAAAGTTTGAGGAAGATGAAGAAGTAGAGCAAAAATGGTTATTGGAAATAATTTTTTTTGTTTGTGAGATTTTATGTTTTGCTGGCGGGTAAGTGAGAAAATTGGATGGGTGAATTTACTTGGGTCAGATTTTAAAATTAGACCAGTAGTAAAATGACACATTAAATTTAAATAATTTTTTTTAATTTAGTGTTGACAATTAGTCAAAAAGCATAAGTGAGCCAAAAATATAATCAGAGGATATTTTTAGCAAAATAAATGGATGAAGGGTATTTATAGACCTTTTCTGATAGTACAAAGACATTTTTAGCCCTTTTCCGATAAAAAAAATAATATATTGCCAAAATAAATACTCCATATTTTCAAGCATTGCCAAAATAATAAATACTATAATAAATAAAAAGAACTCTCTACTTTCCAGGCAAGTCGTTCTCTGGTTTGCTATACCCCACTTCTGAAATCAGAGTTGTTATCCTTCTGACATATGTCATGTGATTGTGGGGTTACCCTTAGCGTTTTCTCAAAGTTGATTTTCTCACTTTTCAGTTTGGACCATAACTGTTTTTAACTCTTAAGAGTGATGGGGTGGATTTTGGTTCATGCATCTTACTCATTTGCAATCCCCTTGATCAAATCTACGTACTTCTCCATTTATGTATGGATTTAGAGCCCGTTTGGATTGACTTATAAGTTGCTTATAAGTTACTTATAAGCTGTTTTCAGTTTTTTTGAGTGTTTGACTGGCCAGCTTAAAGTCATTTTGTGCTTAAAATAAACCCAAAAAAATAATTGGGCCCATTTGACTTAGCTTATCTAAAGCAGCTTATAAGCCAAAAAAATAAGTTAGACTACCCCAACTTATATTTTTTTTTAGCTTATAAGCTGTTTGCAGCTTATAGGCATAAGCTCATCTAAACAGGCTCTTAGAATACTTATTTATAGGTACTTCTCCATTTATAGAATACTTATTCTATATGCTGACACTATAAATAAGTTTTTACATGATTAGACATCACCACAAAGATAACTATTCCGTTTAACTTTTCATAATAGAACTAGTTAAAACTTATACACATTATCGGTGTATATATATGTTAAATTCATGCTATGAATTCTGTAGAATTATATCCCATTAGTATCCCATATTGTTATGGATTCTAGTCCGATTCGCTAATTTAAGGCGAGACACATCGATGACCCCTTAAACTTGTCAGTAATTTTTTTTTTTTTTACGCTCGAACAAAGTCAATATTTTAACTAAGCACCTGAACATATGATAAAGTGTTTCTATTAGATATTTACAGCTCAAATTTTGGAAAAACTTCTGGACATGTTTTCAAACACTTTTTACGTGTATAAGTTAACCAATTAAAATATGTTACCTACTTTAATTGTACAAATGAGCCTCAATTGAAACTGCGTGAGGACTTGCGCCTTATTATGGACAATTTGATCTTAAGCTACTTGAAGCTTTTCTCTAGAAGTATCATCAAATTGAAATATCAATTACTATCTATTTTTTTGTTTTTTTTTTGGTACATTTAATTTGTATTTGTGTACTCAATGCTTATACTTCAAAGAATGTTGAAAACATAAATTTCTAGAGGATGTATATCATTTCACATATCTTTTGGAGGAGATTTAACAAATATAAAAACATAGGAATAGGTCACAACTTGCCATATAAATAGACATATAAATTCATGACATCCCCATGCTATGCTCATAGAGAAATTACTTTTTGTCATATCCCCTAATATTGCTTCAATATATTCCCAACCTTTCTCTTCCTATTATTCTCACCATACTTCTCAAAAATAATTTAATCACCAAATTGTAACAACAATCGGGTGAATATCAAGAGGGTGTACTACTAAATCATCAAATTCGTTCAAGAAAAGCCTAATCATGGATTTACATGACATAACACATTCCATCAACAACATTGAAATGACTCAATTGCTACCAACCCACAACTCCGTCATGTACAACTCATCATTTGATCATGAACCCGCCGTGCCACCACCTCCTTTACCATCAATTCATCGCGAACAAAGTTCAATGGAAGCGATGAGGGAGATGCTTTTCCATATGGCGGTGATGCAGCCTATCCACATTGATCCGGAATCAGTGAAACCGCCTAAGAGAAAGAACGTGAAGATATCGAAGTATCCACAGAGCGTTGCAGCCAGGCATCGGAGAGAAAAAATAAGCGAGAGGATTCGGATTTTGCAAAGACTTGTTCCTGGTGGAACCAAAATGGACACAGCTTCAATGTTGGATGAGGCTGTACATTATGTTAAGTTTCTTAAGAAGCAACTCAAATCATTGGAGCAAGCTGCTGCTAGTGCTAATAATAATAATAATAATAATAATAATAATTATAGGTCAATGGTTACTGGATTTAACCATTGGCCTGTGGGTTATTATTCAAGATCATTGATGAGTTCAACGAATGTGCAAATGCTAAGTTAATTAGCGAAGTGAAAGAAATGTATCTAGGGTTAATAAGCAATCTAAATCGAGTTTATGTTCATTATTTTAGTACTTTAATTGTAAAGATTTGGCTCTTACGGAGAAGTATTAATTTTCCCTTTGGATTTAGAGATCTTGAGTCATGCAACATTGAATATTATTCTTAGGCCAATTAGAGCGATAAAAGGATGAATCTCATTGACTCACAGTAACTACTAACGAGGTTACGCAATCACTTACAGTAATATCGTAATTTTGTCGACAGTACATTAGTTCCATGAAAAAGTGATCAGTTATATATAAATTGGAGGCAAATGTAGCATATACCAATATTGGGTGATCATCCGAACCCAGTAATTTCGACACAGAGTATAACTTTTATGCAGAAATTTACAAAAATTGCCCACAAATAGTAAATATGTACCCAAAACTTTAAATTATATAATAGGTTCAATACTAAGTACCTTAAATGTTGTACCCATAAAATTTGAATTCTGAATCCGCCTCTATATTAATGATCATGCTTGATCATTGCGAACGTGTCTTCCTAGTTACTTAACATAATCAGATGTAAATCATCCTTCTAACTAAATATACTGCTCATTCATTTCATATCAGTCACACCAATAGTATTTTTTTTAAACTACTATATAGATGATATTTAGACTAGCTTACTTTCAGTGTAACATTTACGTAATATGCTACTATTAGTCTTTTAACTACGCAATGTTTATGACTTGGTTATTACAATTAGAAGATTCTAGTATGGAGGAAATAAAGGAAGCATTTTGTTTGTATTACATATATAAGAGATCATAATGGATTGAAAGTACTAAGGCTAATGTCATCTTATCTTAGAAGTATATTGTCATAGATCATCTAACTTCAATTCTCCAAACATTGCATTACATTCAATCCACATAATTTTAGTAAGCGATTTTATCAATTCCGGGATTTCTACGACTTAAGTCACAATAAATGCTTTTCTATTTTTTCTAATTAATATATGTATCGGTTTTACTGAAAAATTTATGTTTCGTGTCTGAAGCAATGTAATATAAACCAAATTCGATAACTAAATATTCGATTTGATGTCCTTATATTAATTCTGTTTTTACGTTTTCTCAAAAAGTTAATCATAAAATCTTAATTTATGTTTCTTATCTGAAGCAATGCAAAATAAACCAAATTCGATAACTAAATATTCGATTTGATATCCTTATATTAGTTGCATTTTTACTTTTTCTCGAAAAGTTAATCATAAAATCTTCTCCGCATCGGAATATAGATAGATCGTCATACATACTCATTATTAAACAGGTCAATGGCGCAACGATTAATGGAAACAGACTGTAAATTTATTGGCAATATATCTAAGCTGGTTCAAATTTAGCTGGATCCAATAATTCTTATTATCTCACTGATGTTCAATCACCAGATTTGATTAAGGCATCGACACAGAACAAGACAAGACCAACTCTGATAATAATATGATCTATGATGATCAGCCCAAATAATTAAAACAAAAGGTATTAATTCTACATGAAGCCAAATGGCAGTACAAATATGAATGATTGTGCCGAGTGTCACAAAATGTGAATTTTCCAAATAAAGAAATTGTTGATGTATTGACTCCTAAGACTTGAGAATCATGGGTTGCTCCTATTACTGGAAACCAATCAATGTCGTGTAATACGTAGAGGTGTTAAACTTCATTCTTTGTCTTTTTTTTATTTGATTGTGATATAAAGACTGGAGCCTTTAAATTACAATATACTTTTTTTCTTTTAAAAAAATTGCAACCTACCATCGATGCATTGTACTTTGTACTTAAAATTGGATATGTCCATTGTGCAATGCACGTAAATTGCCTTTCTTGTTTTTCCTTTACCCCTTTGTCCTTTTCTAGTTCATATGGATAAATTGAAAAAAAAAAGAAAAAAAAAGAACAAGAATGATAGTATTTATTTCTTAAGAAGACTAAGAACGTTTTTCTAGAACAGCTCGAACTGTCATCGAGAAAACGTTATCTTTTTCGTTTCTTCTTTATTTTAGAATAGTGATCTTGGATTTAAACATATATCTCAAGCAACCCAACATGATCATATTCAAAGAAGACCAATTTTAGTTGATCTGGTTGAATGTGCTTATCTGGTACAAAAAGAAAAAGACCGCTAAACATTACTCTTATTGCCCATCAAGAAACAATAAAATAGTAGTTTAAACTGTTCTAAATTCTTAAGCAATTTAAAAGGGTTGCGAACTACGAAAAGAACACTCTCCATTTTGAACAGGAAAATATTTATTTCTCGCCAAACACAGTTTTAAAAACACAAGGAGGGTAAATTGGGTACTATAAAAATTTAGTCGACCAGCTAGATCAGGTTTTTTTAATTCCGGCAGAAAGATTAAACAACTTATAGCTAACTATTAGATATATCAAGATATAAGTAATACTGTAAAGCAGTAAAGTAAAGATGAACACAGAGAATTTTTATATTGATTCCTGTACAGGTGGGTTATCTACATCCAGTCAGCTTGAGCCACAAGGTTATATTATTCCTTCTCAATTTTTCCGGTCAACTAGAACTGTGATTTTAGGACTCGTTGCACTATCAATGATTCTTTTCGACTAATCCTAGTCAGATACAATCGTGGTTTTACGACTCGTTCACCACCAACAATTCACTTGACTAATCCTAGCTTGTTACAATTGTGGTTTTACAATTCACCACCAACTATTCATTGGACCCTTTGAATTCACATGTTCAGAAAAGAAACTTATTTCCTGACATATCTATCTCTATTGACCCACTCTTTCTTTTTTCTTTATTACACTCACAATACAAAGATTATAGTGCTTTCTAGAAAAATCGAAAGAGAGTAGTCTTGATTGAGATGAAACTGTCACTGCATATTGTTCTCTTAATTAATCTTACTATTTAGTCAAGTCTTATTTTCCTGTATTTGCCTAAGTTAAGTTTTATTGTCAATATTTGCCTAAGTAGTCCCTAGAGGATTGTTATTTACTTTTAAGTTTAGTCCCTAAGTTTGTTGGAGAATAAGACAGCTGTCAAGTACTTGGATCCAAGAATATTGGATTCCTTTATATTTTCCAGATTGTACAACTCTGATTATCCATTGATTGAAATCATTATTCTCTGCTCTTCTTCTCCATTCTCTCCCCTTTCTCTCTTTTCTTGCTAAATTCATTGTAACAGAGTCGTGCTCTTGTTACAAATGGTATCAGAGCCACCTGGGCTTTCTACCGTTGCTGCCATGTCACAAACGAGTGAAATCCAAGGTCTTTCAGACGAGGTGAAGGCCATGCGTAATGAGCTTTCGACCTTCGTTGATGATACCGGAAAAAGGTTTGAATCCTAAGAAATGAACCAACGACAGCTTCAAACCCAGCTCAACGAAGTATGTGAAACCAACAAGAAGTTAGAAATCATCATTTTGAACATGGTGATAGCACCTCGAACTGATTCGGTACCAACTACACTATCTCCGGTGAAAAATACCACTACTCAGCAAAACAACCCCATTATCACTACACCAGCGCACAATAGTCAGCTGAAGTACCCATTCGATTCCGACCGCATACGAATCTGGTGGAACTTCAGGCACTTGTAACGGCCCGTTAGGTCGTTTTGGTTGTTTTCTGGTTTTTGCCTATTTTGCCCTTATGGACCTGCCCCTTTGCTTGTTTTGGTTCGTTGTGTAGTGGGCTTGGTTGGCACAATTCCCGAGGTGGTTGAAATACCTTAAGTTGGAAAATTTACTAAGTTCAAAAATCATTAAGTGTTGGGTTGACTTTAGGCATCATCGTGGGTAATTCTGACATTTGGGGAATTTCATCGGTTCCATTAACTCCGGAACATCGAATATAAGTTGATTGTGTATTTGGTTCAGTTCCGGAGGGTCTTGGGGGGCATTTTACATCATTTGGCTAGAAAGTTAGTTTTGGCCATTCGGGGTTGATTTGTCAACGAGACCTTTTTTGGAAATTTCAAGTGTGCTAGTGAGTTCGTAGCGCGTTTTTACATATATCTGCATATTTGGTTTGTATCGGGGAGTATCCGGGAGAGTCTCGAGATTTCGGGTTATGAGAGTCAAAAACTAGATTGTTGGTTGGTTCTGGGGTACGCAGAGGTGCAAAGGTAGTTCTGCCCCTACAGATGCGCTCCAGCGAGAGGAGGCCCACAGGAGCGAGGGTCTGGTGAGTTGGGTTGGTCCCGCTTCTGTGAAGATATTTTCGCAGAAGCGAGGTCGCAGCGGCGAGCAATGTTCCTCTCTCGCGGACTTGAGACATTTTGTGAGGTTGCACCTCGGCGAGGTATTTTCAGCCGATGCGAGTGTGCAGGTGTGAACTGAAGTGCGCAGGTGCGCGAGATGGCTGGACATAATATGGTTTTAGTGTCTTCTTTCTTTAGACTTTCCCCATTCTAAAACCCTTGAGTTGAGAACATTTTTTAAGGAGAATTGGAGAGATTTCAAGGAATAATCAGTGGATAAGCCTTCAAACTCGATTTTATGATTATTTCCATGATTAGAATCAAAGCCCATGCTTAGAATGTTGAATTAAAGAGGTAAATTGAAGGGTTGTAAAACCCAATTTGAGAATTAAGGATTTTGATGCTTGAGCATGAATTCGTGGTTATTAATGGATTATTTTTGGCATATGAGTTATTTAAAGCATGAGGAACGTGATTCTAGGCTCAAAGTATCGTTTTTCCCTTTTGGGTTTGGAATCCTAATTTTAGGACTTAATTCAGGATTTTTGATTTATGTACCAATATGAGTATTAGTGGGTTCGTATTCTAACATATAGCCTCTATTTGACTAGACTTTGATAATTTAGAGACTATTCAGAATGGCAACGGGCTTTGTGATTCGAGATTCGGCAATTCCAGGCAAGTTGAGATCTTACAATCTTTCTTGAAAGTGTGGTTGGCTAAAATGAACCTAATAAGAGGGTCATGGGTTAATTAAGGGGGTTCCGATACTTGTGAGGTGACGAGCAACAATATAGGATACCGGTCATCATGTTAGGGGTATATGCGCAATTTCACTTGTATAGTTGGTCTGAATGCCATGCTTTGGGCACTAGCTGATAGATTAGTATGATCCTTTTGATATGTGATTGGGGTCTGATGCCCGTGTTTTATGTCTCTTATTATTGCTTGTCTTATCTGTTTGTGTGCATATCGATCATATATCCTCGTTGAAATGTAAAGAAGTTAAAGGTGGAAGCCTCTTATGATAATGAGAACCTAAGAATAGATTCCATGCGTATATATTTGCTCTTGATTTGATGTATGCCATATTCATACTTTATATGTATTTCACGCATACTATTTGAGGATATGATTGTGAGTCTGAGGGAATCTAGTTCTGGACGAGTGATAATTCTTTAGCTCGTTCCGTTGACAAATGGGTCCGGTCGGCTAAGTGACAGGTACTTGAGACATGATATGTGGAAATCGTGATCCAAGGGTGCTACCAGAGCGGTCCGTGATTGCATATGTTGACATTCAAACGTGTGTGTATCGAGAAGTGGAATAAAGGCCTTGCATTGCATTTGCATTACATTCATCAATACTTTATGTTGTTGTTGTTGTGAATATTGGTATTTGACTTGTCTCTCTTGAAATCTATCTGTTACGTGAAATTAACTGTTAAAGTATAATTATCTTGTGATTTGGACTAATGGCAGACTCGTGTAGTTGTGGTATCGTAAACCAACCCTCGTCCCCGTTCCGAAAAGGGTCGATCAATGATGTTGCTGGGCACCCGTTGATTATTGTACTCACGCTACACTTGCTGCACCTTTTTATGTGCAGACTCGGTCCCCAACACTAGTGCAGCATGTGACTATCAGGTTGCCCGTTAGAGCCTTTGTTGAGAGATCGGGGCGAGCACTATGGTTCTGGATGGCTCCTTATCATTTACTTTTTGTCGTTCTGCCTTTCGAACATTTTCATTATGTATTTCAGACTATTTCACTCTTTAGAAGTCCTTGTATGCGAATGACATCAAATTTTGGGGTTAAGTGTAATAACTTCTAAGTATTTTATCAAATATTGCTTAAGACTTGTTTAGTTTTCCGCCTAATAAGGTTATGTTAATGGCTTGTGTTGCCTTACTAGCACGGTGGGGCTAGTGCCATCATGACTTGAGAATTTGAGTCGTGACAGTACTAAATCTCCTTTTACTAGAACTCAAAGTCTGTTTACTCTGTCAACCTATTTCGTGGGTTGTGGTTTCACTTTTCCCCCAGGTCTAATTTTTTTAAGCCCCCAGATTTCTTATAACCCAGCCTAGTCTTCACATCTCCTCCCCCCTCCCATTTACCAACCCTAATAGATCCCCATGAATCGAACTCAGATCAAAGAAGCCTGGAACCCAAAATTAAATTTTCAGAATTTGACGACACTAACCCTAGAGGCTGGCTCAGGAAGTGTGAGAAGTTTTTTGAGCTATACAATATTTCTGAAAATGAGAAGCTTAGTTATGCTGCAGTACATGTTAACGATAAGGTTGACATTTGGTTATATAGCTATTTGGTTAATAACAGGGGTAGAATAACTTGGTTTGAATTCTGTGTGGAGTTATGTAGAAGGTTTGAGAACATTAGACCACAAGATATTGTAGATGAATTGAATAAGCTAATGCAACTTGGGAGTACACATCAGTACCAAGAAAAGTTTGAGGAACTGTCCAGTTTCATGACAGTAATTAATCCCCTCCTAAACGAATCTCATTTTGTGTAAAGTTTTATTAGTGGTCTAAGACTTGAGCTGAAACCATTGGTAAAGTTAGCTAATCCTATGACAGTTATGGATGACTATGAGACTGCTAAGCTCTATGAACTGTCCTTGTCTGCCCTAGTATCCTTAATCCCACCAAACAGCCTTTACCATATACCATATGACCATTAACCCTCACACTTCTAATACTCAAACCAACCAAACAAATCCTAGAACATCAGCCTTACCAGCTCCAACCCAACCTTTGAGAATAACCTACCAAAATTCCAATCCTACTACAAAACCAATTCTTAGAGCCCCCCTCAAACCAAACAATTTGGATACCCTTAGAGCTCAAAGCTCGTGTTACAGATGCCAAGAAAGATATTTCCCTGATCATCAGTGTAAGCCTAAATAATTACATGCCATGTAATGGGTGAAAGCAGAAGCGAAACCTGAGGTTGAGGTGTTTGTTGATGTGCCTGAAGCTATAGAGGAACTAGGGGAAGAACAAGCTGAAATATCTATACATGTGTCTATGGGATTGACTAACACAAAAAGTCCTCATAAAAATATCAAACTCTTGGGTTGTGTTAAAATGATTTCCTTAACATTGTTGATTGACACTGGATCCACTCACTCATTTGTGGACCCTAACATAATGAGGAAACTGAAATTACAAGCTCAAAAGCTTCTTGATCCTATGAAAGCAATGGTAGCTAATGGACAAGTCCTGAGGCGTGAACAAAAGTATCCTGGTTTCAAATGGAAGATGCAAAATAAAGAATTCCAATTTGACATAAGATTGCTTAAGATAGGTGGTTGTGACATGGTGTTGGGAATGGATTGGATTGATTATATGGCCCCAATCATTCTACATACCAATCCTCTAAGTTTGTCATTTTTCAAGAATGATAAGATGTTGACCCTGTTGGGAACCGAAGGACCAACCAAAATTTCCACTGTTGATAGTGAAGAACTGGAAAGAATGCTGAGAGCTGGATCATGTGAAGTAGTGGCAGAGTTGAGCTTCATTAATCAAGTTCAAAGAATGGATAAGGTAAAGGCGGTAGGAGATCAGATAGAATTGAAAACATTGCTGGCAGCATTCAGTGATGTCTTTCAGGAACCAACTGAGTAATTACCACCACCAAGACACTGTGATCATGCTATTGATCTTGTTCCTGGAGCTCAACCATTTCATTTAAGGCCCTACAGGTATTCCTAAGATCAGAAAAATGCTATAGAAAACATTATCCAACAAATGTTAGAAGCTGAAATTGTTGTACCTAGTCAATCCTCTTTTGCTTACCCTGCCTTGTTAGTTAAAAAGAAAGATACCATATGGAGATTATGTGTTGAGTATAGAAGATTGAATGGAATGACTATTAAGAATAAAAACCCAATTCCTATCATAAAGGATCTTACAGATAAGATGAATGGTGCCACTGTATTTTTTAAGATAGATTTAAGGGCAGGGTATCATCAGGTTTGAATGAGGGATGGTGATGAACATAAAATTACCTTTTAAACACACCATAGGTTGTGGCAATTCAGGGTCATGCCTTTTGGGCTGACCAATTGTAACGACCCAATTGGTCGTTACAATGCTAGTGACCCTTTTACCCCTATTGACCCTTTTCGAGGTCATCGGGCGAGTTTTAGTATGATTTTGGGAAGTTTGAGCCTTAAAGTTTGATATGTTTGACTCAAAGTTGACTTTTGGGCAAACAGACCTTTTGAAAATTTCGATGACCGTTTATGACTTCGTTGGATGTTCGGCCCGATTTCCAAGGCACTTGGGAGCGTTTTGGGACTTGGGTTAGAAACTTGGCTTTGGGACATTGGGGGTTGACTTGGTCAAATAGACCTCTGTTGGAAATTTTGAGGTCATGGATGAGTTCGTCGCGCGTTTTATGTGTGTTTGCGTGTTTGTTTTATATTTGTGAGGCCTCGGGTGATAGTCAGATTTTCGGGTTGAATCTTGTCAAAAACCATGATTTTCTAGTGGCTGGTTTCCGCTGCAGCGGCACCAGACTCGCAGTAGTGGTCCTGCTGCAGCGAGGGACCGGCTGCTGTAGCGAGAGTGGGGAATTCATGGTGAGTCGCCCCAGCGGACAGAAGTCCGCTGAGGAGGACTCGCTATAGTGTGGTGAATCCAGCGGGTAATCCCACCACTGCGGTGGATGACGGGCAGTATATTCCATATATTCTTAAGTTAAAACCCTGGAACTTTATCATTTCCCTTCGCCACTCTCTAAGCACACTTTGGGCGAATTGAATAGTTTTTGGACTGAATCTTCTTGGATATAAGATCTTTGACCCTAGACTTTATCATTTACCTTCCTAAATCCTTAATCCATGCTTATAATCAATTGAATCAAAGTGGAGAAGATGAGTCTTATAATAAATTTCTTGAAATAGGTTTTAGACCTCCTAAATGGAAATTGAGGATGAAATTGACTAGTATAATAATAGAATTTGATGAATTCATTGTTGTTAAGCTTATTTCTTCCATTATTAGTAATTAATTTGAGGATTAAAGAGTTAGGGTTCATACCCAAATTTGGGGGTTTTACTTTAAAATCCGAATTAGGCTTAATCTTGAGTTGTTTTAGCAATTGAATAGTGAGTTTGATCATCTAGAGCATGAATTGCATATTCCACCTTCCAATTTCCCATTCTACCCTTGTGGGTCTGTTTCCCTAATTCCTTGAGTTAGAAATTAACCTAACTAGAAGTATATATCGTTCTTCTTGATTTCTAATATAGAACTCGAATAAGATTAGACTTTGAGTATTTGGAGGTGTAAAAAAAAGACAAGGCTAAGATTTGACGGTTCGTGGTTCCTGTTCGGCTTTCCGGGTAGGTTACGGCTTACCTTTTTTATTAGACTCCGGTTAGCAAATCATATGTAGATTTAGTGATTGTCGGAGAAAGCATGTAAACCTTTAGATATGAAGTTAGGATGGATATTCTTAGGTTGGTATTGTTGTTGACTATGGCATGTCGCCTCGTTGTGTTCTATTAAGTTGTTGCCTTATTCTAATTTGTTGGCTTGTCACCTCGTGTTTCATTCTAGGATTGATGCTTAGTGATTGCCTGATGATTCAGAGAGCATATTTACCATTGTTGAGGTTGTTGGAAAGGAAAGTAAAGTTATGATATTGATATTGTAGTTGAGATATGTGTCCATGTTTGGCACGATTGATTCTTATATTCTTGTTGACATTGTTATCATGCATACACTCATTTATACATCTATTGGGATGGGGTTGCGCGTCGCAACACTTACTTAGATCGTGTTTCACATACCGCAACACTGACTGGGATCGGCTTGCACGTTCCGCAACATTGATTATTGGATTGTGCTGTACGCCACAACAGGTACATGGACTTAGCGGTCTCCCATGGGTCATGACTGTCGAGGTGATGAGATATTTTTGCCCGAAGCATGTGTGTATCATTGCATTTGCATTGCATTGATCTCATATTTACATATGGCATTGTACTTGGACTTGATAGTGATTCTTGAGGTTGTTCTTCGGACTTATAGTAGATCTTGAGGAGATATGCTAGACTTGGTAGATTTGGTACCAGATATGATATTCTTGGACTATGTTGAGTTGTATCTGATTGTGAGCATGTCTATCTTTTAGTCTCTTTATTTTGCATATGTTATCTAACTGTTGTCGGCCTATTATGCCTACTCAATACGTGTTGTTGTACTGATTCTACCTTATTGCATTACTTTATGAGTGCAGAGTACGTGACTGGATCGACTTCCGCTCATCATGATTGAGTCCTGAGGCTGAGTGATAAGCGTTTCAGGGTGAGCACTTGGACGGATCCGCAGCCTTGATGTCTCTTCTCTTCTACTTGTCTTACTTGTTATTTTGAGGCAATATTCTACTTTTAGACTATGTATTCATATTTTAGACTTATGGATTTATTGTAGTGACTCTTGTACGGCCTAGACCAGATTCTTGGGGATTGATGTATTATTCTGCATTTACTTTATTTATCTATTTATGTTAGATTTATTATATATTTATGGTGAATGGGTTTACTTTATTATTGACTGGGTTGTGAATTTAGGGCGGGTTCGCCTACTGAGATGGGATATGGTAGGTTCCCGCACGTTCCCCGAATTAGGACGTGATAAGTTAGTACTAGAGCCCTAGGTTATCCGGTTTATAAGTACAAAATCATGTCTAGTAGAGTCTTGCAGATCGGTACGATGAGCTCCGTACCTATCTGCGAAAGGCTATGGGGCATTTATAAAACTTCACATTATTTCATTGCTTCGTGCTACTTATTTCAAATTAGTATCTGGAATTTGCAAATTGGTATCTGATTCATTTCTATTCTCTCAGAGATGGTGAGGACACGAGCTACCATTGTGAGGGACAAGGTGCCCGAGCCTGCTGCTAGGGCAGGCACTAGAGGATGAGGATAGAAAGAGAGGTCGCGGCCGAGCTAGATGTCGTGGAGCTGTACCAGTCAGGAGTGAGGTCCCTGTGGCTGGACAGAGACGAGCACGTTTAACTTCTCTAGAGCGTCAGCTTAAAGGAGCACAGGCAGCCTTGGGACGTGAGGGACCAGACCAGACCCACCCCGGTGTCATATCGATCAGGAATTCGAGGATATCATGGCCCGTGTACTTCTTCATCTTAACAACCAGCATACCGTAGGTGGTGCCACCACTCCAGGTGGTTCCCAGACTCGAGTAGGGGTACGGACTCCCGAGCAGGGCCAGCCTTTGGGGAGGCATCCTGTTGTGGCTATGGCCTTGCATTTAGGAAGTATTCCATTCCCCGAGGGTGCTCCCAGACCCGTGGCAGCTCAGACTTAGACCGTTGATGATCAGGAGCTTGTTAGGAGGTTCCTGAAGATGGAGCCGGCTAAGATCTTTGGCTTGCGTAGTGAGGATGTGTATGAGTTTATGGTAGAGATGCATGAAAGGCTCTATAAGATATGTATTGTGGAGTCTCATGGTATGGATTATGTGTCTTTCTAGTTTTCCGGTGACGCGAAGACTTGGTGGAGGACTTTTATTGAAGGCATACCAGTTGGTGCACCTCCACTTACTTGGACCTAGTTTCATCAGGCTTTCTTGGAGAAGTACGTGCCGCTTACTTTGAGGGATGAGCGTAGAGATAAGTAACCTCACTTTGGTGTCAGAGTATGAGGCTAGATTTCTATTTTTGGCTATGTATGCTGCTCAGTTGGTTTCCACGGAGGAGGAGAGGGTTTGTAGGTTTGTTGGTAGGCTTGTATATTTGCTCCATGTTGCTTGTCTCCAGTTGGTGCCTTTTGGGATCGTCCTTTCAGGCGATTTTTGATCATGTTGTGGCTGTTGAGTCTACCAAGGCTCGCTCTTTGGAAGAGTCTAGTGAGAAGAGGTAACATTATTATGGTGGGTATAGTGGTTCTAGCTACAAGGGTGGGGGACAGCCATCCAGGCCTTATCAGTCAGTCCCCAGCAGCCCTATTCAATCCACATTGCAGGCTTCTTCAGGTGGTCCTTCTAGACCCAGTGGTTATGGAGCTGGATAGTCCTATGGTGGTCTTATTTTAGTCTAGCTGTCCATGGTGGTCCCTCTAGTTCATCAGCTTTCATGTATCGTCCTCCAGCCCCCAAATCTTGGTATGTTTGTGGTGACTTTGGTCACCTGATGAGAGATTGTCCCAGATTCGGAAAAAGTGGATCCCAGCAGGGTTCTCGGTTCCAGACTCGGAGGACTCTGACACCAGCTAGTGGCAGGGGTGGTTTTTCAGCTAGAGGCGGTACTCAGTTAGGCCGCGGAGGATCTCATCAGTCTAGGGTTGGGCACCAGTCAGGTAGAGGCAGTTCTCAGGCCTCCAAATGATGGGCCCAGTCGGGCCAGAGTGGCCGCAGTGGTGGTCTTTGCTATTATTTTTCAGGTAGACCCGAGGATCAGGCCTCTAATGCTATGGTCTTAGCTAACATTTATGTTCGTCATCGACCTACTTCAGTCTTGTTTGATCTGGGGTCTACTTTCTCTTATGTATCTGCCTATCATTCTGTTTGTTGGGATTTGGCTAGTGATCGTCTTAATGTGCCTGTCCATATTCTACTCCGGTTGGAGATTCAATTATTGTTGATCGAGTATTTCGGTCTTACTTAGTTACTTTTATGGGATATGATACTTGGGTAGATTTGATATTTTGGATACAGTAGATTTTGATATTATCTTGGGTATGACTTGGTTGTCACCATATCACGCGATATTGGATTATCAATCCAGGACAGTCACGTTAGCTATGCCCGGGATTCTTAGATTAGAGTGAAGGGGTACTTCAAGCCCCGCTCCGAAGAAGATCATTTCTTATATCCGTGCGAAGAAATTAGTTAGCAAGGGGTGTTTGGCTTACTTAGCCCATGTTCGTGATACTAGAATTGCTCTTGCGCCTCTTGAGTCCGTACCAATAATGAGTGAGTTCACAGATGTATTTTCTTCTGATTTTTCGGGTATGACACCCGACTGCAACATTGATTTTTGTATTGATTTGGATCCGGGCACGCGCCTTATATCTATTCCTCCTTATAGGATGGCGACCGCTGAGTTGAGGGAGTTGAATGAGCAGTTATAGGATCTATTGAGTAAGGAGTTCATTAGACCGAGTATCTCCCCTTGGGGTGCTCCTGTTTTGTTTTTGAAGAAGAAAGATGGTACGATGAGGATGTGCATATATTACTGTCGGTTGAACAAGGTCGCCATTCGTAATAAGTATCCTATTACTCGCATTGATGACTTGTTCGACCAGCTTCAGGGTGCTTCGGTATTTTCAAAGATTGATTTTAGATCAGGCTACCATCAGCTGGAGATTCGGGCTGAGGTTGTTCCAAAGACGGCCTTTAGGACTCATTATGGTCATTATGAGTTCCTTGTGATGTCATTTAGGCTTACGAATGCCCCAGTTGCGTTTATGACTTTGATGAATGGTATTTTTAAGCCATATCTAGATTTCTTCGTTATTGTATTCATCGACGATATCTTGATATATTCAAAGAGTACAAAGGAGCATGAGCGTCATTTGAGGATTGTCCTTGGGTTGTTGAAAGAGAAGAAGCTTTACGCCAAGTTTTCGAAGTGTGAATACTAGCTTGAGTCTGTGGCATTCCTGGGACACGTTGTGTCTAAGGACGGGATCATGGTTGATCCCAAGAAGATTGAGGCTATTATAGATTGGGCGAGGCCCACTATTGTGACTGAGATTGGTATCTTGGTGGGATTAGCCAGCTATTACCGTCGATTTGTGCTGGGTTTTGCTTCTATTGCTTCTTCGTTGACCAGATTGACTCAGAAGGAGGTTCCTTTCCAGTGGTCCAATGCTTGTGAGGAGAGCTTTCAAAAGCTAAAGATTCTTTTGACGACTACCTCAATTTTCGCATTACCTGGGTGGGTAAGGATTTCTCAGTGTATTGTGGTACTTCCCGTGTTGGTTTGGGTGCTGGAGGTTAATGTCATTACCTATGCTTCCTGATAGTTAAATATCCACAAGAAGAACTACCCTACCCATGATTTGGATTTGTTAGCGGTAGTCTTTGCATTAAAGATTTGGAGACACTATATATACGGAGTCCATTGTGAGGTGTTCACCGATCATCGTAGCCTTGAGCATGTGTTCGGTCAGAGAGATCTAAATTCTAGGCAACATAGGTGGATAGAGCTTCTGAAGGATTATAATGTCATCATTCTCTATCATCCAGGGAAAGCCAATGTAGTAGCTGATGCCTTGGGCCGCAAGGCAGTGAGTATGGGTGGCTTAGCCTGATTGGTTGCTTCTAAGCGTTCGTTAGCCATAGAGGTTCAGACTCTGGCTAGCAGTTTCTTGCTCCTTGATATTTCAGTTCTGGGCAGGGTCTTAGCTTGTGTTAAGGTGAGGTCATCTATTTTGGAGCAGATTAGGGCCCAACAGTTTGAGGATGCCCAGTTGTGTAAGATTCGTGATAAAGTTCTAAGAGGTGAGGCCAAGGAGGCCATGCTTGATAGGGAGGGTATTTTGAGGATCAAGGGACGCGTGTGCGTTCCTCGCATTGGTGATTTTATTAGTTTGATTTTTTATGAGGCCCATAGTTCTAGATATTACATTCATCCGGGTACTACGAAGATGTATCGTGATCTGAGGCATCATTACTGGTGGGTACAATGAAGAGGGGTATTGCAGATTTTGTGGCTAAGTGTCAGAATTGACAACAAGTCAAGAATGAGCACCAGAGACCTGATGGTATGCTTCAGAGGATGCCTATTCCCGAGTGGAAGTGGGAGAGGATTGCCATGGATTTTGTTGTGGGTCTTACGAAGACCTTGGGCAAGTTTGATTCAGTTTGGGTTATTGTTGACTGGTTGACTAAGTCCACTCATTTCATTCCAGTTCAGGTCACTTATACTGCGGAGAAGTTAGCCAAGATATACATTCGTGAGATTATGTGATTGCATAGGGTTTCTATTTCTATTATCTCGGATCGAGGTACTAAGTTTACTTCAAACTTCTGGAGAGCTTTCGAGGAAGAGTTGGGTACTCAGTTGGACATCCCCAGACTGGTGGTCAGTCCGAGAGGACTATCCAGGTGCTCGAGGATATATTGAGAGCTTGCGTCATTAATTTTGGGCGTCATTGGGACCAGTTCTTGTCCTTGGTAGAATTTGCGTACAACAACAATCATTATTCTAGTATCGATATGGCACCGGGCGAGGCTTTGTATGGTAGGAGGTGTTGTTCTCCTATTGGTTGGTTTGATGCTTTTTAGGTTCGCCCGTGGGGCAAAGATTTATTGAGAGAGTCCGTGGAAAAGGTGAAGCATATTCAGGAAAAGCTTCTAGCAGTCTAGAGTCGACAAAAGATGTACGTAGACCGGAAGGTTCAAGATTTAGAGTTTATGGAGGGCGGGCAAGTTCTTCTGAAGATTTCGCCCATGAAGGGTGTCATGTGATTTGGGAGGAGAGGCAAGTTGATCCTGAAGTACCTTGGCCCATTTAAGGTTCTTCGTCGAGTTGGAGATGTTGCTTATGAGGTTGCTTTGCCACCGGGCCTTTGAGGTGTTCATCCAGTTTTCCACGTGTCCATCTTGAGGAAGTACCATTATGATGGTTCTTATATCGTTTGTTGGGATTCTATGTTGCTTGATAAGAATCTATCTTACGAGGTGAAGCCTATAGCGATTCTGGATAGGCAGGTTAGGAAGCTGAGGTCTAAGGAAATTGCTTCTGTTAAGGTTCAATGGAAGCATCATCTGGTTAAGGAGGCTACTTGGGAGACCGAGTCTGATATGCGCGAGAGATATGCAAGTTGTTTGCTGACTCAGTTACTTTTCCCCCATTTCTATTCCTTGTCGCTCGAGGACGAGCGAGTGTTTAATTGGTATCTGATATAACAACCCAATTGGTCATTATAGTGCTATTGACCCTTTTACCCTTGTTGACCCTTTCCCGAGGTCATCGCGTAAGTTTTAGTGTGACTTTTGGAAGTTTGAGCCTTAAAGTTCGATATGTTTGACTCAACGTTGACTTTTGGGTAAATGGACCTTTTCAAAATTCTGTTGATTCCGAGAGGTCCAGATGACCATTTATGACTTAGTGGGATGTTCGGTCCTGTTCCCAAGGCACTTGGGAGCATTTTGAGACTTGGATTAGAAACTTGGCTTTGGGCAATTGGGGGTTGAATTGGTCAAATAGACCTCCATCGGAAATTCTAAGGCCACGAATGAGTTCGTAGTGCGTTTTTATGTGTGTTTTCATGTTTGTTTTTTTTATCTATGGGGCCTCGCGTGATAGTCGAATTTCGGGTTGAATCTTGTCAAAAACCAGGATTTTTTAGTGTCTGATGTTTGCTGCGGCGGGACCAGACTTGCGGCAGCTGTCTCGCTGTAGTGAGGGATCAACCACTGTGGTGAGAGTGGGGAATTTATGGTGTGTCGCCCTAGCGGGCAGAATTCCGCTGAGGCGGACTCGCTATAGCATGGTGAGAGCCGCTGTAGCGGCTGGTCGAGAGTTTTAAGTGAGACTCCATAGTGGGCCTTTGTCCGCCATGGAGAGCTCGCTACGGCGGGTAATTCCACCGCTGCGGCGGATAACAGACTGTATATTCCATCTTTTCTTAAGTTAAAACCCTTGAACCCTATCATTTCCCTTCATCACTCTTTAAGCATACTTTGGGCGAAATGAATAGCTTTTGGACTTTATCTTCTTGGAGGTAAGATCTTTGACCCTAGACTTTACCATTTACCTTTCTAAATCCTTAATCCATGCTTAGAATCACTAGAATCAAAGTGGAGAAGATGAGTCTTATAATAAATTTCTTGAAATGGGTTTTAGGCTTCCTAAATGGAAATTGATGACGAAATTGACTAGTATAACCACATAATTTGATGAATTCATTGTTGTTAAGCTTATTTCTTCCATTATTAATGATTAATTTGAGGAATAAAGAGTTAGGGTTAATACCCAAATTTGGGGGTTTTACTTTAAATCTGAATTAGGCTCAATCTTGAGGGTTTTAGCAATTTAATAGTGGGTTTGATCATGTAGAGCATGAATTGCATATTCCACCTTCCAATTTCCCATTCTACCCTTGTGGGTCTGTTTTCCCAATTCCTTGAGTTAGAATTTGACCTAACTAGAAGTATAGCAATATGGGTATCGGTCTTCTTGATTTCTAATATAGAACTCGAATATGATTAGACTTTGAGTATTTGGAGGCGCAAAAAAATGCAAGACTAAGGTTTGATGATTTGTGGCTCATGGTCGGCTTTCCAGGTAGGTTACGACTTACCTTTTTTGTTAGATTCTGATTAGCAAATCATATGTAGAGTTAGTGATTGTTGGAGAAAGCATGTAAACCTTCGGGTATGAAGTTAGGATGGATATTCTTAGGTTGGTATTGTTGTTGACTATGGTGTGTCGCTTTATTGTGTTCTATTGAGTTGTTGCCTTATTCTTATTTGTTTGCTTGTCGCCTCGTGATTTATTATAGGATTGATTCTTACTGATTGCCCAATGATTTGGGGAGCATATTTACCATTGTTGAGGTTGTTGGAAAGGAAAGGAAAGTAAATTTATGATATTGATATTGTGGTTGAGATATGTGTCCATGTGTGGAACGATTGATTTTTATATTCTTGTTGGCATTGTTATCATGCAGACAGTCATTTATACATATATTGGGATTGGGTTGCGCACCGCAACACTTACTTGGATAGGGTTGCACATACCGCAACACTGACTAGATCGGGTTGCACGTTTCGCAACATTGATTGGATCGGTTTGTGCGCCACAGCAGGTACATGGACTTAGCGGTCCCCTATGGGTCATGACTATCTAGGCGACGAGATATTTCCGCTCGAAGCATGTGTGTATCATTGCATTTGTTTGCATTCATCTCATATTTACATATGGCATTGTACTTGGACTTGACAGTGATTCTTGAGGTTGTACTTCAGACTTATAGTTGATCTTCAGGAGATATGCTAGACTTGGTAAATTTGGTACCGAATATGATATTTTTTTATTGTGTTGTGTTGTATTTGATTGTGAGCATGTCTATCTTTTAGTCTCTTTCTTTTGCATATGTTATCTAACTATTGTCGGCCTATGATGCCTACTCAGTACGTGTTGTTGTACATATTCTACCTTGCTGCATTCTTTTATTAGTGTAGAGTACATGATTGGATCGACTTCAGCTCTTCGTGACTGCGTCCTGAGGCTGATTGACGAGCATTTCCGGGTGAGCACTTAGGCGGATCCGCAGCCCTGATGTCTCCTCTCTTCTACTTGTCTTATTTGTTATTCTGAGACAGTATTATACTTTTAGACTATGTATTTGTATTTCAGACTTATGGATTTATATTAGTGGCTCTTGTATGACCTAGACCAGATTCTTTGGGATTGATGTATTATTCCGCACTTACTTTATTTATCTATTTATATTAGACTTATTATATATTTATGGTGATTACGTTTACTTTATTGTTGATTGGGTTGTGAATAAGGGACGGGTTCACCTGCCGAGGTGGGATGTGGTTTGTGCCCACACGTTCCTCGAATTTGGATGTGAAACTAATGCAACTGCTACTTTTCAGTCATTGATGAATGAAGTGTTTCAGTCTCAGTTACAAAAATACATATTAGTTTTCTTTGATGATATACCAGTATACGGTGTAAAATATGGGAGAGCATTTGGAGCATTTAAAGGTGGTATTACAACTTTTGAGACTCCATAAATTATTTGCTAAACAAAGTAAGTGTGACTTTGCTCTGTCTCAAATTGAGTACTTGGGTCATATAATTTCTTAAAAGGGGGTAAAAACTAATCCAAAGAAGATTTCTGCCATGGTGAAATGGCCTCACCCTGTTACTATAAAGGAATTGAGAGAATTCCTAGGGTTAACTGGGTATTATAGAAAATTCATCAGAAATTATGCTCAAATGAGTAAACCATTAACTAGTTTACTTATAAAAGGATGCATTTGAATGGAGTCCTGAAGCCATAAAGGCATTTGAAGATCTTAACAACCATGACCACAGCCCCTAATCTTGCCTTACCTGATTTCCAGAAGACTTTCATATTGGAGGTGGATGCTTGCAACAATGGTGTAGAGGTAGTCTTAATGCAAGATAGAAGGCCCTTGGCATTCATGAGTCAAGTGTTGAGAAGACGACATATGGGGTTGTCCACTTATGAAAAGGAGTTAATTGCCCTTCTCATGGCAGTGGATAGATGGAGATACCATATCTATCCTCATCACTTTATAATCAAAACTGACCACTTTAGTTTAAAGTTTTTGCAGGATCAAAAAATTAACACTTCATTGCAGCATAAAGGCTTGACCAAACTGATAGGGCTGAGCTATGAAATTCCATACAAAAAGGGAGTGGAGAACCTAGTAGCTGATGCCTTGTCAAGAAGAAATGAATTGGTTCAGGTTACTACACCTGGACAGTGCATCATTCTGACAAAAATATTTCCTAAATGGATTGAGGAAGTACTGAGCAGAAATCATTCAAGCCATTATTGCTATTAGTAATAATCTAGATCTCAATTTATACAATGGGTTGACTAGAAACAAGGGCAGGGTATGGGTAGGCAATCATGGTAATCTCAGGAAACAACTCATCATCAACATTCACACTTCAAGGTTAGGTGGTCATTTTGGCTCCATGGCTACTTATTAAAGGACAAAGTCTATATTTTATTAGCCTTCTATTGTGGAAGATGTCAAGAAGCTGGTCCAAGGATGTGACAACTGCCAAAGATCTAAAGATGAACAAGTAGCCTATCCTAGTCTTATGCAGCCTTTACCACTACCTGAAAGAGCATGGGAGCATATATCAATAGACATCATTGAAGGATTGCCAAAATCTGAAGGTCATGATACTGTGATGGTGATCATTGATAGTTAAACTAAATATGCTCATTTTTTGTCTCTCTCACACCTCTTTGCAGTTTCTCAAGTTGCCAGAGTGTTCATTATAATGTGTACAATCTGCATGTGTGCCATCCAACATTGTTTCTAACAAGACAAGGTGTTTGTTAGTCCTTTTTGGACGGAACTATTCAAGAACCTGAAGGTGCAACTCCTTTACAGTTCTGCATATATCCTCAAACAGATGGGAAGACTGAAAGGCTTACTAGGTGCTTGGAAAACTACTTGAGATATTTGACAGGGCATAAGCCTAAGGAGTGGCATAAATGGTTATCATTGGCTGAATTCTGGTACAACAGTAACTATTACACATCTTTAAAAATGTCTCCCTTTAAGGTTCTGCATGGCTATGATCCTCCCTAACTCTCATTTGAGCTAATAGCTCAGTCTAAGGTGCCAGCAGTAGATCAGCTACTGAAAGAAAGATAGTTGATGGCCAAGATTTTGAAGGATAATTTGCAACAATCTCAAAGCGGGATGAAGCACTATACTGATAAGAATAGAACTGAAATAGAATTCAACATAGAGGATTGGTTTTTCCTTAAACTTCAATCCTATAGGCAAACCTCTATTGATGTTAGGAGGAGTCTCAAGTTAGCTTCTAAGTTTTATGGACCTTATCTCATTGTTAAGAAGCTTGGACCAGTAGCATATGAATAGCAGCTTTCTCCCATGCAACACCTCGTACCTCCTAACTAAGTTATGTTCGTGATTAGGGACTTAGGAAGCCAGACGCAAAGTGTTAGAATTAAATTCTTTCCAGTTGACTAGATTAGCAATTTTACAACCAGGTTTATACGGACTGTATACGGCTTTATGGGCTGTATAATTTCCCGTACATTACCCCCAAGAAAATCCAACTCGCTATTTAGGAATTACAAAACCAGATACGGACCGTATAAAATTATACGGGCTGTATTACCAAACGTATAATAAAGTACAGATCGTACTTTTGGTTCGTAACAAGGCTTAAAAAATGTTGGGTTTCTGTTTTGTGCCATAAGGAATACGGCCCGTAAATATGGACCGTATCTTGGTCCATATATTTTACCGACGCAGCACCAGTATAAATGCACGGGTTCTGTTTTAATTCTATTTTTTTTTCATCTTTTCAAGCCCTAGCACGAAGGTTCTCTCCTCCCATCAATATCATACACCAAGGTAAGCCTATTCCAACCATTCCAACTGAATTCTAACGTATATTCATGATTTCTAAATAAGAATTCATTGTTCCAAACCTTGGGTTTTCAAGAAAACCCATCTTAGGGTTTCAAGATTATGGCTTTTGGATTTCTTCCCCAATTTCAGATAATTGTTACAATTTTTGGAGCGTTACAAGTATGTAAGGTTTCTATATACGTGTGGGAACATTATTGTTCTTCCCAACGCCACGTTCTTCCATGATTATACAGAATTTCACCAAAACTAGGGTTTCTAGCAACGTTCATGATAACCCTAAGTAGATATACCATGATATACCATGTTGTATTATTATTCGTTATTGTGTTCTTAATAGTCCATTTTGGTTATTAAGAATCTGTCTGTAATCCATGAAAATCCATATTTTACATTCCATGGGTTCTTAAATGCAAGATATGAACTTTTATGTATATTTTCATGAACTTCAACATACTCCCCTGTTTTCATACAAGTTATACTTTATATCTATCTTCATGTTAGAATACAAACACGAATAATGTTCACAATCATGTTTATATGATTCATGGGCTATTAAGTCAATTATATCCAAGTTCATGTTTTGGGAGTTTCACAAATTACCGAGAAGGCTCAAATAGCCTGAAACTACGTATGTCAGCTTAGGATAAGGATCGCTCCGCCCAGTTAGGACAATACCTTCATGTTTACCCATTGCGGGTTATTGGATCCATTCATGTTCATGTACATGTCTTGTACCCCGACAAGGTATAGGATGGCTTAGCTAGCCGGACAAAGATCAGACGCCATATAATTACGTGGTGGTTACATGTCGGTTGCATATAAATATTCATGTCAGATGATATTCATGTTCATGTTAAGCTTACAGACACAATTTCTATAACGACCCGTCCGATCATTATTTAATACTTCGCGAACCCATGCCCAATCTAGCTCTATGATCATAAATAATAAGCCCTATGGGTGTTTTAAGGTTTAATAGTGGAAAAAATCAATTACTACTGAGCAATGACATCAGTTAGCATGTATGTACAGCATGATTGGGCCCTTGCATCGTATTTGCATAGTATCTGCATTGCATTACATTTCACACTGTTATGTTCGTATATTCTTGTACTGTCAGTCTTTTATATTGTATTGTGCATCTTTTATGATCAGATTTGAGACTGTGTGAGGTGGTGAGTATTATAAAGGTAAGCGTGAGAACGATTTCTAAACGAAGAGTCTCCCCATGGATACAACACATTCTTAGTAGGTGAATCGGATAGAAAGACTGTATGACTAAGAGTTAGGAATTGGATGTTAGTGTAAATGGGGAGTAAATACTTGATAAATTGGCTTAAGGGAAAGTGGAATGGGATTTTAATGACTAGTTAAGTAGTCGGTATCTTTATGGGAATAAAAGGAGTAAAGAGCGGGGAGTAGAAAGGTAGGTTCGTGACGATAAAATCATTTATGTTGAGAACCCTGAGGGTGGTTGACTTATCTGCTTATCTTATTAACTTTATATTGTGTTGCGTGAACTAATCTTAGTCATCCTATGATGCTTACCAGTACGTGTGGTGTACTGATACTACTCTTGCTACATCCTTTTTGGGTGTAAGTATGTTGCAGGTTAAAATTGAAGTTTCTTTGTGCGTGTCTCCAGGCATCCCCTACAGCCTCGGTCATCTTACTCCAGGCAGAGGCTGGGTCATTTATTTTGTTTTCCTTGTGTATTAGGAGCTCTTGTACCTGTTTAGACTAGGTCCTGGGAAAGTTCTTTTCAGTTTTCTTGTATTTAAAACAGAGTCTGTGTGAGCTTTTATTTAATCTTTGTGATTTTAAGAAATTGTTGTTATAAAATGAATGAGTAATTGGGTTGGTTGGTAAGGGTTCGCCTACTAGGTTGGTCAAATGGTAGGTGCCCGTACGACCCGTGGGTTGGGTCGTGATAGTTGGTATCAGAGCCTAGGTTACTATCTCACAAGTACAAGAGAAAATGTCCAGGAGAGTCTTGTGGAATGGTATGATGACGTCCGTACTCGTCCGCAAGAGGCTATAGGACATCTAGAAGTTTTCTTTCATTCATACTATCATGCTACCCCAATACGTCGTCTCCTAGTTAAATCCACTTGGTATCTGGGTGATTCTAACTGGTATCTTGACGGGCTAATTGGTATCTGCCGATTCCAGTTGGTGTCTCTCTATTTTGACTCAAGGAAGACCTTTTATGAGTTGGTGCGTGTAAATCGTGTGAACAAACGGAATTTTAGTGATGGTGTAAGTGTTATAGATTGTGTGCTTATTCTCGGAAGATTAGCAAGTTAATAGCGCATTCATACTCGTTAGGTGAAAATCATGTTGTTACGCCCTAAGAAATTAAGTGAGCCCCTACGCGATCCGAGATAGTGGGTAAAAGTTTTCGCCCACTGGCACTGTAGCACCGCTGCAGCGGTAAGGGCACCGCTACAGCGGGCTCGCTATAGCGAGCATCGGACCGCTATAGTGGACCCAAACTTCTGCAGGGTCCCGCTATGGCGAGGCTCCCATCGTCGCAGCGGTACCCTGGACTTTAATTCCCTCTTTCAGCTCCTTCTTTTCCCAACCTGTGCAATTTATCAACAAAGTCAAGAAAAAGCCATGTCCAAAGCAAAATACCTTCATAGAAATATCAGCCCGACTAGGGAAATTGTATACGAGTACCCATAAACTGGGTATCCACACTAAAAGCAACAAAAAGAAAATTATCCTAACATTCCGAAAACAAACCAAAATAAGAAATTGTCTGAACATAAAGCCCTACAAAGGCAAGTGATAACCAAAGCTAATATAAGGGGAGGGGGGTATCTCTAAGCCACTCCTCGGCTAATCACCTCGTCACCACCATCCTCCGAGTCACTAGAGTCCTTGCTGCCGAGTCCGGACGCGCTAAGGAAGGAGAATTGAGGGGCATTTCTGGTGGTCACCTTAGGAGGCTTCACCTTCGGGACTAGGGCCTTCAAAAGGCTTTTGATGCCTTTCTACATCCTCGCGAACAGCTTGTCCCTAGCCTGAATTTTCTTCATCTCCCGGTTCAAATCATCCCGAAAATCTACATGGGCCAGGGCCAAGGATCTATAGACACCCTGCAAGACATCCACAGCCTCCCCCATCTCGGTCTGGGTATACATATAGCCCTTCATCTGCTCAGCAGTAAAATAACCAATACCAGCAGCACCACTAGACGATCCGGCCTCCATGGAAGCCGTGCAAACCCCATCATAGCCGCTTTCACCGCAGTTATATCTACCTCCATGCGCTCCAAGTTAGCCGGGGTTTGTGATTGATCACTCTTACCCTATGGGCCGTCACTGTCATTGCTGTCATCCGAGCCAACCCTCTTTCTCTTGCCCCTGCTCGGTGCTTCTTTGACCTTGAGTGGGTCAAAAATGACATCACACTCCACGTAGCGGTCCCCAGGCTCCATAGGTACTCCAACATTACGGCAAAGACGGGTAATCAGGGAGGGAAACATCAAAATCGGTCCAGCCTTGGCCATAAAACTCCGCCACTCCTCGATCACCTGCATCCCCACATTCACGGGCATGCCATCCAAAATTCAAGCCACCACAAAGGCCCATGGTTAACTGACATCAGTAATATTGCTCGAAGGGCGACCCCGTCGGGCAATGAGGTTCAGCCACCTCCGAGCCTCAGGAGTGAAGTGTCGACTCTTAATGGCAGAACGGGTGACCCCTCAGGTAACCTTCCTTCTCTTTGACTCTTTCACTAACATTCTCACTAATCATGGCCCGTTCCCCTCGTGATCCTTATCCCGAAGCTCATCCTGTGAAGGGTTGGGCAGCTCATGAATAACATAAAGGGCCTCAGCACCCACTTTTATGTTGACCCCTCTGATAGTAATCTGTGGCTCTGGGGAAGTCCAATCAACGGTAGGGAGCATAGCATAGAACTCCCTAACCCAGTTACAATTGATATTCCCCGGCTCCTTGACTAACAGACCCCAACCCATTCGATGTAGAAGCTGATAGAAATTCGAGGCCAGCTCCTCCACTCAGTCCACAATGAAGGCCCGCTCGTGGAGCACGCCCTTAGTCTGTTGTTCCATGTAGCACCTCTTGCAAGCATGGGAGGCGAACTTAACGTATGTAGGGGGAGCTGGTGGTTGTTGTCCTTGTTGTTGTTGTGCCGGTTATTGTTGTTGTGGATCCGTTATAGTAGAGTGAGAGAGTTAGCCTGACAAAGGGAAAACAAAGTTAGAATAATGTGGCACTAAGATTTAGCAGTGATAGGCCATGCATGAAGTAGTAGAAAATCCACAATTTTCGTTTCTGCCTCAAGCAGCTTCGCTGCGGCGGTGGAATGACCGCTGCAGCGGAGCCGCTATAGCTGCAAAAAGGCCGCTACAGCGGCCAAGGCGTCGCCATGGCGTTTCCTCGTTGCTGTAGCGGGCTCGCTATAGCGAGCAGGTGCCCGCTACAGTGGGTACCTCCCAAGCATAATGGCCGCTCTCAGCGACCAACCATCGCCACAGCGGGACCGCTGTAGCCATGTAAGGTCTGCCATAGCGGACCCATCTTCCCCAGTCCAAAAAACCTCCCAAACCCAACTTTTAGAAAACCTAAATTTTCACCGTGGTTTCCCCATTTTTGTCAAGGATCAAGTAGTATGATAGCATACATGACTTTTACAACCTATAACACCCTATTCCAACTACAATGGGCACCAAATTTTGAGCAAGAACATCGAAAAATTGAACCACTACAAACAACTCCACCCTAACATAAACTACCCCTTTCTAAGAAGATCTTTAGTATAAAGTATTGCTAGAACAATATTTTAACAACTCGTTTGATCGTTTTGAGCTTTTGACTTCTTTTCCCTAATATACCCTTTCTGTAGTTTCAAAAGGTATTCTTGACTTGCAAAAATCGGTTGCACGATGATTTAATTGGCGGAAATTTTTTGAAATATATTTATTTAATGTGTGTGAATAGTTTATTCATAGGATTATAAGTTTCACCCATATAAGGTACAGGTTGGTAAATAAAGTATTTGATGGAATGACTATATTTTAAAGTATAAGTTGATGAATAATGTAATTGACTAAGTGGGTCAAGTGCTAACTTATACATAGTGGCTTAGTAAAAAGGTTATTTTGGACAATTGCTTAGTTAGTAATTAATGGGCCAAGTCCACAACTCTTTTAACACCATAGGTTACACGGCCCATATACAAGAATGATTTAAGTTAATAGGTTTGGACATTTTTTTAGTAGTAGCACAAAAACCTTGAGAAATCTACTCAAAACCTACGACGAAGAGGAGAAATTGAGTGCCTCAGGTAAGAATCTGGTTAAAAGCATTAGTTTTACTTGAATTTATTGCTATGAAATATCTCTATTGCCACTGATTATTATTATTTTTATTATTATATTTGCTACTAGAATGAAGTTAATACCTAATATTAATCGAAAACAAATTGCTGGTGCTTGGTTCCTTTAAGTGGGAAAATAAATTTGTAGATATCTATTATGGTTTAATGATGACCAAATGATTAGAATGGATGTATTTAAATGAAAAGTTTGGCTGCCATAATATTTGATGTAGAGAAATCACTGAGCATTGAACGTAAACATGCCCAGTTTATAAATTTCATTTCTTTTGGACTAATTTGGTGACCAAATCCACAGTATTCCTCACGTTTCCTCTAAATGGGTATGACTTAATTTTAAAAAGGATCTACGGAAACAGAATGGATGCTGGATTTTTTTTTTTGGTGTTGACGTTTTCTATAGCAAGTCTACGAAAAATGAAGGGGTTATACGCATCAAGTCATTTAAGCATTAGGATAATTATGTCTGTTGGTTCAGTAAGAAAACGCTGTTGAGACAAATTGTTTGTGCTTTGTTAGCGGCATTAAGAGAGCAAATGGATTGATAATTGGTTTATTTGCTTAGTAATTTTGCTTGCCCGATTGTAGATAAAGAGAGGTAGAAGGTTGGTTTGTTTATGGAATGGAACGAGAAAGTAGAGTAAAATTCTGCTAATGTGAAATTTCAGAACTACGAGAAGATCGGGAACATTCAGAGTTGCTCAGGAAAGGAAAGATGACTTTGTGAGTTCGTTGGCTTGACTTTGAGGTAGGTTTACCTTATGGTGAGACTTCGATTAGCGAAGCGTATGTTTAGATGATATTGTTGGAGAATGCATGTAATCCTTCGGGTGCGAAGTTGGGATGGATATTGTCTTAGGTTGAGCCTTGTTGTATGATTTGGGGGCTAGCCACCTCGTTGTGTCGCTAACTCATCTTGATCTATTTACTTGTTGGCTCGTTGACACGTTGAGATATTGGTAATTGTGACTAGTGATAGATCATAGCCATGATATTGCGGTTCTTTACTTGATTGATATTGAGATGAGAATGGTGATTCCATTATGGCTTATTGTGTAGCCTTATTGGTGATATTACTTGTATGCCATGTGTGGTACCGTTTCAGATTGAATTGGTTGTCAACATTACATTTCATCATACTCATATGCATTTCCATGATACATTGATATATGCATGGTTATGGCACTAATGATGATATATGAGAGAGTGTAGCCTCCGAGGTCTTTGCCGGAGAGCGTAAAAGAGAGATGAGTGTTTGTTGCCCGAGGTTTCTTGCCAGGAACGATGGAGTGTCCGATGCCCGAGGTCTTTGCCGGGATCTTGAGAGTGTGCTCGTGATCCGAGGTTATATTCCGGAGCGAGTGGTACATGGACTTCGCGGGTCCCCCATGGGTCATGATCGCCGAGACGTGGAGTTACTCCGTCCGGGACATGTTGTACAAGCTGCATATGCATTGCATTCATCCTCCATACAGTATTGCATTGCATTATATCTTGGTTCCTGTTGATTGTTCTGATACTACTGTGATGTACTGATTCGGATTGATTAAACTGAGACTTGGCACAATTGGGTTTAGATGCTATAACATAAAAGATGACTTGTTCTGTGGATATGGATTCATGTTGACGTGTACTTGTTGGTTTATGTGTTTATCTGGCTTGTTGTCTTCATATACGTTAGCTAGTCTTAGTCGGCCTATGATACCTACCAATACTTGTTGTTTGTACTGACCTGCACTTGCTGCATTCTTTTATGAATGCAGAGTACCAGTTGAGATCGACTTCTTCTCTTCGTGGATAATAATCGAGGATTGCTGATTCGAGTCCTTTAGGGTGAGCATAAGGATGTTCGCTGCCCGAAGACTCCTTTTATCATTATGCCTTTATTTTCATTCTGAGACATGATCTTTGAGGCTACTATGTATTATTATGATTCGGACTTGTAGTATTTAGTTAGATGCTCTTGTATGACCAGACCAGATACTAGGGTGGATTTCATTTACTTCTGCATTTTTTTTTATATATTATGATTGTGAGACTTACGCTGTTTTACTTCATTCGCTATTTTCTCTTATTTGTGAATGCTGAGTTAAGGGTTCGCGTACCGACTTGAAAGCGGTAGGTGCCCGCATGACCTAGGCAAAAATGGGTCTTGACAAGTTGGTATCAGAGCCCTAGGTTACCCGGTTTATAATACAAGAGCGTGTCTTGTAGAGTCTTCTGGATCGGTACGATAAGCTCCGTACTTATCCGCGAGAGGCTATAAGACATTTAGGAAACTTCAAATTCTTTCATTCCCTCGTGCGACATTATTCAAATTGGTATCTAGTCGATTCCAATTGGTATCTAGTCGATTCCAATTGGTATCTAGCCTTCTTATCTTGATCACCCTCAGAAGATGAAAGTCTGTCCTTAAATTCCCACGTGAATGGTTGATCTATGACGTACCGTGAAATGGTACAAGATGTGTTATCTTGATTCGTACGCTTGATTTAGTTCAGTCACATTTATGGCCTGAGGTTTCGATTATGTAGAGTCGCAATTCGACTCGGTTGTTGTGTGGAGTTGCGATTAGACTCGTTTATTATGGAAGTTCGTGAGAACTGGAACTAAGACATCGGGGTTTGACTCGATCAACGAGGCCTCCGTTGGAAATTCCGAGGCCACGAGCGCGTTCGTAGCATATTTTTGTGTGGGTCTGTGTATGTGATTGGTGAGCAGATGGCCTCGGAAATGGCTCGAAATTTCGATTGAGACTTAGAAAAATTGGAGAAATTCTGGTACCTGGTGCCCGATATGGCGGCACCAGTGCCGTCCCAGCAGCATCGTTGTTGCGGTATGTTGGCCGTGAGGGCGGCCATGTGAATATTGATCAGACCGCTATGGCGGCCTGATGGGCGCTATAACGGCCCCGTTATAGCCGTGACGGTAACGGGCCTGTTATTTCGTTATTGTGATTTGATCGTTTGACAATATGACCGGTTTGACTTTAGCTTCGTTAAGACTTTATAATGGTGCGCGTGACACTGGTGAAACCAATGGCGGGTTGACGATTCAACAACGGTAGAATGTTAGACTTCAGTATGTGAGAACAAGTGTACGTTCGGTGATGACCATCAAATGTGGACAACGTTTTGTGATCGCGTGTAATAGAGGAAATAAGTTTACAATAAGGACATGAAGGAAGACTAGGGTGGAAAGCGCGTAGCGAAGTGAGACTTCATAGAATATCTTGGATATGGATACTTTTAAGAGATTGGGAAAGGAAAAATTAGTATCTGGCATGGTTGTCAGGATAAGGTTGCGACTAGTGCAAAGGTTATTCTTGATATAAGTTAGTTGATGTTAAAGGATCACTTGGTTATTAAGTGAATGCTATGGCACATCGTTGATAGATAAATTTGATTGGGTTGTAGAATTTGAAGAGTTAGTAATCGACTGATGGAAATAACTTCAATTATGAGCATATGCGTTAAGTTAATGACTTGGAAAGTTACTGGTTGCTACACTTTGATTTGAAGAGAAATATTGATATTATTGTGGTTCGTTCGGATTAGAGGGATGATTGTTTTAGAGGATCGAGTGGATTTAAGTGTTTGTTGGTTGATTGTGATAAAAGTGATTTGAAATGAAATATGAGAACTGAAGGATTACAGTGAGGCATCTTACTATCGGGTCCAGGGGATTAAGGTTAATAAGACTTGAGGTGAGGTAATATAGGTACTTGAGTCATGTTAGTATTGCGGTGGCATTACATTATGACCTTCAGTAAAAGGTGTGACCGATGAGGTTGATGGGTGTTTTCGAGGTTAAGGGCAGAAAGGAAATCGTTGAAACAATAATTAGTGATATGAGAGCTTGGTTGTGATTGCTCAGTGTAAAGTGGGCTTGAGAGTTTAAGGATGAGTTGGAATTTTCAATTGTGTCGTGAGCTAATAGGGCCAGTGATTGACTAATGGAACGATTATCAGTGTTGGGTCAGTTTAAAAGCTTAGTACGCATGAGGGCTAATTAGGTGTTGCACCTAATGTTGAACCAAGGTTGGGGGCCTTGTATTCATTGTGTAAATTTGACTAGATCCCTCTACTGGTGGTGTTATTACTTCGGTTATGTGATTGAATAGAAGGGATAGTTGTGCGAGTGGTTAGAGGTGTTCAGATTCGATAAGTGAGGTAAGAGGTGATTCTTCGAGGGCTAGCAACATTAAGGATTTTGAGTAAGGGGTTAGTGAACAAGGATGCTTGAAATGGTAGATCAATGATGGATTAATTGAGTTAAGTTCGGGATAACATTTCGGAGATTGAGTAACACAATTCGGGCAAGGACGATTCAGTGGGATACATAAGGATATTAGTAAGACTGTTATACGATACGCTGGATTTAGAGAGTGTTCCGTTTAGAGTTGTAAGTGTTGAAGAAATTCTAATGTGCTGAGGTGTGGTATGATCCTATCTCTAGGATTGATTCGGCTAGCTTGCAAGACTTATGATTATGTGGTATTTTGATTGAGTGGATTCGAGGATTGATTCCGGTATCGATGATCGTGAATTGACTAGAAATTAGAAAATTGACGGGTCGATAAAGGGTATAGTTGATCGAGAGTCGACAAGAATGAGGTACATCTTGGGATTACTTGAGTCTAGTTAGATTATGGCGTCGATGTCTTGCATATCCAGATGAGGTGTGATTGTTGGGTGAGCTTGAGGAAGGAAGTCTATAGAAATGGACAAAGTGATATGAGGAAAATTTCGTAAGGTTCG
This sequence comes from Lycium barbarum, assembly GCF_019175385.1. Taxonomy (NCBI): domain Eukaryota; kingdom Viridiplantae; phylum Streptophyta; class Magnoliopsida; order Solanales; family Solanaceae; genus Lycium; species Lycium barbarum. The sequence continues at coordinate 104,312,583 of NC_083347.1, read as the reverse complement.
TGATCAGCAACTAGCGATAAGCATATTTCAGTGAACCGACTTGCTGAGGTTTATAAGAAGTGGCTCAGTGGTTCACTGTTGGATAAGTTTTGTAACATTCTACAGTGGATTAGCGTGCTTTAAGAGAAAAGATTTGTGAAATTCCTATATGTGAGGGCTAGAGTTATATTCTCGAGATCATACCGTATTCGCGGTAAGTGTCATATGGTACGAGTTATATTGACTGGGTATCTTGGATGAATGTATTTGGATACTTCAAAAAATTTACAAGCATATGGAGGTGATACTATGGGAGAATTCGATGTATTTAGAGTTCATGGGGTTCTATCAGATTTTCATATCGGGTGAAAGATGGGAACAAGAAGTTTGCAATCATAAGGGTTCTTCGGTACTAAGTTTATGACTTGGATAAAATTCATCCTTTGGGGTTGAGGGGACAACACATGATCGATTATATTACAGTAGATGTATGGAAAGCTTACGATGTAATTTGTGGGGTCTCAGGATTGTTGTTCATGAGAAAATGATTAGAACTGGTCGCCACAAACATGTGACAGGACTATGATTGGTTTCATAAAGAGTTGAAGTCAGTTCGGGTGACCATATTCGGGGAGTTGTGAATTTATTTTCGGGTCAGAATTGTTTAATTATAGTGGGGGACTGTTTTTATATTACCGGAAGGAATTATGAGTATTCTAGTAAATCACCTTTATGGATTCGATGGATTTCAGTTCAGAATTAAGATAAGGAAGCGTTACCAGGTCTCATTGCAGGTTGCAAGGGAGATTAATGATACTTTACTGATGACAAGCACTCGGACAGTTCTAATGGTTTACACGGGTACTTGGCGATGTATTGAGTGGGTACGAATGATTATGGGAAGTCCTTTGAGTGATCAAATGGTTTTCTACAGATTTGGCAAGGCAAGGTAATAAATAGGGTGAGGTGCATATAGTATGGTGTTTTGAAGATTTGAGAAGGATTAGGCTTTGGGTTTTGGATAAATGGTTTCAACACCGGAATACGGAACCAACAAAATTGGAACTGACGCGATGAGCTCTTGATAAGATCGACCTTTGATGGAATTGCTTAAAATTTACTCAGATAAATCAAGGATTCTTTCCGGCAAGAAGAGTTCATGATTGGACGCGGGACGCGTGTCAATATATTTTAAGTGATCTTGGTGTTAATGACAATTTTGGAAGGTGTGAAAGAAAGATTAATAGAATAAGAATATTTCAGCGATACAGAGTAGGAAATGGTTTCTAACGTCATCAGAAGGATTAGGTTGTTTAAGGTATATTTGTGGAAACAATCGATGCGTTCAGAGGTGTGATTATACTAAAATTTAGAGAATTCGAGCGGAGTCAATTCAAATGTATGGGGATCATGGGTGGATGAAATTTCGGATATGGAAAGACGGAAATTTTAGTCACTAAGTTAAATAAAGGATGTTTTGACTGATAAAGTGGACAAGCGTTACTGTCAGTGTATTTCTTGCCTGTGGAGGCTTCCATGAGGTTTATGATGGAGATTCCTTGGTTGCCATCAGCTTTCATACTCTTCTTTATCGTTCGAGGACGAACGATTATTTAATTGGTATCTAATGTAACGACTCGTTTGGTCGTTTTGAGCTTTTGACTTCTTTTCCCTAATATACCCTTTCTGTAGTTTTAAAAGGTATTCTTGACTTGCAAAAATCGGTTGCACGATGATTTAATTGGCGGGAAAATTTTGAAATATATTTATTTAATGTGTGTGAATAGTTTATTCATAGGAATATGAGTTTCACCCATATAAGGTACAAGTTGGTAAATAAAGTATTTGATGGAATGACTATATTTTAAAGTATAAGTTGATGAATAATGTAATTGACTAAGTGGGTCAAGTGCTAACATATACATAGTGGCTTAGTAAAAAGGTTATTTTGGACAATTGCTTAGTTAGTAATTAATGGGCCAAGTCCACAACTCTTTTAACACCATAGGTTACACGGCCCATATACAAGAATGATTTAAGTTAATAGGTTTGGACATTTTTTTAGTATTAGCCCGAAAACCTTGAGACATCTACTCAAAACCTACGACGAAGAGGAGAAATTGAGTGCCTCAGGTAAGAATCTGGTTAAAAGCATTAGTTTGACTTGAATTTATTGCTATGAAATATCTCTATTGCCACTGATTATTATTATTTTTATTATTATATTTGCTACTAGAATGAAGTTAATACCTAATATTAATCGGAAACAAATTGCCGGTGCTTGGTTCCTTTAAGTTGGGAAATAAATTTTTAGATATCTATTATGGTTTAATGATGACCAAATGATTAGAATGGATGTATTTAAATGAAAAGTTTGGCTGCCATAATATTTGATGTAGAGAAATCACTGAGCATTGAACGTATATGCCCAGTTTATAAATTTCATTTCTTTTGGACTAATTTAGTGACCAAATCCACAGTACTCCTCACGTTTCCTCTAAATGGGTATGACTTAATGTTAAAAAGGATCTACGGAAACAGAATGGATGCTGTTTTTTTTTTGTTTTTTTTTTTGTGTTGACGTTTTCTATAGAAAGTCTACGAAAAATGAAGGGGTTATACGCATCAGGTCATTTAAGCATTAGGATAATTATGTTTGTTGGTTCAGTAAGAAAACGTTGTTGAAACAAATTGTTTGTGCTTTGTTAGCGGCATTAATAGAGCAAATGGATTGATAATTTGTTTCTATGCTTAGTAATTTTGCTTGCCCGATTGTAGATAAAGAGAGGTAGAAGGTTGGTTTGTTTATGGAATGGAACGAGAAAGTAGAGTAAAAGTCTGCTAATGTGAAATTTCAGAAATACGAGAAGATCGGGAACATTCAGAGATGCTCAGGAAAGGAAAGACGACTTTGTGAGTTCGTTGGCTCGACTTTGAGGTAGGTTACGGTTTACCTTATGGTGAGACTTCGATTACCGAAGCGTATGTTTAGATGATATTGTTGGAGAATGCATGTAATCCTTCGGGTGTGAAGTTGGGATGGATATTGTCTTAGGTTGAGCCTTGTTGTATGATTTGGGGGCTAGCCACCTCGTTGTGTCGCTAACTCATCTTGATCTATTTACTTGTTGGCTCGTTGACACGTTGAGATATTGGTAATTGTGACTAGTGATAGATCATGGCCATGATATTGCGGTACTTTACTTGATTGATATCGAGATGAGAATGGTGATTCTATTGTGGCTTATTGTGTAGCCTTATTGCTGATATTACTTGTATGCCATGTGTGGTACCGTTTCAGATTGAATTGGTTGTTAACATTACATTTCATCATACTCATATGCATTTCCATGATACATTGATATATGCATGGTTATGGCACTAATGATGATATGTGAGAGTGTGTAGCCTCCGAGGTCTTTGCCGAAGAGCGTAAAAGAAAGATGAGTGTTTGTTGCCCGAGGTTTCTTGTCGGGAACGATAGAGTGTCCGATGCCCGATGTCTTTGCTGGGATCTTGAGAGTGTGCTCATGCTCCGAGGTTATATTCCGGAACGAGTGGTACATGGACTTCGCGGGTCCCACATGGGTCATGATCGTCGAGACGTGGAGTTACTCCGTCCGGGACATGTTGTACAAGCTGCATATGCATTGCATTCATCCTCCATACATTATTTCATTGCATTGTATATTGGTTCCTGTTGATTGTTGTGATACTACTGTGATGTACTGATTCAGATTGATTAAACTGAGACTTGGCACAATTGGGTTTAGATGCTATAACATAAAAGATGACTTGTTCTGTGGATATGGATTCATGTTGACGTGTACTTGTTGGTTTATGTGTTTATCTGGCTTGTTGTCTTCATATACGTTAGCTAGTCTTAGTCGGCCTATGATACCTACCAGTACTTGTTGTTTGTACTGACCTGCACTTGCTGCATTCTTTTATGAATGCAGAGTACCAGTTGAGATCGACTTCTTCTCTTCGTGGATAATAATCGAGGATTGCTGATTCGAGTCCTTTAGGGTGAGCATAAGGACGTTCGCTGCCCGAAGACCCTTTTTATCATTATGTCTTTATTTTCATTTTGAGACATGATCTTTGAGGCTACTATGTATTATTATGATTCGGACTTGTAGTATTTAGTTAGATGCTCTTTGTCACGACCCGACTAGGGGCCGTGATGAGTACCCGATATTTGTACCGAGCACCCCTTATCTATCGTATTACCTGTACCTCTTAGCAAGCCGTGTAAACCGAGCCATTTTTTTTTTCTTGAACATAAACTAATAAACTCCGTTATTACCTTGTACAACAATATTAACATGCCAAAACACTATACATATATCTGTACCTGACTGACTGTACGTATCTGTCTACGAGCCTCTAGACATAGTACACTTATACATAGAAAGGGCCGGGTACTGCCGTGCCCGAATATACATACACAAAATAGTACCGCGGAAGTGAGGCTCCGGAACAACTGGAGCACTGTAGAGTACCGCTGGTAGAGCTCCTAAGGATCAAGTCCACCTGTCTGCTGACCTGCGCGGCATGAAACGCAGCGTCCACAAGAAGGGACGTCAGTACGAATAGTGTACCGAGTATGTAAGGCATGGAAGACAATGCAAGCAATAACATAGAGTGCGATTAATAATATCATCGAGTCACAGGACATATAACGAGGCAAGAAAGTAACCTGTACATAGGAAGGCCCCTTTTTGGGCGGCTATCATGCATGGCTTGTCTTTCCCTTTTAAAAACGTTTCCCCTCGTAGAAAATAGAACTTATATTATGTCGTATCTTGTTGTATCGTGTCCTATCGTGCCCTATCGTATCCTATCGTGGCATATCGGGTCGTATCCTATCGTGGCATATCAGGTCGTATCCTATCGTGTTTTATCATAGCATAGCTTATCATATCATAGCATAGCTTGTCGTAGCGTATCATATCATGGCATAGCGTATCATAGCGTATCATATCATAGCTTAGCTTTCCGTTGAAAATCTTTTCTTGTTCATATATATATAAAAATAGAACATGTCATATTGCCGAGGCGTCGGCAGCCGATCCATTTAGCCATAAATACACATCCCGCGTCCGGGCATCCCGCGTCCGGGACGATATCATGTCATGTAATGCCAACTGATCAGGTGGATATGCGTGTATAACGCTCTGCCCTTATTCCCATCTTCCCCGTATACATATGCATATATCATGTACATATATCAGCGTCTATAGCGCTCTGAAGCTTTTATCATATACATATACGTGTATCATGTACATATTTTATAAACATATACATATTTCCATTAGAATGGTACAGTACTTATCGTTTGATAATCGGAACGAGGATCAAAAGTTTCCTTTGGATTCTACTCCAAAATAAGTCAAACGGAGCAATAGGGAAAATCCGGGAACAATGGGCCCACCTCGGGTCAAATGAGGCGGCGTACCAAATTTACGTACATTATATTTCATGACGTCACTTGTGAGGGTTTTAAGGTAGTCGGGTCCTATTTGTGCAAGTTCTAGATGTTTAAGCAATTTTTCAACATTTCATACAATATTTAATTCAATTCTACTGAATGAAAAAGGGGAAACTTTGGGTGCGGATTTCGGAGAATAGAGTTGTCCCCGAGGCTCGTATCTAACTTATTACGTTTAAGACATGCCATAGAAGGAAGGGTGAAGCCTTACATACCTTTTCCGATTCATACACGTCTCCAAAATCAAGTTTCAAGTTCGTCAAAATCTACAATTTGGTCACAATTACCAAATGTTAATTGTAAGGCTTTAAGATTTCAACCTTAACCAATACTTGTCTACAAAAATTTGGGCAGCATCTCCCCTATAAATACACCATCCCCAAAATTCAACTTAGCCAATTTTTTATCAACAACAATCCGGGAATTCAACCCGGCCAAACTATCAACACAATGACAACAACCATGACTACAAAACACAATATAACACAACTAGTCTTCTTTCCAACATAATGCAATAGTTTTCATTCCAACTTCACATTTCCAAACCAATCTCAATGCTTTTACATTCATTACTAATCAAGATCATTACAATATAATTCGGAAGCATTTCGTATCATTTCTACCAAATATTCACAAGATATACAAAATATACAAACTTTCCACCAAAATCATAATCCATCCAAAACTTCTAATCTTCAATCTACATATTCATAACATATTTCCATCTTCCAATTTCATCAACCATAATCATAATTTGCACCTTAATAATTTCATTTTCATAATTACATAAATCTACTATAAAATCACAAAACTTCTCATATGTGATTTATATAACTTTTCAGATGTCCAAAAAAAATCTCGATGTGTGGGCCCCACCTCAGCTTACAAATAATCTGACGAAAAAAAAAAACGGGATATAACATCCTCCCCCCCTTTAGAACATTCGTCCTCGAATGTCAAACTGGCCTCATAGTGTATTATAATACTTCGGGGAGGGTCCCTTTTTTTTTTTTTTTTTAGTCGTCCTTTTCCTCATGCCCATTCCTTATCTTTTATCCTATTTTCCTTTATCATCCTTACTATTCAGAATCTGTACGCGACAAATATCAACAATATCAACAATACCTTACAAAGCATACAGCTATATAACACATTCCAGCCATTCTGAACTTTCAACTTTTAGATAACAAAATAAATACTTCAAAACTTACCTTTATGACTTTCCATGTCATCCCTTGCCTTCTCCCGTCGTATGTAAAGCTCATATAAGGAATTTCATTTTCCTATAACTCAGCTCTATCGCACGATCTAAGATACCAAGAAGGTCAACAATCCCTATATGCCCCGTAGCCTCTTGTTTATAAATGTGGCGCGCTACACACCCATAAGCAAGACTCTACTGGACACGGCTCGTAGACAAACTCCTAGGACCGAACTGCTTTGATACCACTTCTGTCACGACCCGACTAGGGGCCGTGATGAGTACCCGATACTTGTACCGAGCACCCCTTATCTATCGTATTACCTGTACCTCTTAGCAAGTCGTGTAAACCGAGCCATTTTTGTTTTCTTGAACATAAACTAATAAACTCCGTTATTACCTTGTACAACAATATTAACATGCCAAAACACTATACATATATCTGTACCTGACTGACTGTACGTATCTGTCTACGAGCCTCTAGACATAGTACACTTATACATAGAAAGGGCCGGGTACTGCCGTGCCCGAATATACATACACAAAATAGTACCGCGGAAGTGAGGCTCCGGAACAACTGGAGCACTGTAGAGTACCGCTGGTAGAGCTCCTAAGGATCAAGTCCACCTGTCTGCTGACCTGCGCGGCATGAAACGCAGCGTCCACAAGAAGGGACGTCAGTACGAATAGTGTACCGAGTATGTAAGGCATGGAAGACAATGCAAGCAATAACATAGAGTGCGATTAATAATATCATCGAGTCACAGGACATATAACGAGGCAAGAAAGTAACCTGTACATAGGAAGGCCCCTTTTTGGGCGGCTATCATGCATGGCTTGTCTTTCCCTTTTAAAAACGTTTCCCCTCGTAGAAAATAGAACTTATATTATGTCGTATCTTGTCGTATCGTGTCCTATCGTGCCCTATCGTATCCTATCGTGGCATATCGGGTCGTATCCTATCGTGGCATATCAGGTCGTATCCTATCGTGTTTTATCATAGCATAGCTTATCATATCATAGCATAGCTTGTCGTAGCGTATCATATCATGGCATAGCGTATCATAGCGTATCATATCATAGCTTAGCTTTCCGTTGAAAATCTTTTCTTGTTCATATATATATAAAAATAGAACATGTCATATTGCCGAGGCGTCGGCAGCCGATCCATTTAGCCATAAATACACATCCCGCGTCCGGGCATCCCGCGTCCGGGACGATATCATGTCATGTAATGCCAACTGATCAGGTGGATATGCGTGTATAACGCTCTGCCCTTATTCCCATCTTCCCCGTATACATATGCATACATCATGTACATATATCAGCGTCTATAGCGCTCTGAATCTTTTATCATATACATATACGTGTATCATGTACATATTTTATAAATATATACATATTTCCATTAGAATGGTACAGTACTTATCGTTTGATAATCGGAACTAGGATCAAAAGTTTCCTTTGGATTCTACTCCAAAATAAGTCAAACGGAGCAATAGGGAAAATCCGGGAACAATGGGCCCACCTCGGGTCAAATGAGGCGGCGTACCAAATTTACGTACATTATATTTCATGACGTCACTTGTGAGGGTTTTAAGGTAGTCGGGTCCTATTTGTGCAAGTTCTAGATGTTTAAGCAATTTTTTAACATTTCATACAATATTTAATTCAATTCTACTGAATGAAAAAGGGGAAACTTTGGGTGCGGATTTCGGAGAATAGAGTTGTCCCCGAGGCTCGTATCCAACTTATTACGTTTAAGACATGCCATAGAAGGAAGGGTGAAGCCTTACATACCTTTTCCGATTCATACACGTCTCCAAAATCAAGTTTCAAGTTCGCCAAAATCTACAATTTGGTCACAATTACCAAATGTTAATTGTAAGGCTTTAAGATTTCAACCTTAACCAATACTTGTCTACAAAAATTTGAGCAGCATCTCCCCTATAAATACACCATCCCCAAAATTCAACTTAGCCAATTTTTTATCAACAACAATCCGGGAATTCAACCCGGCCAAACTATCAACACAATGACAACAACCATGACTACAAAACACAATATAACACAACTAGTCTTCTTTCCAACATAATGCAATAGTTTTCATTCCAACTTCACATTTCCAAACCAATCTCAATGCTTTTACATTCATTACTAATCAAGATCATTACAATATAATTCGGAAGCATTTCGTATCATTTCTACCAAATATTCACAAGATATACAAAATATACAAACTTTCCACCAAAATCATAATCCATCCAAAACTTCTAATCTTCAATCTACATATTCATAACATATTTCCATCTTCCAATTTCATCAACCATAATCATAATTTGCACCTTAATAATTTCATTTTCATAATTACATAAATCTACCATAAAATCACAAAACTTCTCATATGTGATTTATATAACTTTTCAGATGTCCAAAAAAAATCTCGATGTGTGGGCCCCACCTCAGCTTACAAATAATCTGACGAAAAAAAAAATACGGGATATAACACTCTTGTATGACTAGACCAGATACTGGGGTGGATTTTATTTACTTCTGCATTTTTTTTATATATTATGATTGTGAGACTTACGCTATTTTACTTCTTTCGCTATTTTCTCTTATTTGTGAATGTTGAGTTAAGGGTTCGCCTACCGACTTGAAAGAGGTAGGTGCCCGCATGACTAGGCAAAAATGGGTCTTGACAAATATGAACGACGAAATAACTGTCCATCATCCAAGAAACTTCCCACCCCAAGAACTCAAAACCCTTGTTCAAAAAAAAACAAAATTTTCTCTAATCTGGCAAGTTAAGAAATTTTCTCTAATTTGGCAAGTTAAGCATGGAAATTTCAAAATAAAAAGCCATAATCAAGTATTAGAACAGTGAAAGAGAGCACATACCTTGAAATAACGAGAGATCTGCAAGCTTGCAAGAAAAAAATGAACCTTTGGGGTGGAGAAATTTTTCTCTTTTCCTTAGATTTTGTAGAGTGTTTTAAGAAGGGGGAGGGGGGGGGGGGTAGAGTAGAGTGATAATAAGGGGAGTGGGGAGGGAGATGAGGGGACTAGGAAGTGGAATGGGGGAAATGATTTTCGTGGGAGAAGGGGAGTTTTCAGTTATGGGGATAAGTGGGAAGTGAGTTCACCCCATTCATTTTTGAAACTGGTCGACGACCAGTGCGGCGGTGGATTTGCTGCTGCAGTGGTACCGTTATAGCGTTCCTCTGACCGCTACAGCGGGTCGCGTTGCAAATCCAATTTTGTTAAACAAAATCTGTCCTTGTAACGCCACCCCGAAGTCCTACCTCCTATGGTGTAAGGTTCAGGAGTGTGACCCTTAGCTCACCCCACTGCGTTCGAGGACGAACAGTTATTTAATTGGTATCGGGTGAACGACCCGTCCGGTCATGAATTAATACTTCACGAACCCATGCCCAATCTAGGTCTATGATTGTAAATAATAATCCCCATGGGATGTTTTAAGGATTAATAGTGGGAAAAATAAATTTCGGATAGAGTTAGAAATTGTGGGCCCAGGGCAGGAAGTGGACCGCTATAGCGGTCAAGGGACTGCCGCAGCGGGCGAGGCGGGGCGGTAGGCTCGTTTTTGGTCACTTAGTCAATATTTCACCCTCCTTTTAAACAAAAGACCTCCCAAGGCTGCTAATAGGTTTGCACAAGAAAGAAAACCCTTGACACCAAGAGAAGAGGTTTTTCCCTACCTTCTCCACATTTTCCCCCACGACTATCATCTATCATGGATTCAGATGAGGACTAGGAAGGCGAGCAGTTCATGAAATTTCAAATAGCTATTCGTCATCGAGGTAGGTTATGGTTTACTTGAGTTAGACTTTGATTAGTAAATCATATATACTTTTAGAGTTGACGGGAGATTGCATGATTAGGTCTTCAGACACTGAGTTTGGATGGATATGTTCGCAATTTAACGGAAGTTATGTCTAAATAGTAACTAGGGTAACAACGAGTGTTTGATTGAGTGTTGAGTGCTACTGCTGTTGAGGTTTATGCGTTATGGAGTAGGAAGTGATTATTCGTCATAGTTAAAAAGGGGCATTTTACTGTTCAGAATATGTATACCTAGGTAGATGTGATTTTTGTATTTATTTCCAAGTTTGTTGAATTATTCATATGATTGTCGTTCTTGTTAATCAAGAGGATTGAAGGAAGTCATAGTAGTGCTACGCCCATCAATGGTATGATTCATGATATTTTTTTCATTCATTGGCCTCATTGCAAACATAGCATATGGTTATGAGGTAATACATGGAGTAGAAAGTCGGAATACGTGTCAGTTGCGTTATCCGGTCCTATGACTGAGTTGGGTCGAATATGAGGTACTATTTGTCAGCCAATCATTGACAGTAAGGTAATGGTGAGTATGTTTATATGATGTGGATCCGTATTCGAGGTTCTTTCCGGAGCAGAGGATTTATGGCTCGGGTCCGATGAGTATCCGGAATGAGTGGTACATGGAAACTATGGGTCCCCTGCAGGTCATGACTACTGAGCAATGACATAAGTTAGCATGTATGTACAACATGATTGGGCCCTTGCATCGTATTTGCATAGCATCTGCATTGCATTACATTCACATTGTTATGTTCGTATATTCTTGTATTGTCAGTCTTTTATATTGTACTGTGCATTTTTTATGATCAGATTTGAGACTGTGTGAGGTGGTGAGTATTTTAAAGGTAAGAGTGAGAACGATTTCTAAATGGAGAGTCTCCCCACGGATGCAACGCATTCTTAGTAGGTGAATCAGATAGAAAGACTGTACGACTAAGAGTTAGGAATTAGATGTTAGTGTAAATGGGGAGTTAAGACTTGATAAATTGGCTTAAGGGAAGGTGGAATGGGATTTTAATGACTAGTTAAGTAACCGGTATCTTTATGGGAATAAAAGGAGTAAAGAGCGGGGAGTAGAAAGGTAGGTTCGTGACGATAAAATCATTTATGTTGAGAACCCTGAGGGTGGTTGACTTATCTGCTTATCTTATTGACTTTATATTGTGTTGCGTGAACTAATCTTAGTCGTCCTATGATGCTTACCAATACGTGTGGTGTACTGATACTACTCTTGCTACATCCTTTTTGGGTGTAGGTATGTTGCACGTTAAAATTGAAGTTTCTTTGTGCGTGTCTCCAGGCATCCCCTACCGCCTCAGTCATCTTACTCCAGGCAGAGGCTGGGTCATTTATTCTGTTTTCCTTGTGTATTAGGAGCTCTTGTACCTGTCTAGACTAGGTCTTGGCAAAGTTCTTTTCAGTTTCTTGTATTTAAAACAGAGTCTGTGTGAGCTTTATTTAATCTTGTGATTTTAAGAAATTTTTGTTATAAAATGAATGACTAATTGGGTTGGTTGGTAAGGGTTCGCCTACTAGGTTAGTCAAATGGTAGGTGCCCGCACGACCCGTGGGTTAGGTCGTTACAGTTTCAGTTTCAATTTTGTTATTTCATGTGACATGCTTATTTTATCAAGTTGCTTTACATACCAGTATAATTTGAATTTACTGATGTCCCATTTTATTAGCCTGGGGGCCTCCATTTCACAATGCAGATTTACAGGACGATAGATCAGCTCGTTAGCACCTTGCACGTATTCGCTATTGCTGAGCTCCATCTCATTCAGAAGTTTTATCTTTATTTATTATTAGTTATGCAGTTAAAATATGCCGGGGGCCTTGTCCCGGTAAACAATTTAGCAGTAAGAATCATGTCAGAGGTTTCATAGACTAGACTAGATTAGATAAATTATGTTATGTCAGATGTTCAGAGTTGTAGAGCCAATATTGGCTTAGCATTTATTATATTTTCAGACTATTTTTGCATCATGATATAAATAGTATTTTCAGTATTACTATGATGTCCCATGTTTTATTCAGACTATTCATGTTTTAACTTATATTCTGCATCAGTTCATGCCCTATGTTGATTCAGCAAGCCATGTGGTTCGCTCGGTCACATCCAACAAGACACCGAGTGTCGTGTTATGCCCAGGTCATGGTTCGGGGCGTGACAAAGTTTGGTATCAGAGCCTAGGTTCAAGTGTCTTAGGGAGTCTATGAAACCATGTCCAGTGGGGTCATTTTTATATGTGTGTGCGGCGACGCATATAAACAATTGACCACCAAGACATCTAGGATTGTCTTATTTTTTCATACTCTAGATCGTGCAGTTAGAACTATACTTTCAGGAACTCTTCTAACTCGTGTGTATTACGTATTTCAAACAATGTCTGCGAAAAGAAAGTACACCAGGAGCACTTCAACTACTAGCCAAAGGGCTACTAGTGAGGACTCTCAGACTCAGGAAGTTCACACCCGAGCTCAGGGGCTTGCACTGGATGCAGTGCCCCCGACTGAAACCCTAACTATAGAAAAGCCTGCAGAGGTCGGTCCTATAGTTACTCCGCAGCCCATTGCTATTGATATAGATGTTAGGGGATCAGTCCAGCTGCTCACCCAAATTGTTGCTAGCCAAGCTCAATGTCAGGAAACGACTCATAGCACAGGTGCTAGTGGAGGGCCGAATAGTTCTAGGACCAAGGAATTCTTGAATATGAAGCTTCATGTGTTCATAAGGTCTCTTAAGGCGGAGGATCCGTAAAACTTCATCGATGGGCTTCAGAAAGTCTTTCGTGTTATGCATGCTACTGAGACAGAGGTAGGAGAGTTGGAAGCTCATCAGTTGCAGGATGTTGCTCATATTTGGTATGAGACATGGGAACAGTCTCGCGGGAAAGATGCATCTCCAGTAACTTGGGATGAGTTTGTAGATGTTTTCATTGACCACTTCTAGCCGATTGAGGTTAGAGAGGCGAAGGCATACGAATTTGAGAGACTCAGGCAGCATGGTATGAGTGTGAATGAGTATTTTCTCATGTTTGTTTCTTTGGCTAAGTATGCTCAGTATATGGTCCCGGATATGATGGCCGTAGTTAGGCGGTTTGTGTTGTGCCTTATACACGACTTACATGGTGATGCGAACATTGCTGCTCAGAATGGAACGCTAACCATTACCAAGATAGTTGCTTTTGTTCACCGTATTGAGGTCAGAATGAAAGAATAAGCTATTTAGAAAGAGAAAGACAGAGTTTAATAAAAGAGCTAAGTCCGTAGGTAACTTCAGTCGTGAGGGAAGTAGAGGCAGGAAATTCTTCAAGAACAGGTCACCATGACCCGCTCCATCTGCAGCCAGTGCTCCAGCCCCAAAGTTCAGGAATGATCAGAAGAGACAAAATTTCAGGCCAACATACTCATATTCTCAGGCTAGTGTGGGTAAGAAGACTTATGATAATTCCATCTGCAGCAAGTGTGGTAAGAGACACCCAAGGGAGTGTCGTATGGGTATGGATATATGCTATGGGTGTGTCCAGTGGGGCCATTTCAGAAGGACTGTCCATCAACGAGATAGGGTACCAGTGGTAATGTGGCTCAGTCCACTAATTAACAGCTCCTCGAAATTCTCAAGCCCAGTCAGGGCTTGGTACAGCTAAGTCTGGCATTGTAGCCAGAGGTCGAAACTGCTTGTATGCCTTAGCAGATCATCAGGATATAGAGGCACGTGCAGATGTTGTCATAGGTATATTAATAGTTTTCACTTTCGACATTTTTGCCCTTATTGATCCAGGATCCACTCTATCTTATATAACCCCATTTATGGCTAGGAAATTTGGGATAGAACCAGAAAAGTTGCATGAACCCTTTGAAGTGTTCATTCCAGTTAGAGAGTTAGTCACAGCTAGATGTATTTATGGGGGTTGCCCAGTTTTAGTCTATCACCACAAAACCATAGCCGACTTAGCAGAATTGGAAATGGTAGACTTTGATGTAATCATGGGTATGGATTGTTTAGCTTCATGTTACGCCATAGTGGGTTGTAGGACCAAAATAGTAAGATTTGAGTTTCCTAATGAACCAGTGATAGAATGGAAGGGCAATTCAGTAGTACCCAGGGGTAGGTTTATTTCCTAATTTAAAGATAGAAAGATGATTTCTAAGGGGTATATCTATCACTTAGTCCGAGTCAGGGATACATATACCCATACCCCAACTCTCTAGTCCGTACCAGTTGTTAATGAGTTTCCAGAAGATCTTCCCGGAGTTCCTCCCAACAGTGTGATAAACATTGGAATTTATCTACTTCCCGGCACTGAGCCGATATCCATTCCGCCATACAGAATGGCTCCAGCAGAGTTAAAAGCCCAGTTGAAAGATCTTCTTGACAAGGGATTTATTAGGCCAAGTGTCTCACCTTGGGGCGTGCCAGTCTTATTTGTTCGAAAAAAAGATGGCTCCTTACGCGTGTGCATTGACTACCGCCAGTTGAACAAAGTCACCATTAAGAAAGGACATCCTCTCCCCAGAATAGATGATTTGTTTGACCAACTTCAGGGTGCCCAGTGTTATTCCAAGATTGACCTCAGATCAGGATACTATCAGTTAAAGGTTAAGGAAGTTGATATTCCTAAAACCGCTTTCAGAACCCGTTATGGTCACTTTGAGTTTCTTGTCATGTCATTTGGGTTGACAAATGCACCAGCTACTTTCATGGACCTTATGAACAGAGTCTTCAAGACTTATCTTGATTTATCCGTCATTGTGTTCATTGATGATATTTTGGTGTATTCCCGTAGTGAGACTGAATATGCAGAACATCTCAGAATAGTGTTGTAGACACTTCAAGATCTTGAGCTTTATGCTAAATTCTCAAAGTATAAATTTTGGCTTAAGTTAGTGGCATTTCTCGGCCACGTGATTTTAGGGGAAGGTGTGAAAGTTGATTCTCAGAAAATAGATGTCGTAAAGAATTAGCCCAGACCCACATCAGTGTCCGATATAAGAAGTTTATTGGGTCTGGCAGGCTATTACAGACGTTTCGTAGAGGGATTTTCCTCTATCTCAGCCCCATTGACTAAGTTAACTAAGAAAAAGGTTAAATTTCAATGGTCAGATGTGTGTGAACAAAGTTTTAAAGAGTTGAAAAAGAGGTTGACTTCTGCTCGAGTTTTGACACTACCAGAGTGAACCGAATGGTTCGTAGTATATTGTGATGCTTCGGGAATTATCTCGGATGTGTCTTATTGTAGCACAGTAAGGTTGTAGCTTATGCATCCCTAGAGCTTAAGGCTCATGAAAAGAATTATCCGACTCATGACTTGGAATTGACAGTTATGGTTTTTGCACTTAAGATATGGCATCATTATTTTTATGGAGTGCATGCTTATATTTTCACCGATCACAAAAGCCTGCAGTATATTTTCAAGCAAAGAGAGTTGAACCTCAGGCAGAGGAGGTGGCTCGAATTGCTTAAAGATTATGATGTAAATATCGTCCAGGGAAGGCGAATGTTGTAGCCGATGCTCTTAGTTGGCGTTCCATGGAAAGTTTAGCTCACGTTTAGGCAGATAAGAGAATTATGACAAAGGAAGTTCATCGCTTAGCTAACCTAAGAGTTCGACTCTAGGACTCCGAAGATGGTGGAGTTCTTCATAACAGTGCTTATTCCTCCTTAGTGGCCAAAGTGAAGGAGAAAAAGTTTAACGATCCCTACCTATTGCTGCTAAAAGAGAAGATTCACAAGCATAAGATGACAACTTTTGAATAAGGGGATAATGATGGTACTTTGAGGTACCAAGGCAGATTATGTGTTCTAGATGTTGACAAGCTTAGAGAGCGAATTATGTCAGAAGCTCAAAATTCCAGGTATCCCATCCATCCAGGTTCCACAGAGATGTATCATGACCTTAGGGAAATTTATTGGTGGAATGATATGAAAATAATGTAGCAGATTTCGTGGCTAAGTGTCCGAATTGTCAACAAGTGAAAGCCGAGCACCAGAGCCCTAGTGGGTTGGCTCAGAATATTGATATTCCTGTTTGGAAGTGGGAGATGATAAATATAGACTTCATAACAGGTCGACCTCACTTATCCCGTAGACATGACCCGATTTGGGTGATTGTGGACCGACTTACTAAGTCAGCGCACTTTTTGCCAGTCAAGACCACCGATTCAGCAGAAAATTATACCAAGTTGTACAGTCACAAGATTGTCCGATCGTATGGGACTCCGGTGTCCATTATTTAAGATCACGGTGCTCAGTTCACAGCGAACTTATGGAAATCCTTTCAGAAGGGATTGGTACCAAGGTAAACCTCAGCACAACTTTTCATCCTCAGACAAATGGTCAGGCAGAGCGTACTATTCAGACTCTTGAGGACATATTGAGAGCATTTTTTCTATACTTTAAAGATAATTAGGATGATCATTTGCCACTCATTGAATTTTTCTATAATAACAGTTATCATGCTAGTATCAAGATGGTACCGTTTGAAGCTCTGTATCGGCGAAGGTGTAGATCACCCATTGGTTGGTTTGAAGTTGGTGAAGCAGAGCTAGTAGGATCAGATTTGGTCTATCAGAGTATGGGGAATGTCAAGTTGATTCAAGAACGTTTGAGAACGGCTCAGAGCCTCCAGAAATCTTATACAGATGTGCGGCGAAGAGACTTAGAGTTTCAAGCTGATGATTGGGTGTTCTTAAAGGTTTCACTTATGAAAGGTGTGATGAGATTTGACAAGAAGGGAAAGCTCAGCCTCAGATATATCGGACCTTATAGAATTATGCGAAGGGTTGGTCAAGTAGCTTATGAGCTTGAGTTGCCACAAGAGTTGGCGGCTGTGCACTGAGTGTTCCATGTATCTATGTTGAGAAAGTGTGTGGAGATCCGTCATTGGTTGTTCCGGCTAATACTATAACGGTTAAGGATGGCCTAAACTATGAGGAGATTGTTGTGGCTATTCTTGATCGTCAGGTTCGCAAGTTGAGAACTAAGGAAGTAGCCTCAGTAAAGGTCTTATGGAGGAGTCAGAAAGTTGAAGAGGCTACATGGGAAGTCGAAGAGGACATGAAATCAAGATATCTGCATTTGTTTGAAGAGCAAGCAGAAAGCGTTCAAGGTATATAACCTCCATATCCATGTCATGTTATCCATGTCATGTCCCTTACGTATTCATGTCTCATGTTTCACTTTCTTGTATTCAGTATTCATGTCTCATGTCCCAGTGGTCATGTTTTCATGAAACTATGTCATGTTATTTAAGTCCCCATGTTCCATGTCATATTTTCTTCACGTTCATGTACTCAAGCCATGTCCAGTTGCATTCCTAACCATGACCTATCATTCGAGACGAATGATTCCAATGGGAGATATTGTAACACCTCGTACCTCCTAACTAAGCTATGTTCATGATTCAGGACTTAGGAAACCAGACGGAGAGTGTTAGAATTAAATTCGTTCTAGTTAACTGGATTATCATTTTTACGGGCCGTGAAATTGCCCGTATATTTCCCTAAGAAAATCCAACTCACGATTTAGGAATTACGGAAGGAGATATGGATCGTATAAAATTATACAGGTCATATTACCAACCGTATAATAAAGTACGGACCGTACTTTTGGTCCGTAACAAGGCTTAAAAAATATTGGGTTTTTATTTTGTGCCATGAGGAATACGATCCATAAATACGGACCGTATCCATAAACACGGACCGTATCTTGGTCCGTATATTTTCCCGACGCAGCACCAATATAAATACGCGGTTTCACTTTTAATTCTATTTTTTTCATCTTTTCAAGCCCTAGCACGAAGGTTCTCTCCTCCCATCAATATCATACGTCAAGGTAAGCCTATTCCAACCATTCCAAGTGAATTCTAACGTATATCCATGATTTATAAATAAGAATTAATTGTTCCTAACCTAGGGTTTTCAAGAAAATCCATAAGGGTTTCAACAAAACCCATAAGGGTTTCAACAAAACCCATAAGGGTTTCAAGATTAAGGCTTTTGGATTTCTTCCCTAGGTTCAGATAATTGTTACAAGTTTTGGAGCCTTACAAGTATGTAGGGTTTTTATCTACGTGTGAGAACATCATTGTTCTTCCCTACGCCACGTTCTCCCATGATTATACGAAATTTCACCAAAACGAGGGTTTCTACCCATGTTCATGATAACCCTAAGTATATGTACCATGATATATCATGTTTTATTATTAATTCGTTATTATGTTCTTAATAGCCCATTTTGGTTATTGAGAATATGTCCGTAATCCATGACGATACTAGCATAGGATAAGGATCACTCCGCCCAGTTAGGACGATACCTTCATGTTTACCCATTGCAAGTTATTGGATCTATTCATGTTCATGTACATGCCTTGT
Organism: Lycium barbarum; assembly: GCF_019175385.1. NCBI lineage: Eukaryota > Viridiplantae > Streptophyta > Magnoliopsida > Solanales > Solanaceae > Lycium > Lycium barbarum. The sequence goes on along the minus strand of NC_083347.1, from coordinate 104,293,663 downwards.
ACTGTGGCAAGGTACAGGATGGCTTAGCTGGTCAGGCAGAGATCAGACGTCACGTACTTACGTGGTGGTTACATATCGGTTATACTAAGGCTATCCCACTTAAAATATTTTACTCATGTTGTACATGTATATTCATGTCAGATGATATTCATGTCCATGTTCAGCTTACATATACAGTTTCAGTTTCAGTTCGGTTATTTCATGTGCTATGCTTATTTCATCAAGTTGCTTTACATACCAGTATAATTCGAATGTACTGACGTCCCCTTTTATTTGCCTGGGGGGCTACATTTCACAGTGCAGATTTACAGGATGACGGATCAGCTCATTAGGACCTTGCACGTATCAGCTATTGGTGAGCCTCATCTCATTCAGGGGTTTTATCTTTATTTATTTATTGTCAGTTATGCAGTTAAAGTATGCGGAGGGCCTTGTCCCGGTAAATAGTTTAGCAGTCAGACTCATGTCAGAGGTTTCCTAGACTAGACTAGATCAGTTATGTCATGTCAGATGTTCAGAGTTATATAGCCAGTATTGGCTCAGCATTTATTATATTTTCAGACTATTTTCGCATCATGATATAAATAGTATTTTTCAGTATTATTATGATGTCCCATGTTTTATTCAGACTGTTCATGTTTTAACTTCTATTCCGTATCAGTTCATGCCCCATATTGATTCAGCAAGCCATGTGGTTTGCTCGGTCACATGCAGCAAGGCACCGAGTGCCGTGTTACGCCCAGGCCATGTTTCGGGGTGTGACATCCTACTTCCAAAATCCATCCAGTATTCTACATTTCTCAACTCAAAAAGCATATTGGCCCTCATGTTTTGCCTGCTATTGATCCTCCTATATGTTCACCCAAAGGATAACCCTTGGTTGAACCCATAGTTGTCTTAGATAGGAAGATTGTGAAGAGAGGAAACAAGGCAACTACTCAAATTCTGGTGCAATGGGCTAATCTTTTACACGAAGAAGCAACTTGGGAAGACTATCAGTTCATCAAGTCCCAATTTCCAGGATTTGAACCTTGAGGACAAGGTTCTGAAGGAGGATGGATTGTCACAGATGCTGCATATTATTATCCTAATTAATCTTATTATTTAGTTAAGTCTTATTTCCTGTATTTGCCTAAGTTAAGTCTTATTTTCTGTATTTGCCTAAGTTAAGTCTTATTTTCTGTATTTGCCTAAGTAGTCCTTAGAGGACTGTTATTTACTTTTAAGTTTAGTCCCTAAGTTAGTTGGAGAATAGGACAACTGTCAACTGCTAGAATCCAAGAATGGATTCCTTTATATTTTCTGGATTGTACAACTCTGATTATCCATTGAATGAAATTATTATTCTCTACTTTTCTTCTCCCTTCTCTCCTCTTTCTCTCTTTTCTTGCTAAATTCATTGTAACAGACCCTTGCTCTTGTTACATAAAGCTGCGTAATTTTTTACTAAGAAGGTCTTCTGAATTAATAGACTTGGCTTCGGCTAGTCGTTGCTATGGATTTGATTGTTGTGGTTCCTCTGTATGGTTTCAAGGGTGTATTGAAACTATCTTTATGAGCGGCTCAAGAAAATTTAATTCGTGACATTCTATCTTGGACTATAGAATGTCTTCAATGTTGCGACACTCTTGATCTTGATCCTTAGACTGTTTTTCTTTCGAGCGTCTCTTCTTTTCTTTTGTGCAAATTTTCGAGGACTTGGGCTGAGAATTTTAAAAAGGGAAAAAAACATAACTGTACACAATTTTAAAAATATTTACGATTTCTTAGCAGAGTTATTTAGTTTACATTTCTTAACAACATATAAATGTATTTCATAACAATATCCACCCCGTTTCTCCATCACAAATCTAGCGACATATCTACTTACATTAATTATCCTAACAACCTTGATCCCTGATTTAATGCTCAACATATATTTAGTTTTTCCTCTTTCTTTCAAAGAATGGTTTTGCCCACTAACATAAAACGATGATTTTAATGGTAGTGGTAATTTAACTTTTTTCACTCTTCTGCCAACCTTCTCTCTTTCATTACATAGTACTATAGTAGTATATCTTTTCCTTCTTTATTATAATTGTATGATACTCATAATATTATTAGCATAATTGATTATACACATTATTATCCTCGTATATTAATGGTATAACTAGTACTAATATATAATATTATATTCACAATTTATATAATTAGTACTAATATATATTGTTATACTCATAATATTCCCAGTATAATTATTATATTATAATTATAATATTACTTGTATAATTGGTAATATACATTATTATACTCGTAATACTACTGATATAAATAGTAATATATATTATTATACTCATAATTATCCGTATAATTATCGGTATAATTAATAATATCAAACCCGTTCTTCTTCAACCAATACATTATTATAATTATACTCATATTATTATTCGCATAATTAGTAATATACATTATTATACTCATACTATTAATGATATATTTATTTATATACATTACTATACTGATAGTATTATTAATAGATCAGTCATATGCATTAGCGTGTATAAGAATGCTAATAGGCTAATAGCACACAGAGTTAGGAACAAATGATGATTACACAGTTTAAATCATGCATAATTAATAATATTATATAATCTTAGAAATAAATCATATATGTTATTTATTGCAACTCCAATCACTTCTCATATGGGAAAAAAAATCAGACCCAATTAGATCTCATTATACGTGCAGACAAAATCAATTACAAATAAATCAAATGAGTTCTATACTCTACAAGCGTCCCACACAAAAAATGTATACCGGCTTTTATGTCAAAGCTTTGACAAATAGGAATTTGATTTTAGAAAGTTTGACATTTACAAATATAAGAGACAACTTTTGAAAGAAAAAAGGTAGTTTTGAAATAACAAAATTATGCACCAAGTGAGAGCAATAAATCAAATTAGGCAAAATATAAATTAAAAATACATTCAAAATTGAAATATCTGCCTTTCATGCATGCGTTCTTGAAGTCGGAGAATAATGGGGGTCTATTGGTTGAAGAAGAGAAAGAAATAAGGAAAATGGGGGTGTAACAATTAAAGAAGAGATAGAAGTGATAATAAAGAGTAAGAGGATAAAATTGAATCCCTAATTTAGTGGGATCATTAACTATAAGCGTTATTTTTAATATGGCAAAAGAGTAATAAAAGTTGTTTTTTGATGTACTTTAAAAAATGTGTTAATTACGTGCATAAATTTAGAAGCATGACTTATGGTGTAATTTTCTCTTTTAAAAATGATTGTTTTGTTATTTGGGCTTGGGCTAAAAATTTGAGCTTTGATTATTCTGATTTTGTTGTCTCTTGTTTTGGGCTTGCTTGCTTCTGTTTCTTTTTTTTTTTTTGCGCGGATTGCCCTTCTTTTGGGTGGTCTTTAAATTTTGCCCCTCATATTTGTGGTCTTTAAATTATGCCCCTCATATTGCTGGTCTTTAATTTTTTCCCTTCGCATTACAACTCTGAGCGTTCGCGCAAAAATCACGAGGCTCTGAGTTTGAACCCCCGCTCAAGCATAAATTAAAAAAAATTTGTAAGGCAAGGTTTGGGTCGCGTGTATGCCGGACCCGACATATACTTATTAAGGAATTACCAAATTTATGTCGGACCCGGCATGCTCATGCCTTATGGGCAGACTTGGCATAAGTATGTCGGGTCCGGCATAACTTTGGTAAATCCTTAACAAGTTTATGCCGGTGGGGGCATACTTTTAATGGACAAACTTTTATGCCGGACCCGGCATAAACTTGTGAAGGAATTACCAAAGTTATGCTGGACCCGACATACTTATGCCAAGTCTGGCCATAAGGCATAAGTATGCCGGGTCCGACATAAGTTTGGTAATTCCTTAACAAGTTTATGCCGGTGGGGGCATACTTTTAATGGGCAAACTTTTATGTCAGACCCGGCATAAACTTGTGAAGGAATTACCAAAGTTATGCCGGACCCGACATACTTATGCCAAGTCTGCCCATATGGCATAAGTATGCCGGGTCCGGCATAACTTTGGTAATGCCTTCACAAGTGTATGTCGCTGGGGGCATAGCGAAATTTAAACTCTGCCTTGCGATTTTTTTTTAAAATTTTGACTGTGTAGGGGTTCGAACCTGGAATCCATGGGGTTTAGCCGAAGGGCAAAATTTAAAGATTTCAAATATGAGGAGAAAAAATTAAAGACCACCCCAAAAGAAGGGCAATTCTGCGAATTGCCCCTTCTGTTTCTTGAGCCAGCTAGATCTGGTCATTCTTTCCTTGTTTGGGCTTTATCATCTTCTTTGAGTTCAACTTTCCTTGGCAATTATCTCTGGTTTTTGTTTGTTTTGATCCTACAATGACATTCACAATGATAGTCTAATCTTTGATACATTATCATCATTATAATGCTAACAATCTCTCCCCTTTCTATGATGACAATTTCGCATAAAAAGGATTGATTAGATACGTTCACTTCTTGTGTATTATTTCTCTGAATAGGTTGCCCCCTTCCTCTGAATACCTGTATGGCTCCCCGTTAATGTAATAAAATTACATACATTAATGTCTATTTATAATCATTCCTCTAAAAGTCAAAATATTTGAAAGCAATAAAATGGAACCTACTCTTGTATACTCTGTAGGTTCTGTTTTTCATTAAAGCAATAGTCAATGCTCTACCTTATATAAATCAATGAACTGTACATAATAATTGGAAGAATTTTTTTCTCTCGTGCTTTGCTTTATATTTACATTTTATCAAATATTTAATTTTAAAAGTAATAAAATAAAATAATATATATATATATATATATTATTTAATTATAATAAAATAATAAATGTCTTTTATGAAAGTATGTATAAGGAACTATTTTAATTTATTAATTTAATGTCACGATTGTGGGGTTAGCCGTTAGGTAGGAGGAAAAATAATTTTTAAAAATATTTTTCAGAAAATAAGTTCACCTTGTGTTTGGTTGCCAAAAATATATTTACGAAAAAGGAGGAGAATGACTTTCCTCTTGGGACGGAGGTAAAATTTCTACCAAACTTTTGTGCAACTATTCTAATCAACACGTGAATGTTGTTATCAATCTCTAAAACCCAAAGATTTTGCAAAAACAGTATCCAATTTGTGAATACTATTATTATCTTCAACAGATACTTTTTCTATAAAATATTCTACACTTCAATAATATGTCAAAAATATTTTCAATTTATTAACTGGCAAAGTATATCGATTAGCCTTCAGATTCGTCAGTGAATTTCATTTAGACTCTTAAAATTATAGCCTTCCTCCGATTGAGCACTTAAACATATGGTATAATTTTTCTATTAGATATTTTCGGCTTAAATTTTTAAAAAAGATTATGTATCTGTTCTCAAACATACATTATGTAGATAAATTTAAGTGATCACGTCATTTAACTATACTTTTAAATCGTTAAGCTTGTTGTATAAAGAAAAAAATATCATATTTTGTACAGTTAACTTAATTACGTAATATACGCTCGAAAATACATGTTTTTCCAAATTTGATCAATCAAATGTGATTTGAGACTGGAAAGAAGTCCCCACACGTCACGTTCCTTTGCTTTCCAAAAAGCAAAGAGATAGCAGTAGACATGGCAGTCCTGTTATGGCTGCTATTCCACTCTTCTCTTCCCAATTTTCCACTTCAATTCTCACGCTATTACCACTCCCTTCTTCTTCTTCTTCTTCTTCCCTCAGAAAACGTTTCTCTTGTTCTTCATTGTCAAGTTCCATGGAAAATGAAAGTCAGTCGAAATTCAAGGAATTTCCTTATGTTTCTGTTCCACATAGGGAATTAATGGTGGGACTTGTATCGACTGTTGAGAATAGGCTTGGAACATCTCTGCTTGCTTGTAGTCTGCCTGAGAATGTGCAGTATTTTGAGAATGAAACTGGAAGTGCACATGCTTCGCTCTATGTCAGATCTGGAAACTCCTCTTCTCAGGTACTACTGATCTCTGTTACTCCCTTCACTTTAATTTCTATGTCTTACTTGCCTTTTTAGTCTCTTTTAGACATAATATCACTCCTAATTTTCTAGGAGCGAGTAATTTATTAAGGGGCGTGCATAAGCTAAACGCGTCACTTATTATGAAACGGAGAGAGTGATACTCCGTCTATCTCAATTCCTTTAAGGGAAAATAAAACTTTTAAACCTTGTGCTCTAAAATGAGGCAGACATATTTTTGTGTACCATAAATCATCTCCTTACGGGTAAATTAAAAAGTTTAAAATTAAATTGTTATTAAATATATAAAGATGCCATTCTATATTTAAGACCGATTAAAAAGAAAAGAGTGTCACATAGATTGAAATGGAAGGAATGACTTTTTCAATTCCAACATTTCCATGTCATATTTAAGACCCCAATATTCAAAATTGTGTTTTATATTCCTATGTTCCTAGTCAAACTAAGACAGATAAATTAAAAAGGATGAAGTACTTATTATATACTCAGTCATGTCTACATTTGCGTTGTGTCTATTCAAATCAGTTGTATCATATAAGTTAAGGATCTACGTTATATACTGGATAGTAGTAGAATAGGACAGTGGAAATTTGGTGTGCATATAACTAATTAGGTGCGGCATTTGGCTAAGTTAAGAAAGACATAGTCACTCTCATTGTTTGCTCGTGCTTGGTTGAATATCTTTACTTCAACATTCAGGCAGAAATCACATTGTCGTAATGCTTCGTTTTGATTAAACAGTGTAGTTTAACATATCAGTTAAATGCTTGTAAGAATATACATAAAACTTAAACTCTTACATTAATTGTCTATTTAGAAGCAGATGCGTGCTTAGTACTGCTGTCTGTACCACTACTATTTTGTAAATGTTGTTTTGGTTGAAATATATAGTAATTTTCAAAATACTACTCCATATACGTAAATGGTGTATGGAATTTGTGGCGGGAGAGGAATTCATATAAGGGGATTCAAACAAAAAAATCTTATGCCATGGGGATTCGATAACTTATTTATATGTAAAAACACACAATAATTTTCCATGGTGCACAAAGCATACCTATTTACGTAGTATAATTTTTAATTGAACCTCCTTGCACCCTCTGCCTCTGCCCCTGTTTGAAATGTCCTGGAAGGACAATGAGGAAGCTTGACTTGAACAACATCCACAGAAATGCTCTTAATCCAACCCGAGTTCCAGGCAACCACATAAAGCAAGATTGACACTTGAGTGAATAGATTGTCCTTCTCAGCCCATTTCACTTGATTCTATGCTGTTGCCTCCAATAGGTTGTTTGTATTGCTCCTATGTGTGAGAAAAAATGCGCTTATAGTTTTCATATAGTTTTGTCCTGTTAGGCGGTTATCCTCCAATGTGGATGATATCACTGCTATCTTGCACATGGTGAAGACGATAAAGAAAACAAGAAAATCATCATGTATAGGATAATGATTGAGAAAGTTCTTACTATAACTCTGATAATCTAATTTTAGTGGATTTGGCTTAAACAGAGGAGTTAACACATACCAAATGTGCTTATGTAGATTGACCTTTGTAATCAGTATGCTAATTATATTAGTCATTTAATTGTTGTAATTAGCATGAGTTGAAATGCCAAATACTTGTTTGTACAAGGTGCTCAGAGGAATTTAGAAGAGAAACAAATCTATTTCTATTACTCTGTGACTTTGTCCATAGGCTGCTGATTCCAACCAATGATGTTAAACAAGGTTTTTATCAAATCTGCTTCTTTTGTCCCAATGACAAATTGGGCATTTCTTGTTCAAACTATCTAGCTTGCACTTACTAGTAAATAGGAACAATTTTAGAGATCTTAAAATTCATTTTGGACATGGCCCTAATTCTGTAGATGAAACAAGAGCCTCTTAATTCTATAATAGGTTCTTCAATCAGTGGTTAGTATTCAAATCGGCACAATCCAAATGGCAAATGTAAAAATAGCCTAGCTAACAGCTCGATTCAAGTATTATCCTTGTGCATAATTTGTAGTCTTCTGCACTTGTGTGAGCTTCTTTCACCTGATGCCTTTTTGGGGAAGTTATACATAAGGATTGCAAAAGCATGGCGGAGATAGTTAGTAGGAAGTCTTGAGGAACATCAAGTTAGTTCATCAATCTAATCTTCCTATGCTTGTTCATTCTTGAATTTGGATCTGGCTTCTATTCATGTATTCTTGTCCCCTACTCTACCATGGGTACTTGGCCCCCAAAAGGGATTGCGGTTTTAGATCCTTGGGAAATCCCTTTTATTAATACCTTATTCCCCTTTTATCCGGAGCTGCCATAACTTGGGCTCATTGTGCTATACTCGCGAGGAAGGAAAAACGAGCAGTTTATGCTTTAACAGCTACCCTTTCACTGGCTCTAGTGTTCACAGCCTTTCAAGGATCTCAGAAGATGAAATTTTAGTGAATTGTCATCTACTGATCCCATCTTTTATGGAGTCAATCTTCTTTGATTGTACAAGAATATGTGGAGCTCGGTATGTCTGCAAGCACAAGAGAACGGTAGTTTGTTGATATTATTACAGTATTTCTGCTTAGGGTCGCTCTGGTATCGTAAGAATCCTAAAGACCGGGTGACTGGACATGTTGCTTCTTTGCTAGTTCGCTTGAGTGGATCAAAAACTTCCTATGCCTCTGCTTAATAATAGTTCATAGCGCCCGTTTGGATTGGCTTATAAGTTGCTGAAAACAGCTTATAAGCGCCCGTTTGGATTGGCTTATAAGCTGTTTTCAGCTTTTTTTAGTGTTTGGCTGGCCAGCTTAAAGCCATTTTGTGCTTAAAATAAGCCCAAAAAAATAATTGGGCCCGTTTGGCTTAGCTTATCTAAAGCAGCTTATAAGCCAAAAAATAAAATAAAAAGTTGGGGTAGCCCAATTTTTTTTTTTTTTTGGCTTATAAGCTGCTTTTTTTAAGCCCATCCAAACATGCTCATAGTTAATAGTTCCATTGACTGCTTTGCAGATTTTCATTAAGTCTTGTTTCTTTTTGTGATTTAAGGTTCTGTTTCTAACACGTCTAATAAAAGATGAACTGGGAACACACAGTAAATGATTTCAACTTTTGCAGTAGTTGAGACTTGTGAAGTTGTATAATAAAGTGGTTCTTGTAATTCTAGTACCATCTGCAGTACATGCAAGGTAAACTTTTTCCTTTCTAAATTGTTACAGGTTGATTTCATACTTGGTAGTTGGGTTCACTGCAACTTACCCACAGGTGGAGCCTTAAACATAACAAGCCTTTCAGCCTATTTAAAACCTTCAACTGATGCACCAAACTTCTTAATCGAAGTCATCCGCAGCAGCCCAACATCTCTCATCCTCATTCTTGATTTACCTCCGCGGAAGGACCTCGTCCAACATCCCGATTACCTTAAAGCCTTTTACGAGGAAACACAATTAGACAAACAAAGACAACTTCTCGAGAACCTACCCGAGGTGAAGCCTTACTTCTCTTCGTCTTTGTATATTCGAGCTCTTGTCTCTCCATCGGCTATCTTGGTTTCTATAGAAACCGAACCTTCCGAGGCCACTCGTATTGATGAGATAATTCGGGATCATATAAGTCCTGTTGCTAAGGTAACGTTGGATACATGGTTGGATCTGTGTGCTTGTGCTGAGAGGAGATTAACGGATGATGAAAGTGCAGATTTGGGGCAGAGAGATGGAGTAATTAAGAATAAGACTATTGAGATTGATCTTGAATCAAGCTTCCCTAGGCTTTTTGGGCAAGAAGTAGCGAACCGGGTTTTAGGAGTACTAAGGAAAATCTACAATGCTTAAATCTCTTACTTCTGCAGCTGTTGATTTAGAATTTTTAAGGTAACTATTGTATGTAATCTTGTTAATTCTTCAACTATTGTACATTTAAGAAGATGTAAACTGAGAGTAATTATAAAAGTTTCATTCTTCTGTTTGTCTCCTCCCTAGACTGTTTGACATGTGTGTATTGATCCAAGTGCAAAAACAATGTGCTGCTTACTAGGATCAATATATATTTGTTGTACTAGTGGTGTCTGGGCGAGCTTGCGCACACCTCAGTTATTAGGATTTCACTTGTTGATTTTGAAACTCAACGATAATAATTATTTCTCAGTTACAGGTGGGCTGAAAAGTGGTTATTTATGATTCTTTTTCCGAGAGATCTATACTTCTTTCTTTCCATTTAGAGATGCTCATGGTATGGTACAATACGACTTTGAAAATTTATGTTCGGTAAACTTTGATTGTATTAAAATATTATATCATTGTCATATCAGATTAATTTGGTATGATTTGATATTTTTAAGTTCTATTTCGGTCAGTGCAGTACGTTAAGCTAGTAACTAAGGTTTGTGTTCGACTTCAACTTATATGCCGTGTAGAATTATGACTTCGACAATATTAGAACTCCTTCATGCCTTTTTTTTTTTTGCTAATAAACCGTGAATATTACCATTAAACCAACAAACATGTACACCTAATGAGCACCTCAAAAGAACTAACTGTCAATTCCTTAATGCCTCCAAGAAAGAAAACAGACTAGTTACAAAATTTCATGTCCAAACAGGAACAAAGGCAAACTAATGACAAAACTTCTGAATAAAAAAACACATGTATGTACTCTCTTACAGTTCTTCATGTGGTCAATCATTTCTTTAATTTCCTTCTATATTTGTGTAACTATAATCTCTTTTATCTACAGTTTTTGCTTGGAATTGCTTTCAAGTTCTTGCTCTCCATGTATGCTAACCATGGTCCCAAATCTGTTCTTTGGTCCAACATAGGCCCAAAGGTGTAAGAGAATATGTTGCTAGTTCTACCATATGGCAGTTGCATTCTCCTTCTTGAATTGTCTTCTGTGTATGTCTTTTATCCGCAGTAGACATTGATCAAAACCTCTTCTGTGAATTTTAATTCTAGACAAAGTTCTCTAAATCCTCCTTTTAAGTTAGAGAACCAGCTACATTGAGAGAATAGATGAGTTTGGGTTACAACCTGTGCCTCACATAAACAACAATGCTCATCTTCTGTGTGAGTCTATAATCTGAGCAGTCTCTCCTTCGTCATTAACGTACTTTGATTGGCTAGACACAAAACAAATCTGTGTCTAGGTAGCATGATAGAACTCCGAACCAGGCTAGATGTCTTCAATCTTGGTAAGCTTCCCAACATAGCATTGTAGCTACTGGAAACAGAATACTTACAATTGGATAGCAAACAATATGTGGCATTGTGATACTAGTCAACCATCAGGGCCTAAATTGAATTTAGTTTTTTCCAATACCACCTGCAATCTCTTGGTGGAGTATGATTCCAGAAATCTTTATCACCTCTCATATACAAGAGATTTACCCATTTGATCCATAACAGATCCTTTTTCATAGCCAGTTGCCACACTAACTTGCCAAATGAAGCCACATTTCAGTTTCTGCAACTTTTGATGTTTACTAATGCATCTCTAAGATAATTTGTCAAAGACTGAGGAAAGCTATCAGCCCAATTGTTGCAGATTACCAGGCTGCATTTGCAGAGGGCAGATCATTAGTATACATTGTTCTTATATGTGAGACATTATAAGAAAACCCCATCTAGATTCAAGATGTCTTATGAAGATTAATCTGAGGAAAGCTTATGACATGGTAAGCTGGGACTTTATAACCCAGCTTATATTTGCTTTCACACTTAAAATGAAAGGAAATTGTCTAGTGGTTGGCTGAAAACGATACACATTATGTTTGACCTACAATCGATAAAACATATTGTAACACCACAAAACAAATTAGCCATTTTTATATGGGAACAATGGAATTTATAATTTACATAGCCATTTTGATATGGGAACAATGGAATTTATAATTTACATAGCCATTTTTATATGGGAACAATGGAATTTATAATTTACATAACATCACACCCATATAGGAGTACAATATCCTATCATTACTGAATCAGAGAATATTGCAGAACTATAGATTCTAGATGAATGTTAACATACATACGTATATATATACACACACACTAAGGTTGGAATCTAGTTATATGTCTAGTGCTCATGAAGAATTATAGCTTTGGTTGTTGATCAACAGGTTGTGTTTAGCTTGACTGGATTGTAATGCTTTCCTCTGGTAATCAATAAACGTTGACCAATAATTACCAAAAAGACCCCCACAATTCAAAGTATTCAATAAAAAAGAAAGGTAACAATACGTTAAATCCTGATATAATAGAGAGTTTACAAATTAGATAAGGATTTAGGCGCCAAAAAGGAATATACCTACTTCAGTTTGATCACTAAGCATAAACATTTCTAATTTCGGATAAAAGAGAAAATTTGTATCAGATAAATTATTTCCAACTGCTCCCTCCGTTCACTTTTACTTATTACATTTTGCTTCACGAGAGTCAATTTGACTAATCTTTCAAGCTAAAATAAATACTATTAATTCAATATTTTAAATTGAAAATATAAATGTTTGAAACTATACGAAAAATACTATAAGTTCAATCCTTTTCATATTAAAATGTTGATCAAAGTCCATGTAATTTGACTCTCAAAAGCAAAACGGGATAAATAAAAATGAACGGAGAGAGTAATTAATTCGGTAAACGATTCCGGGGCCAAAAATGAACAATAAAAAAGAGTAAGTGAATAAATATGGCTGAAGTATTTTAACTGAATTCAGGGGCACATATCCAGAGAGGCTCTTCATTAACGAGTCTCGAGAATCGAGAGCAATAAAAACGCCTATCTGTACAAGCTTGGCTATCTAGGAGTACTTAAAAAGTATAGAAAATTTATTCTCTACTCAAAGTAGAAGTAGGACCAGTACCCCAAATAAGAAAGAGTCTATTTGGTTGGGCTTAAAAAAACAGCTTATAAGCTGGAAATAGCTTATAAATTTAAAAAAAAAAAATTGGGGTAACCTAACTTTTTTTTTTTCACTTATAAGCTGTTTTCAGCTTTTAAGCTGCTTTAGATAAGTTAAGTCAAACGGGCCCAATTATTTTTTTGGGCTTATTTTAAGCATAAAATGACTTTAAGCTGGCCAGCCAAACACTCAAAAAAGTTAAAAATAGCTTATAAGTCTTTTTTTTTTTGCGCGGAGTGCCCTTCTTTTGGGCTGGTCTTTATATTTTGCCCCTCATTTATGTCTTCTTTAAATTTTGCCCTTGCCGCCTGTTTAATGAAAGTTTTTTGACAAAATTACTCTTACCCCATTAAAATTCTTTTGATTTCGTCATTTGCCCTTTTCTTTTCTTTTTTTGCTTCTTCTTTCCTCCTCTGTTTTGTGTTTGTCTCATCTGTTCTAAAACTTAGGTACGAATTTGGATCTTTTGCTCGTTTCAATATTTGTTTTTATGTTAAATTGTTATTTGTTGAATTGATATCCTTGTCTTCATCGTTTTTTTATATTTAATTGATCCTTTTTTATTTAAAATTATAGTGTTTTGTTATAGTGTCTGTATGATTTTTTGAACTTTAGTTTCATTCCCCATGTATATATTTTGGTTTTTTGAATGTCGTATTATGAATGTCGTAATATGTTTTAGTTGATTTTGATATGCGTTTTGGTTTTCTCTTTGTTGAATCGTTGAAGTTTTGCCTGTGAACAGCTGTTTTATGTTGTTGTTGCTGTTTTTATTTAATAATCTGGTTTTTTTGAAGAATGTGTTTGTCTGAGGCAACATATGTCGGGTCCGGCAGAGTTCTTGGTTTTTGAAACTGAAGTTATGCCGGTTCCGGCATAAAGTTATGCTTGTTCCGGCATAACTTCATGAATTAAGTTAATTTATGTGTGTTTGGTTTTTTGGTGTTGTCTTGTTAATAATTTTGGTTTTTATGCAATCTTATGTGTTTTTGGTGTTTTGTTAATAATGAAAGTTTGGCTCTCACGGCATACTTTGTAATTTTGTAAACTGAAGTTATGCTGGTTCCGGCATAAAGTTATGCTTGTTCCGGCATAACTTCATGAATTAAGTTAATTTATGTGTGCTTGATTTTTTGGTGTTGTCTTGTTAATAATTTTGGTTTTTATGCAATCTTATGTGTTTTTGGTGTTGTTTTGTTAATAATGTTTTTGTTTTGCTTATGAAAATGAAAGTTGTCTCTAACAGCATACTTTATTCTTTTGTAAAGTGAACTTCTACCTCCTCCGGCATACTTTTCTAGTTCTTAACACTTGCGTAAATATTTGTTTTGCTCATGAAAATAAAAGTTTGCCACTAACAGCATACTTTGTTCTTTTGTAACGTGAACTTCTGCTTCCTCCGGCAGACTTGTCTACTTCTTAACACTTGTGTACTTTTTTATTTTGCTTATGAAAATGAAAGTTGCCTCTAACAGCATACTTTGTTCTTTTGTAAAGTAAACTTCTGCCTCATCCGACATACTTTTCTAGTTCTTAACACGTGTATACTTGATGTTTTGCTTATGAAAATGAAAGTTTGTCTCTAACAGCATAATCTGTTCTTTTGTAAATTGAACTTCTGCCTCCTCCGGCAGACTTGTCTAATTCTTAACACTTGTGTACTTTTTTATTTTGCTTATGAAAATGAAAGTTGCCTCTAACAGCATACTTTGTTCTTTTGTAAAGTAAACTTCTGCCTCCTCCGACATACTTTTCTAGTTCTTAACACTTGCGTAAATTTTTGTTTTGCTCATGAAAATAAAAGTTGCCTCTAACAGCATACTTTGTTCTTTTGTAAAATAAATTTCTGCCTCCTCCGACATACTTTTCTAGTTCTTTAACACTTGTATACTTGATGTTTTACTTATGAAAATGAAAGTTTGACTCTAGCGGCATACTTTGTTCTTTTGCAAGGTGAACTTCTGCCTCCTCCGGCATACTTGTTCAGAACTTTGCCTGATTATTTTTTGTCAACTGAAGTTACTATAATTTCAAGTCTAAGTCATTGAGCATTGTATACTAATCAAATGGAACGTATAAACTAATCAAAATCAGAACAAAGCAATAAATTTGATCAATTCTATGTTGTTGAGTAAAATTATGATTCACAATGTTGAATCTCAACTGAATATCAGTTGTTTAGTTCATAGAAGATGATTTGTTGTTATTTTCAAATATTAACAAATCTAAACTTAATAAAGCATCAAATTGAGTTGAATTACGTTCAATTGAAACACTATATATTATGTATTTATCTTTTCCGATGTTGTAGCAGCAAAATCAATGGAGATTTCTCCGGTGAAATGTTGGAACGATGGAACGATTGAAAGGTTTGTTGTTGGAATGATGGATAGGTTTAATTGGATGTTTGGGGTTCGTTACAGACTTTCAGGTTTTTATATGTGATGGATAGGGGTAGTAACGTCTTTTCTTATTATTTTTTAGCTTAGAAGGGCAAATATTAAAGACCACGCATTACGGGGGCAAAAATTAAAGACCAACGCATTTGAAAGGCATTCGCGCGAATTGTCCCTTATAAGTAACTTATAAGCCAGTCCAAACGGGCTCAAAGTCCAGTTCACCAGATCCAAGAAGAATGCTTGCATAATACTACTCAATACCATCAATATAGTATTTTTTTGGTGATTATAGCAAGTTATTATGTACTACATTTTTATAGATTACCAAATTTGAAATACGTACTGTAATAAGTTACTTCATGTTATAAGACCTTATTTATTTAATTTGCACTTACGGATGTCTTTATTTTAATAAGAATCTAATATCCAGATGTATATTCATATTCTAAGACCTTTATCTTTAAAAGAAAAAACAAACAGACCTAAGTCAACTAATTTGATGGTGTAACTGTAACACTATCGATAAATAAATTGGCGTTTGGTCATAGAAATAAAAAACAAATTCACTTTTTTTGGAATTTTTGAAGTTGGAATTGTGTTTGGCCATAGTATTTGAAAATAATATTTTGTTGTTGAATTTTGAACAAGGTTTGGTTGTGAAAAAAGTGAAACAAGTTTTGGTTGTTTTTCAAATTGTATTTGGAATTTTCATGGCCAAACACTGAGTTTTGAAAAAAGTGAAAAAACACTCCGGAAAAAAGTGAATACTCCCTCCATTCCATAATAAGTGACTCTTTTAGCTCATGCATACCCTTTAAGAAATTGCTTACTTTTAGAAAATTATGAGTATTTTTACTTACCCCTAATTAATGCTTAGAAAAAAAAGTTATTTAATGATTCTTAATTATAAATAAGGGTAAATTTGAAAGAATAGGATTAATTTCTTTTTGAAATCCTAAAACATCACTTATTTTGAAACAAAATAAAAGACCTAAAAGGTCACTTTATACGAAGTGGAGGGAGTAATCCTTATGACCGAACGGGTCCTAAAGCTTAAGCTCAAGCTCTTTTAACATAAAAGGTTTAAAGTCTGTAACTTCGAGTAAGAAAAGAACAGCTCTTTGCCATTATTTTCGGTGATGAACCCTCAAAGATTTACTTAAACAATTTATACTAATCAATGTTGTTACATTGCTTTTCATTAATTGCAAAGCTTTATTGGGATCCCCAACTCACAGATTACAAAGCTTAGTACTTCCTCGGGTTCAAAAGTAACGTCTAGCCATTTGCACGCTCCTTAAGAAAATACTGACTCATGAGTAAAAATAGGTAATTTGATTAATTTACTTCTAATTAAATAAGAATTGAAATTTGATCACTTAATACTTAATAAGAGCAAAACTGAAAAAATAAGATTAATTCTGTCTTGATTTGATAAGTAAACAATCTTTTTAAACCGGAGGGAGTAACTTAGTAGTATAATCTCTCCCGAGCTAACTTTTCAAGCAATTTTCTTTTAGTTACATTAGACAAATAGGTTTCCATTACCAAGCTAATCACATCTCGCGCCTTCCATTCCAAACAAAAACATCGTTTCATGATTCTAGTTGCACAAAGAAAGATTAATTTGTTGGTAACAGAAAAAAAGGTGGAAAGAAGAGGCTAACGCACATGTTTGTAGATTCCGTACCCCCATCACAGTAAACCTCTCCTTGTGATTGGGATGAGGTAGATGCCTCTCAGCCAAGCCGGGTCGAATCAAAGTTTCATTAGCCGCCGACTTTTAGTTATCATTAAACTTCCGTGCTTAGCGAAGAAGCGAATAAAATTACGCTTGCTTGATGTATGCTTCTCTATCGCAAACCGGGATTGCTCGCAAGCATAAATTAGAACTCCCCCGTCTCAATTGTGAAATATTTTCTTTTTAGCATGACCCAAAAAGAATGTTATTTTTCTTTAATTAGAAATAAATTAACTTTGAATTTTTCTATTTACCCATAATGAAATGATTTAAAGTCACACAAATGTATAACGTTTATCTTAGGTCACATATCTCAAAAGTCTTTCTTTCTTTTTTAGACTTGCGCTAGTCATACAGTGTCATAAATTAAGACGAACGGAGTATATGGTTTAGTGTAAATAATGAATGCGTAAATATTTACCAAATGCAATACTACCAGAGACTAAATTAGGTAAGTTATTAAGCTAGCTAGTGCTACCATATTAGGGTAAATCGTGGACGTTGATCTTCATAATTTCAATTTTCATGTATACCCACTCGTAACGACCTTCCAATGGCTCCTCCTTCTCAAAGTCGAAGTTGTACCTGCACAAATATATGGGAAATCAGAATCGGATTTAGAATTTAAGTTTTACGGGTTTATTGTTTTTAATGATTAGCATTGAACTTAATTTTTAAAATTATGAGTTCATATTTACTGTCTATTAGAATTTTCGTAAAATTTTTCATATAAATTTATTATCTGCATAAAAAATATTGGGTACAAATGAACTTGATATCAGTATTGTGTGATAACTTCTTACAAAGAGGGAAAGGAAAGGAACTGTTGGGCGAGTTTTGGAAATTTTGCTTGTATAGTCACTACAAATAAAATCGGAATTAGAGCCCGTTTGGACTGACTTATAAGTTGCTTATAAGTTGTTTTCAGCTTTTTTGAGTGTTTGACTGACTAGCTTAAAGTCATTTTGTGCTTAAAATAAGCTCAAAAACATAATTGGGCCCATTTGACTTAGCTTATCTAAAACAGCTTATAAGCTGAAAACAACTTATAAGCCAAAAAAAAAAAAAAGTTAGATCACCCCAACTTATTTATTTTTAGCTTATAAGCCCTTTTCAGCTTATGGGCATAAGCCCATCCAAACGGACTCTTAGTTGCGGACTACTTTGTTGTCCCAGTGTCCCACACGTCACGTTATCATACAAAAGATACAGCAATGGAAATGGTAATCCTACTATGGCTGCTCTTCCACTCTTCTCTTCCCAATTTTCCCATTTGAAGTTCCTTATAAATTTTCAATGTAGAAGCAACTGGGAGAAAATGTGTGTGACAATGCGTATCCATTTTATGTCATACAATCAGGTACTTAACTTAGTTCCTTACTGTTGAATGAGACAAAGATAAGCAAAGTTATTTAACGAAAAAGGAGACAAAGATGAAGAATGGAAAAGGGGGCAGATGTACAAGAAGTTGACTGAGGCAGAAGAAGGAAGGCATAGGTAGGGTATTTGGAGTCCGGAACCAAAATGGTCCAAAAAAAAACATTTTGAATCAAAATACCCCAACAAAAAAAACAGTTACAAAAATGCCTTTAGCGCAGTAATTTACTGCGCTAAAGCACTTAACGGGAATGGCTCCGTTAAGTGCTATAGCGCAGTAATTTACTGCGCTATAGTGCCTCCTCTTTTTTTTTTTCCGGCCCTTTTGGTTAATCCTTCTTCCATTACACTTTTTAACGTATTTTGACCATAGATTAATCATGCTTCGGGACCCCGAAACTTCAATATTTTATATAGAACCCTACTTATTTTTGTGCGATTAATAAGGTAGGATCAACACATCAAGGATAAGAAAACCTTCGGATGACCGTTTTAGTGGTTGAAAAGTGCTCGAACGCCATTTTCGTCTGAAGGCTTGGTGTCATCAGCTTTAAGTTTTGATGGCCGTTATTATTATTATTATTATTATTATTATTATTATTATTATTATTATTGTTATTATTATTATTATTATTATGTGTAGTGGCACTTGAATGCTATTAATGATGTCGATTATATTATTTAGGGGTTATACACCTGATATGGATCATATCGGACGGTCTCCTCAATCGGGATGGAGGAATCAGGTTGAAACATCCTCAGCCTATCCAACAACTCAAAGCGACGGTCCTTCCTCAAGTTTCGGTGCAGTTGATTACTATCGGTATGTCTATTTTTTTAACATCAATAGTGTTATTTGATGTGTAGTAATTAAAACACCCTAATTTCTTATGTAGGGATAATGTGGTGGTTGCACCAAATTATAGGCAAAGGTCTGCTATGGATGGTCCGGATTATCCGAATTATATAGTGACATCGTCTAGCGATAGTGAGGAAATATCTAATGCGGATGACAGTGACGATGAGCAAAGTGACGATGAGATTGAGGTTGAAACTAATCCGCAACATCAAGTAGAACTGTTGCAAGACATGATGGACAGTCCGGCACACGCGGAGGAACTGAATTCACAGCAACCATTTCAACAACAAGAGTCGCATTCGGTTCAGCCGCAAAGCCAATTTCAACAGCAAGAGTCGATGCCGATTCAGTGTCATTCCGATGAGATCCCCTATCTTGATCATCTTCAAGGTCGCCCAGATGCCTTTGTCTTTACTAGGGATGATGATCATATTCGGGTAAGTTTGTGGAAAGAGCCAGTGGATCTTTTAAAACAAAAAGCTCATATTGAAAAAGGGATGATTTTCAGCTCGAAAAAATCATTGCAAAGGGCTGTTAAGATTTATTGCATCCAGGGGATAAGGGAGTTTAAAGTTGACGATTCCACACGAAAACTTTGGTGATTGGTCTGCAAGCGAAAATATCAAGGCTGCGAATGGATGCTCCGTGGTAAGGAAACTGCTGAAAAGATGTGGACTATTTCAAAGTTCTACACAAAGCACACTTGTGATATGGGTGACCTCCCAGATGATCATTGCAATCTAGATACCAATATGATTGCTCGCGTGTTAGTTGCCGACATTGCAAAAAACCCAAGGTATCCCCTTCGCCTATGTTCATTTTATTTTTGGTGTTAATATAATGTTCCTTGTGGCTATATGCTGATATTTCAACTTTTTCAGGCACCCTATTAAAGATTGTATTATAGCCGCCCTGAAAGTATATAGCAAAACTGTTACTAGGAGGAAGGCATATCTTGGGCGTAGGCGTGCACATGAGATAGTCTACGGCAATTGGGAGGGCTCTTTCAAGAAGTTGCCGAGATACATAGCGGCTCTACAACACTTCAATCATGGTACTGTTGTTGAATGGAAGCTCAAATCGAAACCTGGTGTGCCCGGTCATATTTTTGATTTTGTGTTTTGGGCATTCAAACCATGCATTGATGGTTTTACTCATTGTCGGCCTGTAATATCAATTGATGGAACACATATGTACGGGAAGTATGACATAAAGCTGCTAATAGCAGTTGGAATGGATGCAAATGGAGCTATATTCCCTCTAGCTTTTGCAATTGCAGCTAATGAGAGCATTAGTACGTGGGGTATGTTTTTGGACTACTTTAGGCAACACGTTATTAAGGATCGCATGGGAATCTGTGTGATATCGGACAGAAATGCTGGCATATTGCACAATATGTTCAACTTGCAGGGGTGGCAGCCACCGTTTGCCTACCATCGTTATTGTTTAAGGCATTTGAAGGCAATCTTCCAAAAGGCATATCGAATCCCAACACTTTGCAATTGGATGTGGGCGGCTGCAACAGAGCATCAGGAAAACAAGTTTAACCTGCAGATGGACATTATTAGGCGAGCGAATGAGGAAGCCTTCTATTGGTTGAATACAATTGATAAAGACAAATGGACATTACACCAGGATGAAGGTAGGCGATGGGGTATGCTGACAATAAATAACTCTGAGTCATTCAATGACTTGTTGAAATCTGCACGCGGACTACCGGTCACCGCAATGGTGAGAATGACATTTAAGCAGGTTGTGGAGCGGTTCGTCACTAGATCAAAAGAGGCCAAAGCATATGCAGCAAAAGGTCTAAGGTGGATACCAAAACTGTCAAAACTGTTCGAGTACCACAAATATAAGGCTCAGAAACATGACCGGATGGAGTACAACCCTGCAGAGCGCATATTTGAACTCACAACAAGTGTGCACCAAGGTAAAGGAGGTAACGTCCACACAATTTGTGAGATTCCAAGAACATGCGCATGCGGCAAGTGGCAATCATATCACATGCCATGTTCTCATGCCTTCAAGTGTTTTATCACAATGGGAAAGAACGCCTCCTCGTACATGGCTGAGGAATATACAGTTGAAAATTATGCAAGAAAGTATGCTGGAAGGTTCTACCCACTTGGCAGTGAGAGTTATTGGCCACCGGATCCATTTGCAATGGTTGCAAATAAAGCATTTATCCATAAATTCAGAAAAAGTGCATACTCGCGTATTCATAATGAAATGGATGTTCCACCGGGGAGATACACTCGAAAATGCTGATTTTACAATTATGTTGGTCATGATAAGCGCAAGTGTCCCTTACGGCATGGTGGTCAAACTACATCTCGCGGTGGAAGTACCTCTCGTGGTGGAGACTTTTGTGGTGGAAGTATCTCTAGTGGTGGCGGCACATCTAGCGGTGGTGGCGGAAGATCAACTCAAGGGCATTAATTGATGAATGTCTTTTAAGTTTTTTTCTTACCTAGTTAAATTTGTATTTTAAAAAGTTTGGCTTTCTCATTAATTAGTATGTTAAGTATTTTCATCCACTCAAGGTTATGAATGAATGATGCAATTTAATTATTTTTTTTATTTTTTTTATGAATGCTGCCATTTTGACTAAAAAAATTAATTATTAATGAACAAGTTGAAATATTCATAAAGAACTTAAAGCTGATTACACCAAGCCTTCAGACGAAAATGGCGTTCGAGCACTTTTCAACCACTAAAACGGCTATCCGAAGGTTTTCTTATCCTTGATATGTTGATCCTACCTTATTAATCGCACAAAAATAAGTAGGGTTCTATATAAAATATTGAAGTTTCGAGGTCCCGAAGCATGATTAATTTATGGTCAAAATACGTTAAAAAGTGTAATGGAAGAAGGGTTAACCAAAAGGGCCGAAAAAAAAAGAGGAGGCACTATAGCGCAGTAAATTACTGCGCTATAGCACTTAACGACGCCGTTCCCCTTAAGTGCTTTAGCACAGTAAATTACTGCGCTAAAGGCATTTTTGTAACTGTTTTTTTTTTTGTTGGAGTATTTTGGTTCAAAATGTTTTTTTTGGGGCCATTTTGGTTCCGGACTCGGGTATTTGGGTGGAGTTAGATTATACAGGGTAAAGGTTAAAATAAGATTCATGAAATATTAAATAAGGACATACTTGGAACGAGAAATTAGGTAACGATGGGATAACACCAAATTGGTTGTTATATAAAACTGGGTTTTTCATTGTTACATAACGATGGATTTAACAATATGATACAATGCATCATAAATAACAATCACAACAAGCATTGTATTTGCAATAAGGATACAATACGATACAATGGGTAACAACGCTCCAAACAAGGTGTACCTACCTTTTTGGTATGTTTTAAAAATAATATCACTTTTTATATTTGATACTACTTCTTCTATCTCAATTCATGAGATGTGTGTTTGACCAGACATAGAGTTTAAGGGAAAATTTAACATTTAAGGGTCATTTACTTTGAAATCAAGTTATGTTGGGATTAGTTATCCCGGTATTATTTCTTATTGATTGTTTGGTTTGTTGTCTTAAAAGTAACATCCATTACATAATCTCTAAGAAAAAGTTATTTGTTTACAAAAATATCCTCCACTTTATTTAGTAGAAAAGGAGTTTGAGGGACCTTAGGGCTATTTTGTCATTTTCATTGTTTTATCCTCTGATTGTTATTCCACCCTGACATAGGTTGTGCGTCCATCAAACAATATATGAGGGACCTGGTTGTATAGCAGTTCCCTCATGCAATGCAGTACAAGAATTAACACAAGATTTTTACGTAGAAAACTCCTTGCTCAAGGGATTAAAAAACACGACCTACCCTAGTAGGATTTCAACTCCACAAACCGAGCAACTCAGGTTACAACTATATTGCAAGCTAGAAGTTAACTCCCATAACCCCTCACCCTTACAACAACGCTTATGCAACCCTTAAACTTGACTACCCCTAGCCAAGCACACTAATACACCTAGAATCACCCCATCCTAGTGTACCACTCAAAGGTACCCTTTGAGAATTCACCACAGTGACTAACTCTAGCCACACACTAATAAACTAAGCTAACTCTAGCCTAGTGTGCCACTCAAGAGCTTGTGGAAGCAACCTTGAGAATTTATAACACCTACAAACAACTTCTTTTTATGGACGAGTAGGTTTACAGTTTAAGCACAAAAAAACAAAGACTCAACAACCTAAGGACCTAAAGTGTCTTTAGTTCTGGACCTGGTCCTTTGGGTTGCTGAGGCTCTGTTCTTGAGGAACACCTTGAAAGGTGGAGACTTGCAATTTGTATGGAGAAATTTTCGGATTGTGCAAAAATGAGTCTTCTCTTGAAAGATGATTCCTTTATATGCAAAGAGAGAGAGAGAGAGAGAGAGAGAGAGAGAGAGAGAGAGAGAGAGAGAGAGAGAGTAGAGATGACCACATATGAATTCTAGACCGTTAATCAATCGACCTTGCTGAGGTACTGTTGTACAACTGCATTGTACTTTTCAGCAACACGCTTTACAGCTTCGGATTTGGACCTTCAGCTTTAGTAGCCAGGATCTTTATCTGGAAGAACCTGGTTCCTCATCTATTCTTCAAACAAGTTGTAAGTACAGGATACTCTGTCAGTAGCTCTATAGCTATATTGTTGGCTGAGAAGGATGGAGACCTGATCCCATCTAGTCCTTCTGAATCAGCACATCTGGTCTCTCATATATGAGCAAATCTTGCAGGCATCTGATCCTTCAAGGAGCATGTTAGAAAAGCTACATATAAGATATCATGAGGTTAACCAAGTTCAGACAAGTGAACCTAATTGTATTTGGTTCCTTAAGGTTTGTCATGTCGTCAAAACATATCAGTTCTTATCATTTTTACCCTTTTTGATGATGACAAAACTACATCCTTTGTGTTCCCCCTAAGGACCAGATACCCCATTTGTTCCCCTGAGACTCAGACCTCGAGATACATAGTAGTATTCTGGTTCTTTGAGTAAGGTTTGTCAAATTATCAAAACATGTCATGACATCGATTTCTACTTTTTTGATGATGATAAACTCATAGTAAAAGTTCCCCCTGAGAACTAGATTCCCACTTGTTGCCCCTGCGGATCAGTCCTTCACTTACCCAGCTTACAGTCCTCTTTTCCTTTTTCACAGTTCCCCTTATTGAGGACCGGGTTTCTCGCTCTTTTTGCTTTCACCAGGTTTTTACAATCATCAAAACATAATAGTCATTTCCCCCCTTTTTGATGATGACAAACTTAGAGGCCCTATTTATATACAACTCTCCCTCATCATTCTTCCTCCCTTTCCCACCCTTTTGTTTTCTTCCCCCTTTTGGCATCATTGAAAAAAGTAATTAGCATAAGCAAAAAAGAAGTTCATTAGCATTAACTCATGGCTAATAGGCCAACGCAACATAAGCAAGAATAGTACCAACAAGTATTAAGATTATTGCACAAATCAGAGTAATTGCCCAGATTTAGATTAAGCGTATCAAAAACATAATAGTCTTAGTCAGTACAAAATATGATGCTTAAAATGCCATGAGTGCCATAGTCATTAAGAGATGGAATACAAAGGGTCAGATATTCAGGAGGAATATGAGGGGCTCAAGAACTAAGGATTAGTGGGTCTAGACAAGGATTTTCAGTCTCTAGCCAAGAGTCAACTTCCTTTGCAGCATCACTGAGACCTGGTCCCTTTGCCTTCTTGAGCATTTCCATTTCTCCATGATTACTACATCATCCTTAATGTAATATCGCGCACAATAGGCAACCAAATATGCATAATAGGCTGGTGTATTCATGGAGACCGAACGTGTGCACCTTGTATATGTAGCATAGCTAGTTTGTAGCTGCGCCGGATTCGTTCTGATCAACCAGTACATGGTAATAAGCTGGACGGATAGTACCTCAGATTTTAGTGTGGCTATACTAGTAAACATTAGGCTCCATAAGGTGGCATATCTTGGTATCTATCACAATACCTGGCAAGGTGTTTCCATCCCCCTCTTCAACACTTTCAAACATTTCTCTGAAGTATCTGGACTTCATGCCAACATGGAGAAAAGCTCTTTGAATATTGCAAGAGTAGATGAGGCTTTAAAAGAGCAAATGCTGGCTGATATGAATCTGTCACTAGGTGATCTACCATTGAAATACCTAGGAGTTCCCTTGTCAACTAGGAAATTATCTATACAACAATGCTTGTCTCTAGTTGAAAAGATGATCTCCAGAATCAAGAGTTGGTCTTCAAAGCTCTTATCCTATAGTGGTGGACTACAACTAGTGAAGAGTGTGTTGTTTGAAATGCAAACCTATTGGGCACAAATGTTTTTGCTACCAAAGAAGATTATATCTACGGTAACAACTATTTGTAGGACCTTTCTTTGGACTGGGAGTAACAACTACTCAAGAAAAGCACTAGTAGCCTGGGAAAAGATATGCTGACCTAAAACAGCAGGGGGACTGAATGTTATTGATATATTAACCTAGAATAGAGCAGCAATCTGTAAATTACTTTGGGTTGTGGAACAAAAGAAAGACAAACTATGGGTACTGCAGGTACATACTTTCTATATAAAGTCCCAAGACTTGAGTCAAATGGAAACACCAAAGAAAGCTTGCTGGTTACTCAAAGGTGATTGATGGAAGGAAGTGGCTCGCTAGTAATGACACCCTGCACAACTCTCCACACCAGATGACATACCAAGGAGAATTCAGCATAAAAAAAGTTATCTCTCAATGTTGGGTTAGTTTCCAAAAGCTGACTGGAGCAAATTGGCTCTCATAAAGGGTCTCATACCAAGACATCATTTTATACTATGGATGGCACTCCATAGGAGACTCTCTACTATTGATAGAGTTGCAAAATGAGAAATAGTAGTGCAACAGAAATGTGTTCTATGTGACACTCAATTAGAGGAAAAGTTTGATCATCTATTCTTTGCCTGCTCATACTCCAAACATGTTTGGTCCTCTTTGTTGAACTGGTTGGGTTACTCTAGGATAATAGGTGATTGGAACCATGAAATACATTAGTTATTACAAAGGATGGGCAATAGTAGGCCCAGAGCTAGCATACTGGGATTCTGTTTTGCAGCAGCAGGCTATCATATTTGGGCTGAGCGAAATGGAAGGCGATTTTCTCACCAGGTAATGAGCAGCTTGGCACGACTAAATGATATCTCTATCCAACTGTACATTGAAGGTCACAGGCATAGTAAATGGAAGAGTCACCTGGAGCAGTTAGATTCATATCCTTATTAGTTTATTGCTTTTAGATGACAACAATTGTAATCACAATAGTGAAAGTGTAGTTAAAGTTTTGTTTGAGATCTAGCTTCGAGTCCAAATAGAGCTAGTGGTATTGTACAGATTACATTTTGGTTGAAATGAAAATTTAAGATTTTAACAAAAAAAAATGGTGTTTCCATCCTTGTCTATCATGTTAGGATCACAGTGATTCGCAGGGAGTAGATGCGTATGATGTCGCTTCTGCACTACCTCAGGGATTACTCGTGACAGATACCTTTCTTCCAATGGATTGCATGCCTTGCGGATTGCGTCCATTTCTTCCTAAATAGGTTCCTTCCCCTTCATCCGTTTGGTCATCAGATCCTTCTGAGTTTCTTCACCGCTTTATTTTGCCTTTATGGCCTCTTAAAACCCCTTAACAAATTCAATTCTGCTTTCCATGATATTAGATATGTTTCTCTCGCTCTCGTTTAGAGTCATCAAGGAGAAGGTATACACAGGGCTCATAGAGCCTTTATCAATTCTAGAATGATCGATGGAAGTGGGGCTTACCAGAGTCAGACTATCTTTGGGATCTAGTCGTGATATGGTGGGTTTTAGATTCTGGTGAGTGAGGAAGGACAATTCAGATTTTAGATATGAAAAAAGATTTTTTTTTTGCAAGATCTGAAGAAGGTACGGTTTTCTTTTGAAGTATGAAGAGGTTCAGGGTGGACAGGCATTTAAAGGGCTTAAATTGTAATAGGAAGCGGAAGAGTCTTTAAAACATGGAATTCTAGATAGTTCGAGATATATTAAGCACTGAAGTGCCTACTAAGTTGAGTCATGGACACTAGGTCCCTTGACAATTTTGAAGACAAGGCAAGAGCTCTGAGATGTGCAATGTCACTTATACTTGTGATGTCCTGACCCTGCCACATGTGTGTACCTGTAACGGTACAAGAGTGAGTTAGATGCTACCGAAAAACACCTTTTTACATTTTACCTTTCCTCCTAACATAGCTAAGTCTGAAGAAGTTTGAGGGAAGGCAACAAGTTAAGCTTGATTAAACCCATTTCCTATAGATTGCTCCCTGCTTAGTGCCTTGGTGAAGATGTCTGCTACCTGCTCCTCTGTCTTGCAGAATCAGCTTTTAGCAAGTAAAGTGATAGAGGGACCAGGTTTCTCTATGCCACATTTTCAGTTCATGGAAGGATGTCTTACTAAATTTTTTTGCCACGGGTAAGAATGTGACCTTTCTTGCTATTTCCAAAAGACACACTCCCTCTTTGGTAGGCCTCGAGTGATAGGAAATCATCCACTCTTTCAGTTATATGCCTTGAGCAGTCACTATCCTAGTAAATATTTAAAAACAAATTGACTGCCTCCTCTCACTTCAGCCTTCTTCCTTTTTCGGGAAACTGGGTCGGTCAACTCTTGGCTTCTTCTCAATCTTTTGACCAGTCCCAGATCCAGCCTCACAACTTTTCATAGGAACATAAGATCCATCACAAATGAAGTCCCACTACTTAGGTCCTCAGCCATGAAAAGTTATGCGTTCTCATTCTTCCACCATCCATGATATTCTCTATTAGATCTTGGTGGGCTTGTGATAGATTCTCCTTTCTCTAGGCTTGGTGAACTAGACATGATGAAGATCCTCTCTAGGTGTTAACCTTTTAGAAAGCACCCGCTCTGATGCCAATTGATATAGGCTGTGCGACTACTAAACAGTATATGAGGGACCTAGTTGTATACCTATTCCCTTATGCAATGCAGTACATGAATGAACACAAGATTTTTACGTGAAAAACTCCTTGCTCAAGGGATTAAAAACCACGACCTACCTCAGTAGGATTTCAACTCCACTAACTGAGCAACTTAGGTTACAACTCTATTGCAAGCTAGAATTTAACTCCCATAACCCCTCACCCTTACAATAACGCTTATGCAACACTCACACTTGACTACCCCTAGCCAAGCACACTAATATACCTAGACTCTCCCCATCCTAGTGTACCACTCAAAGGAACTATTTGAGAATTCACCACAGCGACAACAAACTCTACTACACACTATACAACTAAGCTAACTCTAGCCTAGTGTACCACTCAAGAGTTTATGGAAGCAACCTTGAGAATTTAGAACACCTAAAAACAACTTCTTTTTATGAAAGAGTAAGTTTACAGTTTAAGCACAAAAGAACAAAGACTCAACAACCTAAGGACCTAAAATATCTTTAGTTCTGTACCTGGTCCTTCAAGTTGCTGAGGCTCTATTCTTGAGGAACACCTTAAAAGATGGAGACTTGCACTTTGTATGGAGAAATTTTTGGATTGTGACAGAATGAGTCTTCTCTTGGAAGATGCTGCCTTTATATGCACGGAGAGAGAGAGAGAGAGAGAGAGAGAGAGAGAGCAGAGATGGCAGTAGCTCTACAACTGTATTGTTGACTGAGCAGGCTGGAGACCTGATCCCATCTGGTTCTTCGAAATCAACATATTTGGTTTCTCGTATATGAGCAAATCCTTCAGGCATCTGATCCTTCAAGGAGCATGTTAGAAAAACAACATATGAGATATCATGAGGTTAACCTAGTTCAGACAGGCAAACCTAATTGTATCTGGTTCTTTAGGGTTTGTCATGTCATCAAAATATATCAGTTTTTATCACACTTTCTGCCAGGGATAATAGGGAAAACTTATCCCAGGATTATTAACCAAACAAGAAATAATGTGGTACTAAATTTTTATCCCCGGAATATTCTTCCTTATCCATTGTACCAAACGACCCCTTAAACCTTGTAGTCTAAAATGAGGTAGACATATTTGTGTGGCTGTAAATCATCTCATTATGGGTAAATTAGAAATTTTAAAGTTAAATTGTTACTAAATATAGAAATGTGTCATTCTATTTGACAGTGATTAAAAAGGAAAGCGTGTCACATAAATTGAGACGGAAGGAATGACTTTTTCAATTCCAACATATCCACGACATAATTAAGACCACAAAATTCAATATTGTGTTTTATATTCATCCTTTCCTAGTCAAACTAAGACAAATAAATTGAAAACGATGAAGTACTTGTTCTGTACTCAGTCATGTCTACAATTGCATTGCGTTTATTCAAATCAGTTGTTTCATTATAAGTTAAGGATCTACGTTATATACTGGATAGTATTAGATTGGGACAGTGGAAATCTGGTATGCATATAACTAATTAGGTGCGGCATTTGGATACTTTAAGAAAGGCACAGTCACTCTCATTGTTTACTCGTTATTGGTTAAATATCTTTACTTCGACATTCAGGCGTGATAGAAAATTAAGAGTCCACAAAAAAATACAGAGAACAAGGTTATCCATTTGTTCCCTCAAGTAAAAACGAAAAGTAAATAACACAAGATATTTACGTGAAAAACTCCTTGCTCAAGGGATTAAAATCGACGACCCACCAGAGTAAGATTTCCAGCTTCACTAAACTGAGTAACTTTCATATTACAACCTCTTGTAACCTAGAAATTAAACTCTTAATCCCTCACCCCTTACAATAACTCTATTATAAGCTAAAACCCTTGACTAAATCTTGCCAAGCACCCGACCAAACCCTGACTAACTCTAGCCAAGCACCCAAACAAAACATAGGTTGAAATCTTCCTATAATGAAACTTCTCTAAAGTAGAGTAGGATTACAAATGAAGGACAAAATGACAAAGACTTAACAAACCTAAGGACTTAAGACATTTTCAGTTGTTGGGATCTGGTCGTTGAGTTTGTTTCAGCTTTCTTCTTGAGAGCACGTAGACAACAGTGGTGGCTGCACTTGATATATAGTGTGATTTTTTAGGTTTTCAAGTGATAGGTTAAACATTATAACATGTTTATATATATTGAGGAGCATGTAAAAATGGATAAGGACATTTCAGGTTTTGGTTTGGCCTCTAGCAAACTGCAGCTGTGCTGCTGCGGTTCTGCCAGTCGGTCCAGTAACATAGCTTTAGAGCTGTAGAGTTAGTTGTACGACACTCAGTGGACCTGATCGAATACCTGGTTCCACTAACATTTGGCAAATCATCAAACACAAAATAACATATCTTATCAATTTTCCCCTTTTTGATAATGACAAACTCAGAATTGATATTCCCTCTGAGAACCAGACTTTCACTTATTCCCCCTGCGGATCAGACCTATCTTTTAAGAAAAATAACATGTTAGCAGCAACAACATTATTCATTTACCCTTTGAACCAATTTTCAAAATTTCCCTTGAACAACTTCCCCCTTTTGGCATCATTGAAAAGAGTAATAATGTGGCACAAGCACAAAGAAGTTCAGAAGCATTAACTCACGACCACTTGAGAAACACAACATAAGAAAAAGCAGGAACAACAATTTAAATTAAGTTTTACATAAAGCAGAGTAATTTCCCAGATTTGATTAATCATAAAACAGTAGTCTTAACAGCACAAAAATATGATAATTAAATGGCCAAAAGTACCAATGTCATTAATAAACAAGGAGCAAAAGAACAGAGCATTTAGAAGGACTTTAAGGGGCTTAAGAGCATGGGGATGGAGGGGAGGAGAGACAAGGCAGGGGATAAACTAAGGAGATAGAGCTTTGAGGAGCCTATCTATCATTTCATTTGTCGATCTCTGATCCTGGTCCATCTTGTTAGGAAGCTCATCAACCTTTTGCCTCAACCTTACATTTTTAGCCCTTAACTCAGTATTAGCAGCCTCCACCTCACCACTAAGGCCAGATCCCTATGCCTTTTCAACAAGTTGGGCTTTCAGAAGAGCATTTTCGGCTTGGAGCCTTTGAATCTCAGCAGTGGCTTTCTCTTGGGCATCAATCAAGCTAGAAATGGTTGAGTTGCCGCCAATACCACATTTCTTTGGCATACACTCACATTCCTCTAAAGTGACCATGGTGATCATCTGCTTTTGAGTTCCCACAGTGGCTTTTCCAATTTTGACCTTAAAGTGCTCAAAGACTCTTGTTAGAAAGAACCCATACGGAAGACCATGCTTGCCCTCTCTTGCATTTACAACCTTTATGATATGCTCTACATTGAGAGCTGACAAACTGATAGAATTGAAGGTTGCTAGTGCCTCTGGAGAACCAGGTCCGTGATGGAGGCAATTGATCTTCTCTCAGCTCGTGGAAGTAGCACTTTGTTAACTAGCTTAAACAAGATCTAATACTCAGGCTTAAGCTGCTTCTTGAAAAGCCGTTCCCCAGTTGCAGTCCCTTCCCTTTTGACAACCAAATCCTTGAAAGCCTCAGAAGCCTTTCCTTTCACTATTTTCATCCCAGCAATTGGGACACCAAGGATCTCACCCAGCTTTGCTTCATCCAAATCAAAGTCTGTGCCATTCACCGATAGAACCAAAGTGTAATCATCAGCGTGGCACAAGTTGGCATAGAATTTCGCCACCTCATTTTCAAACACACCAGGGGAAGGTTAGTGTCACGACCCAACCGGAAGGCCATGATGGGCACCTGGAGCTAACCTACCGAGCACATCTTAACATACTTCTCATAATTATACCTAGGTGAGCCACATGTCTAACTCATAATTACCACAAACTGAAGAGACATAAGTTCCATCGAACATATGCACGTCTATATAAACATCATCAACTATGCCCATATGTACCAGCCGACAAGGCTGCCAAAAATGATATATAAAAATATGAACTAGTAAGGTTATGGAGCATCTAACTATATTCATCTGTCTACGAGCCTCTACAAGAAGTGCATAACATCATAAAGACGGGAGAGGACCCCGCCGTGCCCAAATATTTATACAAAAGAATAATACCACTAGATTGCAGCTCTGAAGCAAATGGAGCGCTCCTGTGCAATCGCTGATGAAGAACATAAGGATCTGATCTGTCTCCCTGCCTACCTGCGGGCATGAACGCAACGTCCATAAATAAAAAAGATGTCAGTACGAATAATGTACTGAGTATGTAAGGCATGCATAACAACACAATGAAAATAAGGAAGAAACATGAGATAGAAGAAGTAAAATGTACATTTGACTGCCTTTCAAGACGGATACCATGCATGCTTAGCTTTTAAAATCATATTTTCATACATATATAATATAAGTGTTAGTGCTGCGGAATATGCAGCCCGATCCATATATCATATCATCCCGCATCTGGGGCATCCCGCATCCAGGGCATCCCGCGTTTGGGGTATCATCATAACATACCCACTGCAGTAATGTGCACATCCACATGCCGTACCCGGCCGACTATAGCTCGGTGTGAGAAAATACATATATATATAAAGCATGCATGAGTGCCTAAATAAAACGTTACAATTCTATTAGAGTGACGTAAGGTTGGTAAGCCTCCAATTTCTATTATGGAGTCATCATCATCGCTATATCTCATCTTGAACGAACAACTACCATAAGATAAGATCAACAACAATGAATAAAACCAATAATCATGGGAACATCAAGAGCTATAAGCTTTGGTAGCTTTAGAAATGGAATCAGCATCACCATCATCGTCATCATTATCATAATCATCATCATCATCATAAGGAACATTTATCAACAACATCATAAGTCCTTGATAATTATGACCTTTTAGCATTTCTAGGAATTGGGATATTATGGGTATCATGTATAGGTTCACAACAAAGGAATCATGCCTTAAGAAAGAAAGGGTTACCCTTAACATACCTTTACGTCTCCTTAATTACTTAACATTCACCGCCCAAGATCGCAAATCTACATTGAAGAGGATTCATACTAAGGTTAAGTCTTGAAAACACTCTTAAGTTCAAACTAGAGTAATTAGCGAGCAAGAGGAATTGGGGCAACACTTCCCCTATTTGTCGACTTCCACCAAACTCCTAAACAGCTCCCAAACAAAAATAATAACATCAACAATACCATAATCAAGGAATTGTATTCAATTTAATCTTAAATCCATCCAAAATCCACTTTCAAGTTCACCTCCTGGTCATTAACTCAATTCAACACTTTATAACTTCTCTTCTATGATTCTTTCCTCTCCAAGACTTGCTAAACCTTTAAATCAATTTAATCATATAAATAAGATGAAGAAAATACCTTATAATAGAAGAACTTCACCTCACTCAACTCCTTCAACAAAGAAGAGAAGCAGGAACAATCATCTTCCTTGGATTATCTTGGAGTTTTTGATGTTTGATCTACTCTTTTAATGGTGTGGACGGTTTTGGAGTATTGTGGAACTTTTACAAACTCTCTACTAATGTGGGGAAATAAGTGTGGGAGGTGGATATGAAAAATGGGGTCCTTTGGGGTTTAAAAAGGGTTGGAAACCGCCTCACTGCTCTATCTTGTAGAGAGTATGCGGCACCACATACTCAGTATGCGGCCGCATACTCCCTCCACAACATCGGGGTGATGTTGGTCAGTAAGACCAGCCAAAATGATGAGTTTGTGGCCAGTTTTCTGCATAGCAAACTCAGTTTTCGGTCGCATACTGGTCCACAAATTCTGATTTTTGTGAAAATGCGTTCTTTTCGATTCGTTGGACCTCCAATCCTTATGGAACCTTTTTGGCACTTATCTAAAAATTCATTAACCATATAAGGAGCCCTATATATTCCTCTCAAGGTGATGCTAAGCAATTTATAACACAAATGATATGAAATTTCCCAAAACATGACTCAAATTTCGAATCCGTCAACGAACTTACTTGCGCCAATTCATTTAACTCTGAAACCTTAAGGTACATACTTAAAACTATTAAATACCCTCCTTAACCTTGAAAGGGATTCATGTCCACTTTAGGCTTGCGTTAGTTTACCTATAATGCAAACGACGTAAATTTTCCAAGATGTAATAGTTGGACAAAGAGATGATTCCATTGTTGAAATTCAACAATTTCAAGCAACTCTTTCATCCCGTGCTGGTCACCAATATCAGAGTAAAAAACTCTGCCTAACAGCACTTTTTGAGCCTTTAAATTTTCCTGCCTCTCCAACTCAGAAGACTTAATTTTTTGCCTCTTTGAGAAACCTGGTTCCTCAATCATACTACTCCTTATTTTCTTAGGGTGTCGAGACACACTCTTCTTCTTTTCACCCTGTTCACTTTCATCAACCACAACATCCTTTCTCTTCCTATTTTTTCTTTGAGTTTTTCCTAACAAATGAATATTTCTCCACTCCCTCTTCCTTATTCTCTACAGGCACCACATCAGGAGGTGACTTAATTTCCTCATCAACATGCTTACGTTTCACTGGCCTCTTCCTTTTCTTCAAAACACTCTTCTCTTTACTAGCATTTAGAGCAGACTCAAGTTGAGCTTTTCTCTTTTGCCTGGTGGTGGGTGCCTTATAAGCAACGTGTTTTCTTTCGTTGACACCACCCTGTTTCACAATACCAAAGGTTTTTTTAAACACTTAACCTATGTCAAGATCATCATCGAAATCAACTTCCTGAGAAGGACTGTCGGAACCAGGTTCCTTCTCAAGGGAAGGATCTCTCAAAGGTACAACAATGGTAGACGCAGCTTGGGGGTTAAAAACAACATCCAAATTTTCCCTTGAGGATCCTGGTGTCTCATCCCAAGTTGGAGTCGTCCTGAGTGCAGAGGACTCAGAATCTTCTTGGGTTGACGAACCAGGTTCCTCATTTAGTTTGCACTTTTTCTGCTCATTTATCATTTCCCCCTGAATCCCTGCAATCACGACCCGGCTAGGGCGTTATGACGGGTACCCGGAGCTGACTACCGAGCACCACTCATCTTGCTAGTCATCATACCAAACCTTAACAGACATGATCTCAAGGGAAACGTATGCCTATAGATATATATGTATATATATATATATATATATATATATATATATATATATATATATATATATATATATATATATATATATATATATATATATATAAGCTCTCATGGCTACAAAAATGATATACAAATATACAATGATGGATTCATGAGACCATACTACCCACACATACGTATCTACGAGCCTCTACTATAGTACTAGACATAAGGACGGGATAGGACCCCGTCATGCCCAAATATGTACACAAAACAATATCTCAAAATAGCACCTCCGGAGTAATGGAGTGCTCCTGTAAATCTGCTAATAGCTCCTATGAATCTGGATCACCTCCTTGTCTACTTGTGGGCATGAACACAGCGTCCAAAAAGAAAGGATATCAGTACGAACATTGTACTGAGTATGTAAGGCATAAACAACAATCATATATCAATGAAATAAGGAGATATCAAGTAAGGAACAACCTGTAATTGACTGTCACTTAAGACTGAATAATGCATGCTGAGTTACTTCATAAACATCATCATATCATGTATGCATATATATAAGCTTCCCGACCATATAGGTACGATGTGATCATCATTAGCCCGCGTCCAGGCCTCTCGCATTCGGGGTAAACATCTCATGCCGCCCACTAGTGGTGTCTGCCCATGCCATCTAGACATGGTGTATACGCTGCCCGCCTTAGCGGTGTCTACCCGACCATAAAGGCGCGGTGTAATATAATCATCATAGACTTATCATAAATCATGCATAAAAACTCAAATACAACTATAACTCTATGGGGTGACATAAGGTCGTGAATCCCCGATTCCATCATGGAGTTTCATGAGTATTCTACCTCACCTTTGTTACACCTCGGGAAAATTTCCCCGTGAACATACAGTGGATAGGCTAACGAAGGGCATAGGGTATACGATGTTTTGATCAGTGAGAAATAGTATTTGATGACCCTAAACGAGATTTCAAAGGCATATAAGGCAAGGAAAGAAAGTTGTTAAGGAAAGCAAATCATATGTTGTGTGTCAGAAAAGAATTACGAGCATTAAGTTAATGACGTTCTAATGACATCTTAGAGACGAGTAATGACGTCCCTTAGATTGGTCCGTATAAGTTGGTCGGGACAGCTTTTATGATTTAATATAAGGGACCTTTCTCATTTCACTTCATTTTCATTTCATTTCACACTCCTTCATCTCTCAAGACCTCTAGAAGGCTCCATGTATTTCATCCACAAGAATTCAAAGGAAATTGATGATCAACTTCATCAAACCAACAAGAATCAAGAGTAAGAAACTCATTAAAGTCATCTAAGCCAAGAAAATTCAAAGGAAGTGAGTTAGGGTTTTTGGTGCAAGAAGAGTATTACTACTCAAGGATTGTTCCTACAACATCTAAGGTACGTTTTATGGTATTTTCATGATGTTTGAAGTATTGATAGGTTGAAACACTTGGATTGTAGAAGAGTGTAGAAAGTGGGTCATAAATGTGTGAATAGTATCATGGTTGAATAGTGGTTGGAAGGAATCATGAAAATGGATATGTTGAGATTGTAAATATGTTATAAGTGACATTTAGGACATGGAATAAGTATTATACATGAGAAAACGCGATAATGAGCTATGACCATAATTGTGGAGAAATTGGAAGGAAATGGTGAATTGTGGTAAATGTAGATAAATGATGAT
The DNA here is from genome assembly GCF_019175385.1 of Lycium barbarum. NCBI lineage: Eukaryota > Viridiplantae > Streptophyta > Magnoliopsida > Solanales > Solanaceae > Lycium > Lycium barbarum. The sequence continues at coordinate 104,256,655 of NC_083347.1, read as the reverse complement.
TGTTGTGCTAAATTGTGAATGTTGTTGTGGTTGTTTGGGAGTTGATATATGATGTGGGAAAAGTAGTATAAACAAAGGAAATTCTGCCCAATTTTCTCCTAGAAATAGTAAGCACGTTCTTGTAATTGTTTAGCTAATGTCAATACAAATTCTCTTGAAGGTAGAACGTGGCATTGAAGGAGAACAAGCGAATGATAGATTAGTTAAAAGTAAAAGGTATGTAAGGCCAGTCCTTTCTTTCTATGGCATGAATCCGATGGTATGATCCTTCTTTCCTCTTCATGAATTCCCTATATCCCGGAAAGCCAAGAGTCTATGATATGATGTTCCTATAAAGATCGATGATATTATGTATTGTACATACTCACCTTATATACTACTCCCTTCAAGGTGAGGCAGAATACTCGTGAATGCTCCGCAATGACTAATTATAGGTTCTGAAAACGTGAAAGTTGTAGATTTGCACTTTGGCCCAGCCGATCGTAAAATGAAATGCGGTCCGTAAAGTGGTTTACGGGCCGTAAATTTCCATGTCGTATTTCAAATTCCAAAACTTCAACTTTCTGCCAAATGCTCGAATGGTTAAATACGCCTTGAAATACGGACCGTAAACTGAGTTCGGCCTGACTTTCTGGTTCTGTCATCCTTTAATACGCCTATGGAATACGGCCCGTATTTTAGAATACAGACCGTAAACTGAGTTTACGATCCCTATTGCACTTTCAACCACTGTTCATTCCAGATATGTTCCGTTTACTGAAAACCACAAAAAAGCCGTGTAAAATCACATAGAATTGCTTAAAAACAAGTAAAACTGGTAGCAGAAAAGTGTCGATTGTGGCACAGAATCACGACCTTACATCACCCCGCCCAAGTATAATTGTCCATGAGTCTTTATGCATGTATTATGATAAGCAATACTGTGATGAACATATGATGAGGACTACATGATGGTGAGCATATTTTGATGATGATATTACACTGTACCTATATGGTTGGGCAGATATACACACCACTATAGTGGGCAGCTTGTACCTCGGACGCAGGAGACCTGGATGCAGGTTACTTATTATTACACCGTTCTTACATGGACGGGCAACTTACACTTATACATTTATGCATATATAAAATGATGACGAGTATGAGTAAGACAACATGATTAATTTCTTTTATGATTCACAGTCAGTTACATATTGTTCCTCATTTGATGTCTCCTCATTTCATTGATGTTTCATATTTGTTTATGCCTCTCATACTCAGAACAATATTCGTACTGACGTCCATTTTCTTTGGACGCTGTGTTCATGCCCACAGGTAGACAGGGAGGAGAATTTTCTCCAGACTCATAGGAGCAGTAGCTGATTAGAGAGCACTCCCTTGTTCCGGAGGTGCTTATGATAATTCTTTTGTGTATATTCATGTATATATTTTGGGCATGACGGGGTCTTGGTCCGTCCTTATGTCTAGTACTCTAGTAGAGGCTCGAAGATACGCAGTGTGGGTTAGATGGTCTCACGAGATGATATTTTGTATATATATTATTTTGATGGCCGAGAGACATATGTATATGAAAGTATTTACGTTGTCAAATGGAAGATGATTTTCTTATGATTTAAATATGAAATTGATAAAAGAGCATTAAATGAGTAAGACGAGTAATAGAACGAGCAGTGCTCGGTGGTTAGCCTCGGGTACCCGTCGCGGCCCCTAGCTGGGTCGTGACAAAAGTGGTATCAGAGCAGTTTAGTCCTAGGAAGTGTCTACGAGCCGTGTCTAGTAGAGTCTTATTTATGGTGTGTTGCGTGCCACGCTAATAAACAGGAGGCTACAGGACATTTAGGAAAAATGACCATTTTTCTTCTTATGAGATTGTGCGATAGAGTCGTGTACAAGATTTTAGCCTCCCTAATAGTGTGTTGTGATTTCAGAATGCCGCCAAAGGGAAAAGCTACAGCCGCCCAGAAGGGCAAGACTACGACAAAGAGGCGGGTGGAAAGAGAGCCTCTGATGAATGTATAAGAGGGCGAGTCACAAAATGAGGCTCTATCTAGTACTTCCTCCACCCCGCCTAATGTGGAAGAACAAGGGGGAACTTCAGCTCCAATTCCTTCACTGGTTGCTTCGGGTCAACAAGTGACCGAGGCCATACATCTATTGACACTATTGGTTGCCGCACAGGCACAACGGCAAAATATGAGTTCAGGTGATCGGGCAGCAAGTACCAGAGCCCATGATTTTATAAGTCTAAATCCTCCGGAGTTTTTCGGGCCAAAGCCGGATGAAGACCCACAAGGTTTTATTAATGAGATATTGAGAACGTTGAGGATTGTCCATGCCTCCGAAACTGAATCTGTAGAGTTGGCATCTTATAGACTCCGGGATGTGGCAGTTTTATGGTTTAATAACTGGGTATTATCAAGAGGAGAGAATGCGCCTCCTCCGATTTGGCAAGAATTCGTAGATTCTTTCATTCACCATTACTTGCCACCCGAAGTCCGTCGAGCTAGAGCGGATAGATTTCTAAATTTGAGGCAAGGAAGCATGAGTTCCCGAGAATATAGCCTTCAATTCAATTCATTGGCTAGATACGCCCCGAATATGGTGGCCGACATGGGAGATCGGGTACATAGATTTGTGAGTGGCCTAGGGCCACACCTGTTTAAATATTGCTTAATGGCTTCATTGCAAGACGGGATGGATATTTCCCGAATACAAGCCCATGCTCAGAATCTAGAGGGACGACATCAACCACAAAGAAGTGATCGTGATATTGATAGAAGGCAAAGTAAGAGGGCCAGATTTATGGGAGCAGGCAGTGATTATAGAGGGGGATCAAGGCAGACACATTCTAGGAACTCAGGCCAGTCGGTGACTAGTGCACCTCCTCGATTCGCAGGCAGGAGATTTGATCGCTCCTTTCGTTCAGGACAGGGTCAGAGTTCGAGGGCCTCAGATTCCCAGTTTAGGGAAGATGATATTCAGAGGAGACCCCCGGTACCGCAGTGTAGCCAGTGCGGTATATTGCATTTCGAACGATGTCGTTAGGGTTCGGATGGTTGTTATGCCTGTGGCCAGATTGGGCACATGATGAGAGATTGCCCGTTGATGAGAGGTAGAGTTGGGACTCAGCCCACAGGTTCAGCAGCTTGTTCATCGTTAGTGCACCCGGTAGGGCAGCCTCCTCAGATGTCAGCAGGTCAAGGTAGAGGTATAGGGGCAGCGTTTACTTCAGGTGCCACTCAGCCCCGTGTATATGCTTTAGCCGGATGGCAGGATCTTGAGTCCTCACCGGATGTGGTTACAGGTACATTGTCTATATTCTCCCGTGATGTATATGCATTGATAGATCCGGGCTCTACTTTCTATTATATTACTCCGTACGTTGCTGGTTGTATTGGGGTGAAACCTGAGCCAATTAAACCTTTTGAGGTATCTACTCCGGTTGGTGATCCCGTGATAGCGAGACAAGTGTATAAAAATTGTGTACTTGTGATATGTGATCGCCAGACCAAAACTGATTTGATCGAACTAGAAATGTTAGATTTTGATGTAATTATGGGTATGGATTGGTTGGCCTCGTGCTATGCAAGTGTTGATTGCCGATTGAAAGTGGTTCGATTCCAATTTCCGAGAGAGCCCGTGCTTGAATGGAAGGGAAATGCAGCATCTCCGAAAGGTAGGTTTATTTCCTACTTTAAGGCAAGAAAGATATAGCCAAGGGCTATATTTGTCATCTAGTTCGGGTTCATGACACCGAGGCAAAGTCGTCAACTTTCTAATCCGTTCCTGTAGTGAATGAATTTCCAGATGTATTTCCAGATGAACTTCTAGGTCTTCCTCCAGAAAGAGAGATTGATTTCGCCATCGATGTGTTACCGGACACTAAGCCTATTTCTAATCCTCCGTATCGAATGCTTCCGGCAGAACTGAAAGAGCTAAAAGCACAGCTGAAAGATTTGCTTGAGAAGGGGTTTATTAGACCCAGTTCATCACCTTGGGGAGCACCAGTCTTGTTCGTGAGAAAGAAAGATGGTTCCCTACCAATGTGCATCGATTATAGGCAGTTGAATAGGGTGACAATAAAGAACAAGTAGCCTCTCCAAAGGATTGATGATTTGTTTGATTAGCTACAGGGTGCCAAGTGGTTTTCTAAAATAGACTTAAGGTATGGTTATCATCAAGTGAGAGTTAGAGAAGCAGATATTCCCAAAATAGCCTTCAGAACAAGATATGGCCATTATGAATTCCGGGTGATGTCGTTTGGGCTAACTAATGCTCCGACAGTGTTTATGAATTTGATGAATAATGTATTTTGGCCACTCTTAGACTTATTCATGATAGTATTTATTGATGATATTCTGGTGTACTCTCGCACAGAATCAAAGCATGCAGATCATTTGCGAATTGTTCTTGGAATTCTTCGAGCTCGAGAATTATATGGAAAATTCTCAAAGTGCCAGTTCTTGCTGAATTCTGTAACGTTTCTGGGCCATGTTACTTCAGATGATGGCATTCGAGTCGACACTCAGAAAATTGAAGCTGTGAAGACTTGGCCAAGGCCTACAACGCCTACAGAAGTCGGTAGTTTTCTGGGATTGGCAGGATATTATAGAAGATTCGTAGAGGGCTTTTCATCTATTTCAACCCCATTGACGAAGCTAACCTAGAAGTCAGCCAAATTTCAGTGGAATGATTCTTGTGAGCGCAGCTTCCAAGAGTTGAAGGACAGATTGACCTCAGCTCCAGTTTTAACACTTCCAGAAGGGCCAGATGGCTATGTTGTGTACTATGATTCTTCTGGCGTTGGGTTAGGGTGTGTACTAATGCAGCATGGTAGAGTTATTGCTTATGCTTCGAGACAGCTGCGGAAATATGAAAAGAACTATCCAACTCATGATCTTGAATTGGCTGCAGTCATTCATGCCTTAAAAATGTGGAGACATTACTTGTATGGTGTGCATGTTGACATCTATACAGATCACAAGAGTCTTCAGTATATTTTCAAACAGAAGGAGCTGAATCTGCGACAGAGGCGATGGTTAGAATTATTGAAAGATTATGATGTGAATATTTTATACCACCCCGGAAAAGCGAATGTAGTAGCTGATGCGATTAGTCGCCGGTCAATGGGTAGTTTATGCGAAGTTCCTTCGGAAAAGAAAGAAATGATTCATAAGCTTCGCCAGCTAGCTAATCTTGGAGTACGTGTAATTGATTCGGGTAATGCAGGGATTAGTATTAGTGATCCCACAGTTTCGTCCTTGGATATGGAAGTAAAAGAGCGGCAATATGAAGATCTTCAGTTGAGCCATTACAAAGACGTATCTTATGGAAAAGAGAAGTCTCCATTTGAAGTTTCTATGGAGGGAGTTCTTAGATACCGAGGCAGGCTATGTGTGCCTAATGTGGCAGAATTACGCCGACGAATTCTAGGGGAAGCCCATTATTCTCAATATTCTGTTCACCCTGGTGCAACCAAGATGTATCATGATCTTAAATTGATATATTGGTGGGACGACATGAAGAGAGATATAGCAGAATTTGTAGCCCAATGTCCAAATTGCCAACAGGTAAATATCGAACATCAAAAGCCCGGAGGGTTATTGCAAGCAATGAAAATCCCTACTTGGAAATGGGAAGCGATCAACATGGATTTTATTGTGGGATTACCTCATTCTCGAGGAAAGTATGATTCCATATGGGTGATTATGGACAGGTTAACAAAAACAGCCCATTTTCTTCCAGTCAGAACCACATATTCGGCAGAAGGCTATGCAAGGTTGTATCTTAAAGAAATTGTGCGACTCCATGGTATTCCACTATCCATTATTACAGATAGAGGAGCGCAATTTACAGCCAAGTTCTGGAAGTCCTTTCAAGAAGGTCTAGGTACCCAAGTGAAGCTTAGCACGACATTTCATCCACAGACTGACGCACAAGCCGAATATACTATTCAGACTTTGGAGGATATGCTGCGGGCGTGTGTAGTAGATTTTGGTGGCAGCTGGGATGATCACTTACCCCTTATTGAGTTTTCATACAACAATAGCTACCATTCTAGTATTCAAATGGCTCCGTATGAAGCTTTGTATGGAAGAAAGTGCAGATCGCCAATTGGATGGTTCGAAACATGAGAAGTGCAATTGATAGGCCCTGAATTGATTCAGCAAGCGGTAGAAAAAGTTAAAGTGATTCGAGATAGATTGTTGACAGCCCAAGGTCACCAAAAGTCTTATGCGGACAACCGCCAGTGAGACTTGGAATTTCAGGTTGATGATTGGGTATTTTTTAAGGTGTCGCCAATAAAAGGGGTGATGAGATTTGGCAAGAAAGGGAAGTTAAGTCCTCGATACATCATACCTTTCAAAATCATCCGCAAGGTGGGTCATGCAGCTTATGAATTGGACTTGCCTTTAGAGCGCGAGTCAGTTCATCCTGTCTTTCATGTCTCAATGCTTCGTAAGTGCATTGCAAATCCTACAAGGATTGTCCCGATTGACGATGTTCAAGTAACAGAAAGGCTAGCATATGAAGAAATTCCTATTGCCAACTTAGAAAAACAAGTATGAAGACTTCGAAATAAGGAAGTAGCTTCAGTTAAAGTCTTGTGGAGAAACAACAACCGAGAAGAGATGACTTGGGAAGCGGAAGAGGAAATGAAATCCACATATCCACACTTATTCCAACCCCCGGGAGAGATTCCAGATGAAACGCTAACAATATAAGGTATGTATGCAGTAAATGAAGGGTAATAATTAGAGTATCTGAACACCCCTATTTCCATCATTACTCAGGTAATATATCCCCTACTTTCGGGAGCTTTCGTGAATCTTTCTTAGAGTTTTATTGTGTTATGGCCCTGTGAGGGAGTGATATTATGGTTTATTGTGACAGGATGGTAGTGCCATATCATAGGAGAGACTCCGGTGAAATTTTTCTAGAATCCCTGATGACTAAACATTCGAGGACGAATGTTCAAAAAGGGGGGAAGAATGTTACACCTCGGGAAAATTTCCCCGTGAACGTACAGTGGATAGGCTAATGAAGGGCATAGCGTATACGAAGTTTTGATGAGTGAGAAATAGTATTTGATGACCCTAAACGAGATTTCAAAGGCATATAAGGCAAGGAAAGAAAGTTGTTAAGGAAAGCAAATCACATGTTGTGTGTCGGACAAGAATTACGAGCATTAAGTTAATGACGTTCTAATGACGTCATAGAGACGAGTAATAACGTCCCTTAGATTGGTCCGTATAAGTTTGTCGGGACAGCTTTTATGATTTAATATAAGGGACCCTTCTCATTTCACACTCCTTCATCTCTCAAGACCTCTAGAAGGCTCCATGTATTTCATCCACAAGAATTCAAAGGAAATTGATGATCAACTTCATCAAACCAACAAGAATCAAGAGTAAGAAACTCATTAAAGTCATCTAAGCCAAAAACATTCAAAGGAAATGAGTTAGGGTTTTTGGTGCAAGAAGAGTATTGCTACTCAAGTCTTGTTCCTACAACATCTAAGGTAAGTTTTATGGTATTTTCATGATGTTTGAAGTATTGATAGGTTGAAACACTTGGATTGTAGAAGAGTGTAGAAAGTGGGTCATAAATGTGTGAATAGTATCATGGTGGAATAGTGGTTGGAAGGAATCATGAAAATAGATATGTTGAGATTGTAAATATGTTATAAATGAAATTTAGAACATGGAATAAGTATTATACATGAGAAAACGCGATAATGAGCTATGACCATAATTGTGGAGAAATTGGAAGGAAATGGTGAATTGTGGTAAATGTAGATAAATGATGATTGTTGTGCTAAATTGTGAATGTTGTTGTGGTTGTTTGGGAGTTGATATATGATGTGGGAAAAGTAGTATAAACAAAGGAAATGCTGCCCAATTTTCTCCTAGAAATAGTAAGCACGTTCTTGTAATTGTTTAGCTAATGTCAATACAAATTCTCTTGAAGGTAGAACGTGGCATTGAAGGAGAACAAGCGAACGATAGATTAGTTAAACGTAAAAGGTATGTGAGGTCAGTCCTTTCTTTCTATGGCATGAATTCGATGGTATGATCCTTCTTTCCTCTTCATGAATTCCCTATATCCCGGAAAGCCAAGAGTCTATGATATGATGTTCCTATAAAGATCGATGATATTATGTATTGTACATACTCAACTTATATACTACTCCCTTCAAGGTGAGGCAGAATACTCGTGAATGCTCCACAATGACTAATTATAGGTTCTGAAAACGTGAAAGTTGCAGATTTTCACTTTGGCCCAGTCGATCGTAAAATGAAATACGGACCGTAAAGTGGTTTACGGGCCTTAAACTGCCATGTCGTATTTCAAATTCCAAAACTTCGACTTTCTGCCAAATGCTCGAATGGTTAAATATGCCTTGAAATACGGACCGTAAACAGAGTTTACGACCCCTGTTGCACTTTCAACCACTGTTCATTCCAGATCTGTTCCGTTTACTAAAAAACACAAAAAAGCCGCGTAAAATCACATAGACTAGCTTAAAAACAAGTAAAACTGGTAGCAGAAAAGCGTCGATTGTGGCACAGAATCACGACCTTACGTCACCCCGCCCAAGTATTATTGTCCATGAGTCTTTATGCATGTATTATGATAAGCAATACTGTGATGAACATATGATGAGGAGTACATGATGATGAGCATATTTTGATGATGATATTACACCGTACCTATATGGTCGGGCAGATATACACACCACTATAGTGGGCAGCTTATACCCCGGACGCGGGAGACCTGGACGCAGGTTACTTATTATTACACCGTTCCTACATGGACATGCAGTTTACACTGATACATTTATGCATATATAAAATGATGACGAGTATGAGTAAGACAGCATGATTTATTTATTTTACGATGCACAGTTAGTTACAGATTGTTCCTCATTTGATGCCTCCTCATTTCATTGTTGTTTCATATTTGTTTATACCTCTCATACTCAGTACAATATTCGTACTGACGTCCGTTTTTCTTTGGACACTGTGTTCATGCCCACAGGTAGACAAGGAGGAGAATTTGCTCCAGACTCATAGGAGCCAGTAGCTGATTAGAGAGCACTCCCTTGTTCCGGAGGTGCTTATGATAATTATTTTTTGTATATTTATGTATATATTTTGGGCATGACGGGGTCTTGTTCCGTCCTTATGTCTAGTACTCTAGTAGAGGCTCGCAGATACGCAGTGTGGGTTAGATGGTCTCACGAGATGATATTATGTATATATATTAATTTGATGGCCGAGAGGCTTATGTATATGAAAGTATTTACGTTTTCAAATGGAAGATGATTTTCTTATGATTTAAATATGAAATTGATAGAAGAGCATTAAATGAGTAAGACGAGTAATAGAACGAGCGGTGCTCGGTGGTTAGCCCCGGGTACCCTTCGCGGCCCCTAGCTGGGTCGTGACAACCTTGAAGGAACTAGCATTGTAAGGTGAGTGTAACACAATGAAAAACATCCAATAATCATAATTAGGATCTTTAACTTAGGCTCATCATCATCATTATCGTACTCATAATTTTCAGAATGTAAGAAGGTCATAGGGAATAAGGAAAGTCATGCCATAAGATTCATGCCTTAGAAAAGAAGGGACTAGCCTTACATACCTTTTCGTTTACCTACTTTATCACTTGAACGTTCCCCTCCAATTTTCACATTTCAACCTTCAAGAGAGTTCGTACTAATATTAGATAATCGATAACATGAGCATGCTTGAACTAAAGCTAGAGAAAATTGGGCAGCATCTCCTTTGTTTCGACTACTTTCTCCATATCATATAACAACTCCCAATCATCAATAATAACATTCATAATATCATAATCAATAGCTTTTGTCAAGTTCGTCATTATCCAACTCCCACAATTTCCTCTCAAGGTCATCCACACCGTGATCATAATACAACATTACAGTCATCCTCATACAATGTTTCTCCCATGTTATTAATATCATTCATAATATAATTATAATCACAACATATAAAGAATCATGATTCATATTAAGCTACTACTCAACAATGTCACTATTCTCATACTTGTAACCCATTTTCTATTTCCTTCCATAATCCAAGTTTTTCAACCCCTCAATAGTCTAAATGGCATGGAAGAATCATGAAACTCACCTTTGATTGTGTTGGAGAAAGTTTTGGATGATAATCTTTCACTTGAAGAAAAACCCTAGCTTCAATCCAAAGAGTTTTCTTGACTCCAAGCCACCCTAGAAAGCTTCTTGCATTTGATTCCCTTGGTTTGATGAAGTTGATCCTTAATTTCTCTTGGATTCTTGTAGGTGAAGTGTGGAGAGAGTTCTAGAGGGTTCTTGAGGTATGGAGAGAAAATGAGAAGATGGGAAATGAAAATAATGAACTTGGGCCCCTTACATAAAATTTAAAATTCTGTCCCGACACAATTATACGGGCACACATACGGTCCGTACAATTTATACGGTCCGTATGTGTGACCGTACATTTTTTCCAGTGGAGGCTCCAATTCTGGACAGCTTATACGGTTTGATATACCGCCAGTATCTTTTATATGGTCCGTATAAAGGGTCGTGTGATTCTCAGTTCTCTAAAACTTATCCTTGACGACTTGTTTGATCTCCAATCCTCATGGAACCTTCTTAACACTTGTTTAGCACTTCATTAACAATCTAAGGGGCGTTATAATTCTTCTTCAAGACAACATTACGTTCACGTTAACTCGGTGCTTTGCAAACCCCTTTCCAAAACACGGCTTATGCTTAACATTCTTTAATGAACTTTCTTCTCGTGCTTCAAAAGTCTTTGAAATCTCAATTAGGTTCGTTAACTAGCCTTTCTTTCTTGTAGGAACATCGTATACTTTTCACACTGCATTGGTCTATTTACTATGCAATGACATGGAATTTTCCGAGCTGTTACATTCTTCCCCTCTTTAAGAACATTCGTCCTCGAATGTTAAGTCCTCGGGGATCCTACGAAAATTTCGTTAGAGTTTTCCCTGTAATTTGGCACTACCATCCTGTCACAACAACCCACAATAATAATGCCTCGCAGGGCTACAACACAATAGCAATAAATTTGGTTGCACACGATCCAAAAGCATAAAAGAAAACATACATACCTCATATTATTGATGTCTCATCTTGCATCTCTTCCGGGGGTTGAAATAAGTGCGGGTACTTGGACTTCATATCTTCTTCTGCTTCCCAAGTCATTTCTTCTCGGTTATTATTTCTCCATAAGACTTTGACTAAAGCTACTTCTTTATTTCTAAGTCTCCGTACTTGCCTGTCTTGTATAGTAATAGGTACCTCATCAAAGGTCAACTTTTTCGTCACTTGAACATTATCTACCGACACGATCCTAGTAGGATCTCCGACACATTTTCGGAGCATTGAGACATGAAAAACCAGATGGACTGATTCAAGTTCTGAGGGTAAGTCTAATTCATAAGCTACTTGACCCACCTTGCGGACAATCTTGTAAGGGCTAATGTATAGAGGACTCAATTTCCCTTTCTTAGCAAATCTCATCACGCCTTTCATTGGTGATACCTTCAGGAATACCCAATCATCAACTTGAAATTCTAAATCTCGCTGACGGTTGTCCGCATAGGATTTTTGGCGATTTTGAGCTGTCAATAATCGATCTCGGATAGCCTTGACCTTTTCCACTGCTTGTTGAATCAACTCAGGGCCCATAAGCTGTACCTCTCCTACTTCGAACCACCCAATTGGGGATCTACACTTTCCTCCATATAATGCTTCATACGGGGCTATCTGAATGCTGGCATGGTAGCTATTGTTGTATGCAAACTCAATAAGAGGTAAGTGGTCATCCCAACTACCACCAAAATCTAACACACATGCTCGTAACATATCCTCTAAGGTCTGAATAGTGCGTTCGGCTTGCCCGTTAGTTTGTGGATGAAATGATGTGCCAAGTGTTACCTGAGTACCCAAACCTTCTTGGAAAGACTTCCAGAATTTAGCTATAAATTGGGCTCCTCGATCTGTGATAATAGATATCGGGACACCATGAAGTCGCACAATCTCTTTAAGATACAACCTAGCATAATCTTCTGCTGAATATGTGATTCTGACTGGAAGAAAATGAGCTGATTTCGTGAGTCTGTCCATGATTACCCATATGGAATCATACTTGCTTCGGGAACGAGGTAACCCTACAATAAAATCCATGCTGATCACTTCCTATTTCCAGGTTGGAATCTCCATTGCTTGCAATAATCCTCCTAGCTTTTGATGCTCAATTTTAACTTGTTGGCAATTTGGACATTGAGCTACAAATTCTGAGATGTATTTCTTCATTCCATCCCACCAATACATTAGCTTGAGATCATGGTACATCTTTATCGCTCCTGGATGAATAGAATACTGAGAATAATAAGCTTCTTCTAGAATTCGATGACATAATTCTGCCACATTTGGAACACATGGCCTGTCTCAGTATCTAAGAATTCCATCTATAGAAATTTAAAATGGAGACTTCTCTTTCTCATAAAATGTATCTCTATAGTGACTCAACTGAGGATCTTCATATTGACGCTCTTTTACCTCTATATCTAAGGATTAAACAATTGGATTATTAATATCAATTCCAGCACTGCCTGAATCAATTAGACGAACTCCATGGCTGGCTAGCTGGTGGAGCTCACGAATTAATTCTTTCTTCTGCGGAGAGACCTTACATAAACTACCCATTGATTTGCGGCTAAGTGCATCAGCCATTACATTCGCCTTCCCAGGATGGTATAAAATACTCACATCATAATCTTTCAATAATTCTAACCACCGTCTCTGTCGAAGCTTCAACTCCTTCTGTTTGAAAATATACTGGAGACTCTTGTGATCCGTATAAATATCAACGTGTACACCATACAAGTAGTGTCTCCACATCTTTAGTGCATGGATAACCGCAGCCAACTCAAGGTCATGGGTCGAATAATTCTTCTCGTGTTTCCGCAACTGCCTTGAAGCATAGGCAATGACCTTACCGTGTTGCATCAGCACACATCCTAACCCAACACCAGAGGCATCACAATATACATCATAACCATCTGGCCCTTCTGGAAGTGTCAAGACTGGGGCCGAAGTTAATCTGTCCTTCAATTCTTGGAAATTGCTTTCACAAGCATCAGTCCATTGAAATTTTGCTAATTTCTAAGTTAGCTTCATTAATGGGGCTGAAATAGATGAAAACCCTTCCACAAATCTTCTATAATAACTTGCCAATCCCAGAAAACTACGGACTTCTGTAGGTGTTGTGGGCCTTGGCCAAGTCTTCACAGCTTCAATTTTCTGAGTATCAACTCGAATGCCATTAGCTGAAATAGCATGGCCCATAAAAGTCACAGAATTTAGCCAAAACTCGCATTTTAAAAAATTTGCGTACAATTCACGAGTATGAAGAATCCCAAGGATAATGCGTAAATGGTCTGCATGCTCGGATTCTGTCCGAGACTATACAAGAATATCATCAATAAACACAATCACGAACAGATCTAAGAGAGGGAATACATTATTCATCAAATTCATAAACACTGCCGGAGCATTAGTCAACCCAAATGACATTACCCGAAATTCATAGTGGCCATATCTCGTTCTGAAAGCTGTTTTAGGAATATCTTCTTCTCTAACTCTCACTTGATGATAACCTGACCTCAGATCTATTTTGGAAAACCACTTGGCACCCTGTAATTGGTCAAACAAATCATCGATTCTCGGGAGAGGATATTTATTCTTTATCGTCACCTTATTCAGCTATCTATAATCAATGCACATTCGTAGGCAACCATCTTTATTACTCACAAATAGGACAGGTCTCCCCACGGTGATGAACTGGGCCTAATAAACCTCTTCTCAAGCAAATCTTTCAATTATGCAGGAGCCATTCGGTAAGGAGGGATAGAGATTGGTTTAGTATCCGGCAACACATCAATAGAAAAGTCAATCTCTCTTTCCGGAGGAAGACCTGGGAGTTCATCTGGAAATACATTCGGAAATTCATTCACTACCGATACGAATTGAAAAGTCGGTGGCTTTGCTTCGGTGTCACGAACTCGAACTAGGTGATAAATGTAGCCCTTCGCTATCATCTTCCTTGCCTTAAGGTAGGAAATAAACCTACATCTAGGAGATGCTGTATTACCTTTCCATTCAAGCACGGGTTCTCCCAGAAACTGGAACCGAACAATTTTCATTCGGCAATCAACATTGGCATAACATGAAGCCAACCAATCCATGGCCATAATCACATCAAAATCTAATACTTCCAGCTCCATTAAATCAACTTTAGTCTGGCGATCACATACCCCAATTACACAATTCTTGTATACTTGTCTAGCTATCATGGGATCACCAACCGGAGTAGATACCTCAAAAGGTTTAATTGGCTCGGGTTTCACCCCAATACGACCAGTAATATATGGGGTAATATAAGATAACGTAGAACCTGGATCTATCAATGCATAGACGTCATGAGAGAATATAGTCAATATACTTGTAACCATATCCGGGGAAGGCTCAAGATCCTGATGTCCGGTTAGAGCATAAATACGGGGCTGGGTACAACCTGAACTGGACGCTCCCCCTCTGTCTCTACCTTGTCCTGCTGGAATTTGGGGAGTCTGCCCTATCGGGCGCACCGAAGAAGAACCAGCCGCTGATCCTGTGGGCTGAACCCCAACTCTACCACTCATCGATGGATAATCTCGCATCATATGTCCAACATAGCCACAGGCATAACAAGCATCTGAACCTCGGCGACACTGACCAAAATGTAACTTACCGCGCTTGCTACATCACAGTACTGGTAGTCTCCGCTTGCTAAGATCACCACCAAACTAAGAACCTGAGACCCTTGAACTCTGACCCTGTCCTGAATGAACGGGGCGATCAAATCTCCTACCTGCAAACCGAGGAGGTGTACTAGTCGCCGACTGGCCTGAATATCTAAAATGTGTCTGCCTTGATCCCCCTCTATGGTCACTACCGGTACCCATAGATCTGGCCCTTTTACCCTGCTCTTTGTCGATATCGCACTCACCCCTTTGCGGATGTTGCGGTTCTTCTAAGTTCTGGGCATGGGCCTGAATACGGAAAATATCCATCCCCTCTTGTAACGAAGCTGTCAAGTAGTCTTTAAACAAATGTGGCCCTAGGCCACTCACAAACCTATGCACTCTATCTCCCATATTGGCCACCATTGTCGGAGCATATCTAGCCAATGAATTAAAGTGAAGGCTATACTCCGGGGCACTCATTTTTCCTTGTTTTAAATTAAGGAACTTGTCAGCACGGGCCCTTCGAACCTCGGGTGGCAAATAATGACGAATGAAGGCGTCTACAAACTCTTACCAAACTGGAGGAGGTGCATTCTCTTTTCTTGAAGATATCCAATTATTATACCAAAGGACCGCCACATCCCGGAGTCTATAAGATGCCAACTCCATAGATTCAGTATCAGAGGCATGAATAATTTTCAATGTCCTTAACATCTCATCAATAAAACCTTGCGGGTCTTCATCCGGCTTGGACCAGAAAATTTCTGGAGGGTTTAAACTCATAAAATCCCTGGCTCGAGTACTAGTCACCCTGTCACCTGAATCTCTGCTCTGCCGCTGTGCCTGAGCGGCAACTAGTTGTGTCAATAAATAGATAGCTTCAGTTATTTGTTTACCCAAAGCAGTCGGTGGAGGAACGGTAAGCATAGGAGTTGGAACTGAAGCCCCCTTTTGTCCTTCTATAATAGGTGGAGTATGAGAGGTGTTAGATTGAGCCTCATTATGTGATTCGCCTTCTTCTACATTAGTTGGCGGCTCTCTTTCTATCCGCCTTTCTGTCGTAGTCTTGCCCTTCTGGGAAGCTGTGGCTTTTCTCTTTACCGGCATAGCTGAAATCATAACACACCATTAGGGAGGAGAAAATCTTATAACATGACTCTATCGCACGATCTCATAGGAAGAAGAATGGTCATGTTTCCTAAATGCCTCACAGCTTCTTGTTTATAAGTGTGGCGCGCTTCACAACTATAAATGAGACTCTGCTAGACACGGCTCGTAGACACACCCTAGGCCTGAACTGCTCTAATACCACTTTTGTCACGACCCTGCTAGGGGGCCATGACGGGTACCCGGAGCTGACTACCGAGCACCATCCTGCTAGTCATCATACCAAACCTTAACATACATGATCTCAAGGGCAACGTATGCCTATATATATATATATATATATATATATATATATGAGCTCTCATGGCTACAAAAATTATATACAAATATACAATGATGGATTCATGAGACCATACTACCCACACATACGTATCTACGATCCTCTACTAGAGTACTAGACATAAGGACGGGATAGGATCCTGACGTGCCCAAATATGTACACAAAACAATATCTCAAAATAGCACCTCCGGAGTAATGGAGTGCTCCTGTAAATCTGCTAATAGCTCCTATTAATCTGGATCACCTCCCTGTCTACTTGTGGGCATGAATACAGCGTCCAAAAAAAAAGGTACTCAGTATGAACATTGTACTGAGTATGTAAGGCATAAACAACAATCATATATCAATGAAATAAGGAGATGTCAAGTAAGAAACAACCTGTAACTGACTGTCACTTAAGACTGAATAATGCATGCTAACTTACTTCATAAACATCATCATATCATGTATGCATATATATAAGCTTCCCGACCATATAGGTACGGTGTGATCATCATTGGCCTGCGTCCAGGCCTCCCGAGTCCAGGGTAAACATCTCATGCCGCCCACTAGTGGTGTCTGCCCATGCCATCTAGACATGGTGTATACGCTGCCCGCCTTAGCGGTGTCTGCCCGACCATAAAGGCGCGGTGTAATATCATCATCATAGACTTATCATAAATCATGCATAAAAACTCAAAGACAACTATAACTCTATCGGGATGACATAAGGTCATGAACCCCCGATTCCATTATGGAGTTTCATGAGCATTCTGCCTCACTTTGAAGGAACTAGCATTGTAAGGTAAGTGTAACACAATGAACAACATCTATTAGTCATAATTAGGATCTTTAACTTAGGCTCATCATCATCATTATCGTACTCATAATTTTCGAAATTTAAGAAGGTCATGGGGAATAAGGAAAGTCATGCCACAAAATTCATGCCTTAGAAAAGAGGGGACTAGCCTTACATACCTTTTCGTTTAGCTACTTTATCCCTGGAACGTTCCCCTCCAATTTTCACGTTTCTACCTTCAAGAGAGTTCGTACTAATATTAGATAATCGATAACATGAGCATGCTTGAACTAAAGCTAGAGAAAATTGGGCAGCATCTCCTTTGTTTACTTTCTCCATATCATATAACAACTCCCAATCATCAATAATAACATTCATAATATATAGCTTTTATCAAGTTCGTCATTATCCAACTCCCACAATTTCCTCTCAAGGTCATCCATAATCATAATACAACATTACATTCATCCTCATACAATGTTTCTCCCATGTTATTAATATCATTCATAACATAATTATAATCACAACATATCAAGAATCATGATTCATATTAACCTACTACTCAACAATGTTCACTATTCTCATAATTGTAACCCATTTTATATTTCCTTCCATAATCTAAGTCTTTCAACCCCTCAATAGTCTAAATAGCATGGAAGAATCATAAAACTCACCTTTGATTGTGTAGGAGAAATTTTTGGATGATAATCTTTCACTTGAAGAAAAAACCTAGCTTCAATCCAAAGAGTTTTCTTGACTCTAAGCAACCCTAGAGAGCTTCTTGCATTTGATTCCCTTGGTTTGACGAAGTTGATCCTTAATTTCTCTTGGATTCTTGTAGGTGAAGTGTGGAGAGAGTTCTAGAGGGTTCTTGAGGTGTGGAGAGAAAATGAGAAGACGGGAAATGAAAATAATGAACTTGGGCCCCTTATTTAAAACTTAAAATTCTATCCCGACACAATTATACGGGCACACATACGGTCCGTACAATTTATACGGTCCGTATGTGTGACCGTACATTTGTTCCAGTGGAAGCTCCAATCCTGGACAGCTTATACGGTCTGATATTTGGCCAGTATCTTTCATACGGTCTGTATAAAGGGTCGTATGATTCTCAGTTCTCCGAAACTTGTCATTGACGACTTGTTTGATCTCCAATCCTCATGGAACCTTCTTAACACTTCATTAACAATCTAAGGGGCGTTATAATTCTTCTTTTAGACATCATTAGGTTCACGTTAACTCGGTGCTTTGCAAACCACTTTCCAAAACACGGCTTATGCTTAACATTCTTTAATGAACTTTCTTCTCGTGCTTCGAACGTCTTTAAAATCTCAATTAGGTTCGTTAAGTAGCCTTTCTTACTTGTAGGAACATCGTATACTTTTCACACTGCGTTGGTCTATTTACTATGCAACGACATGGAATTTTTCGAGGTGTAACACCTGCACTACCTCCCTTAGCCTGTAAGGGACCAACAAAATCGGCAACAATCTCGACCTCACTGTCCAAAATATTAGACCTACCCAGTTTCTTTTCAGGCAAAGACCCATAAAACTCTATGGAAGGCTCATTTACCCCTTTAGCACTATCAAGAGGGATGGGATTACCTGATTTAGTCAAGTTTTACTTAGAATTGACTTTATTAGCGATAGTTTCATGCTCTTATATAGAACCAACACCAACAGTCTCGTGCTTGTCACCAGAAGTCAATATTTCAGCAACACTACTTTGATCCTCTGTACACACAACCATAGTGATGTAGCGTGATTTTATGCCACAATCGATGCTTTTTAACTATAAGTTTTACTTGTTTTTAAGCAAGTCTATGTCATTTTACGTAGTTTTTATCATGTTTCAGGTAATACGAGGTCCCTAGAGCCTAAGTGTGGAAAACAAGCAAAACAGAGCACAAAACGTTGATCACTGGAAATAACTGGAGGTTCTGGCAAAATTCATGGAAAAATACTCTGCGCGTTCGCGCAGGTATCCCACGCGATCGCGCCCACGCGCAATATTAACCATACGCGTTCGCGCTACAAGCCCACGCGATCGCGCACACGCGCGATATTAAGTCCACGCGATCGCGCTGAATGTTCACGCGATCGCGCTGAAGGTAGCGAGTGGAGTTGACGTCATCCACGCGATCGCGCATACACATGGCGTGATCGCGTTGAAGGATTTTCGGCAATTTTCGACCAGAACTTGAGATTTGACGATTTCTTCCATTCCAGTTCATATAAATAGAAAATTAGGGCAAAACATCAGATATCTTTGGCAGCTCCCACAAGTTGGAGGCTAGGGTTCCTACAAAAATGTTCTCTCTTCTTTTTAATCCTTGTTGATGGAAATCTCTTGGTGACAATTAAGATTGAAACTCTTGTTGTGCTTATTTATTCATTTGCATTGTTCTTAATTAAGTAAGTTTTTGCTATTTTAATTATTCTTGTTCTTGAATGTTTTCAATGGATTAGCTAACCTTTGAACTCGCCCATTTACTTTGTTTGAAACTCGGAAGAGGAAGAACGGAGTTGGGTTAGAATAATTAACATGAATTTGAGGCGTTAACCCTCATCTAATGGAAATTGACCTAGGAATAGGCAATACCACTTGTAGCCATATTCGGGTGTTCTTAATGCTCCTAATTGCTTGAGGGATCTTCAATTGGGTAGTCTAGTTAATCTTCGGAAGAAGTTAATTTAGAGTCATTATCCGAGGCTAAATAACATAAACTTGCTATTATTTACAATTTGTGAAATAGATTGGATCGTTACTTGAGAAGTAGTTTCCCTCCTTCTATTCTTGTTGCCATTGATCAATTTACTTGCTTTCTAGATTAGAATTTATATTTCCATATTTTATAAAAACCTTATCAAAAACCACCATTGATGCGTTCGGGCATAGCTATTGTTAGTGATAATTCCTAATCTGCTTAAATCACCTACATTTTGTTCTCTGTGGGATTCGACCCCAACCTTGTTGGGTTACTATATTTGACAACGTCCGCGTTATACCATTAATAGGTGTAATTTGAGCGTATCAAATTTTGGCGCCGCTGCCGGGGAACAATTGGTGTATTTTGGCTAATCTAGGAAATAAGATAACTTGCTTTGATCCGAACCTGTGAATACTTGTGTAGTTGTTATCTGTGTTTTTATTTTTCTTTAAAAAAAAATGGCATCTTGGAATGAAAATGGGTTTGATGGTTGTAATCCATATTTTGATGACCCATGTCCATATTGTGGAGGACCCCACTTTTGGCAAGATTGTGAATATGCTCCCGGGAGAGAGATGTGTGCACCGTCTCAATCCTATGATGAGAGTATTTGTAATATATGTGGTGGTCAAGGCGGACATTGGGGTGATTGTCCCAATTATTTCACTTCCCCTTCCCCTAGTTGTTCTAACGAAAATGCTAGGTATGCTTTTGAGTTTGACAGGGACAACAACATGACAAATGAAGGACAAAGTGCCGGATATGAAGGCATCATGGCAATGCTCCAAACATACTTAGATCGAGAAGCTAAGATGGAGGGAAAACGAAAGCTCCTCCAACAATCCGTTTTAGAAAATGGAGAAGCCATAAAAAGACTGAATGATTCATTTGAGGATGCAAATTCCTCAATTGTCATGGAAGTGTCGACTCCTCAAAATGAAATGGTTGAAGAAGAGATTTCAAGTTTACAAGATGAACCCGAAAATTCTTGTGACCATGACGAGAGTTGTGAAATTGAAGAAATGGTTCAACTTGAAGAAAATGAGCTAAGTCATGAAGCAGAAATCTCCAATTCTCGAAAAGAGGAAATTGAGGAAATGTTGAATGGCATTATGGCGAGAAATGAAGAATATGGGAAGATTGTGGCCAATTGGTGGGAAGTAGTTCAACATGGAGATGATGAAACTATCCAAAACATGGATTTCACCATGTTAGGATTTTTACAAGCTTTGGACGATTCTCACCATGAAGAAAAACTTGACAAAGAGGAAATTTTGAGCCAAGATTGGCTAATGAATCAAGCTCAACAACTTGAAGCCTATGGAAATCACCGTGAAGGCTTTTCACGGATGATGGAAGAATATCTAAAAATGCATGTTGAGCAAAGTCAAGAAATGGAGTCACTTGAAATTGTTATCCAAAAATTGGAGGCCGAATTGAATGCAAAGATTGAGGAATGTAACACTCAATATCAAAAGACCATGGATAGTAGTTTTAAGTTGGTTTCCAATGAAGAAGTGGTCACTATTGATTTTCAAGAGCTAATGATAAATTACCAACCAACAAATCCAAAAATAGTGAATGATGCCAAGATTGAAGAAATGATACTAGAGTTGCATAGAAAAGTTCATGAAATGATTTTTGAAGACTCTAGTTCATTTTTTGGTGAAGATGCCAACACTCATGCAAATTTGGAATTTGAGCGCGCTGGACCACATTCTAACCATTTTTCAACATTGCGCTTGGTTGATGATATGGAAGTTGAACTAACCGAGCCAATAGAGAATTTTGGATATGAAGAAGAAAGCGTTTTTATTTTAAAGTTTGCTATGCCAAGAAGACAAAATGGCATTCCTCACTCAAAGGCCAAAAAGTGCAAAATGAGACATCCGAGAGTTGGCCTCTTTGTTTTTCTACCACCGCCCCATGAGCGTCATCATAATCTTAATTCAAAGTTGGGGCGCAAATTCATATGCTCCAAATGGCGAGAAAAGCGGTAAAGTTGGTATCCGTCGTGCCGCGACGTTAAGTTAAGCGCTTGGTGGGAGGCAACCCATCGTTTTTAAAATTTTTAATCATTTTTGAAATTTGATTTTTTTTAGAATTTTTTAGTTTATGATTTGTGACTAATCTGCAAAATTTCACAATTTTTGGAATTGTTTTGAATAGGTTGAGTTTTCAGAACAGCCACAAATCAGTAGCTGCTGGTTTTTGCTTATTTTCTGAATCTGGAAACACAGGGCCGAATTTATCCCTTCGCGATCGGGCCGAGAACCCACGCGATCGCGTTAAAAAAAAAAAGAGTAATTTACTCTGCTCGAACGCGCCACATGGCCACGCGATCGCGCAGAGGCGCGTTTTTAAGTTAATAAACAGACCTGGGGGTTAAAATCCCCCTATTTCCTCCCATATTCCTCCCATTTCCCTAATTCTCTCTCAAACACAATTTTAATTTTTTTTGCAAAAATTCTTCAACTTGCAACCACAAGGTATGTGATTCTTTCATTGTCTTGTTCCTAGGGTTGTTTTTATCATCATTCCATGTTAGAAATTGTGAAAGAATTTTTTTTTTCTTTTACTTGTTTAAGCCTGAATATATGATGAAATTGTTGAATTTGTTGTTATATAAATTGTTGTTTGTTGTTGAGTGATGTGAGTTGAGAGTTGGTGCTGATAAAAAAAAATGGGGCAAAATACGTGCTTAGAATCATTGAATTGAAGCCCCAAAAATGATGCCCATAACCTGTTTGTGAAAATGTTTCTGAGAATCTGAAATGACTCAGCGCGATCGCGCTGATAATAGACGCGATCGCGCTGAATAATGGCTAAAAATTACGCGATCGCGTCGTGTTGAACCGCGATAGCGGTGAATAACATTCTCAAAATGACGCGATCGCGACTCTTTGTCACGCGATCGCGCTGAAGGGAAATTCCCAGTGCGCAAACAGATTGCTCGCACAAGAGCTGCTCAAAACTTGGGTGGCTAATTTCCTTAACCCAACTCCTCATTATACATCATTGTAGGTGTTCATATGCATTGTGTTTGTTTTGTAGGTACTTAAACTCAAAAAATGGCTTCATCATCCAGTGCTGCCCAAGTACCCTTGATTGAATACTATGACACCACCACCTTCCAGTCAGCAAAATGTTCGAAGCTATATGATAGACTGCTGGGAAAGAGCTTCATTGAAGAGAGGGGCTTTGTAACAGAAAATTTGGAAGAAAAGATGCCCGAGTTCTATGGAAGGTTGGTAACAAGCGGCTGGATACGCTTTGCAGATGAACCAATCAGGGCAAATCATACCCTGGTGCGGGAATGCTACGCAAATGCTGCAGAGGCAGACATTACACATAGAGCAATTGTCAAAGTCAGAGGTGTGGATGTCCTGTGCAATGCCTCAAGAATAAATGCCTATTACAATCTACAGGATGGTGATAACAGCGAGATGGCACAGATGTACGAAAACCTGCGGCAACAATGGTTTGTGACCCACCTTCACGGTTGGGAACAACCAAAGTGGCTAAACACAATGCAGAAAAGGATTGACTCTGCAGAGTTCACTGCTGAAGCCAAAACTTGGCTTGATATTGTCACATCCAGGGTGCTGCCTTCAAAACATGATTCAGAGGTGCCGCTTGAGAGGGCTAAAGTAATTTGTGCTGTGATGGAAGGATTGCCTGTTGACGTGGGGAGGCTCATTATGCAGGAAATCCGGGAGGTGGTGCTTGAACGGACTAAAAGCTTATTCTTCCCATCATTGATCACTTACTTGTGCTCCACTGATGGAGTGCCCACAAGACCAGGCGACAAAGAAAAAGGGCCTGGTGGACCGATTTATCCATTGAAAAAGAGAGGGCCCGGTAATGTACAGAAGAAAAGGAAGATTGATATAGCAGCCTCATCATTTGAGCAGTTCACATCTACTGCATCAGATTCTATTGGTGGGGCATCTGCTCCTCCCATGGCTATACCAATCTTGCCACCACTGCAAGAAGCCGCCAGGCCTTTCCAATATATCTCCACCCAGTTCCATGGGGTGGACAATCGGATTCAGCAGCTAGTGGCTAGTTTCCCTTCGGGCCCATATGGAGAAGGTACATCTACAGCTCCATCTGTTCCTATTGGTCCGACATTAACAGGTGTGGTGGAGGACATGAAGCATATCAAAGAAAAGCAGGGAAAGATAGAGAGGAGGCAGAAAAAGGCAAGAGAGCACGCCAAGAAGCAAAGCAAATTTCTGAACAAAATGATGAGCATTCTGAGGAGTGTATGCGGAGCACAACATGAAGAGGAGGAAAATGAGGACGATTTTGTCCTGCCAGAGCCCAGCAGCTCCAGTTCAGAGGGTGAGCAGAGATGACCATAGCACGCAGTGCTAGGAGGTATGAAAAAAAAGAAGTTTTTGTGTTGATGTACTGCAATGAGGACACTGCAAGTTTTTTAGTTAGGGGTAGGAACCTCCTCGGCTTTTCTTTGCCAGAGTTCTTTTCCTGAGGGGGGTTTTTATTTTGTTGAAACTGGCATGTTTAGGATGTTACTTAGGTTGAATAGAGTAATTTTTTTTTATTTGGTACTACTTGGTAACTAATGGCATGTATTGTGTTTTGTTGAAATTTTTAGACCCCTCGAAATTTTGAAAAATGCATACTTAGAACAGTTATTGTCTGACATGATTGATTCTTTATATGACATTATGATTGTTGGGGTGTTGTGTGTGATGAATTACTACTTAGGAGGTCACAAGTGTAAAAATTATTGTCCTTATGCCGATGTGTGTGTGAGTTGTTAGTTTGATTCTGTTTATGCATGTATAATCTAGAACTTGCCCGGTTGGTCTTGTATGAAATCCGAAAGTTAGTTTGGTTGTGAGATGATCTTAGGCTTTCTTTGTTGAAATAGTCACTTTGCCTAAATAAGCCTTACCAAAAGTGTTAAATACCCTTAGTTTCCCTTTTGAGCCTTTTTGACCTTTTTCTTGGCTAGCCAATTATGAAACCTTACCCTTTGTGAAATTAATCCATCTTCGCACCCGTTCCCTCCTTGATGCTACTAGTTAGATGAGGCAAAATTCCTAAGTTGGGGGTGAACTAAATGTGGAGTACATGTTAAAAACATAAGTTGGGGGTGGTGGAGTTTGCTAGTGGAGATTCGATGTGGTAGTTGCGTATATATATATAAAATAAAATAAAATTAAAAAAAATAAAAACAAATCAGAAAATTGTTGTAAAAAAAAAGATTTGTAAGTTGGTTAGGAGTAAAACCACATCGAGGTTGAAAACTGAAAGAAAATAAAGGGGTGAAAATAAAAAAGGCGAATTAAGGTGACAAGATGTTGTAGTGTTCAAGGAGGGTGAGTCACTAATATCCAAAAAGTATCCGCCCCGTCCTTAAACCTACATTACAAGCCGAAACAAGTCCTAATGTGATCACAACCGAACGAGCCTAGGATGAGAACATAGAAAATAAGGGCAAGCCTATGGTATTTGCATGTGTAGATATGAATTTCTTTGTGAGTGTGAGTGTTGTTCTCTTCTCTTTCGTCTTCGTCCCATTCTTGTCGTATATATGTGTGTTGGGACATTCTTTGGTCTATGTGAGGGCATAAGGATGAGAATTGAACAAAATAAAGTGACCGCCTAAAGTAGCGTTTGTGTGCACCATAATATGTTCGATAATATAATGTCATTCATTGAAGCTTCATTGTTAGTCGTAGTGTTCTTGAGTTGTGCATATTGCTTTAAAGTAGGAAGTTGGGGTGGTCGTTTAAAGGAAAACATGCATGCCGGTAGTTCAGAGTCAAAACCAATGTAGACATTGTTATTCTATAATATCTAGGTGTTAGATTGAGTCATGGTTTTGTATGGCTTGCTTGAGGACAAGCAAATACTTTAAGTTGGGGGTGTTGATGTGGCGTGATTTTACGCCACAATCGATGCTTTTTAACTATAAGTTTTACTTGTTTTTAAGCAAACCTATGTCATTTTACGTAGTTTTTATCATGTTTCAGGTAATACGAGGTCCCTAGAGCCTAAGTGTGGAAAACAAGCAAAACAGAGCACAAAACGTTGATCACTGGAAATAACTTGAGGTTCTGGAAAAATTCGTGGAAAAATACTCTGCGCGTTCGCGCAGGTATCCCACGCGATCGCGCCCACGCGCAATATGAACCATACGCGTTCGCGCTACAAGCCCACGCGATCGCGCTGAAGGTAGCGAGTGGATATGACGTCATCCACGCGATCGCGCATACACATAGCGCGATCGCGTTGAAGGATTTTCGGCAATTTTCGACCAGAACTTGAGATTTGACGATTTCTTCCATTCCAGTTCATATAAATAGAAAATTAGGGCAAAACATCAGATATCTTTGGCAGCTCCCACAAGTTGGAGGCTAGGGTTCCTACAAAAATGTTCTCTCTTCTTTTTAATCCTTGTTGATGGAAATCTCTTGGTGACAATTAAGATTGAAACTCTTGTTGTGCTTATTTATTCATTTGCATTGTTCTTAATCAAGTAAGTTTTTGCTATTTTAATTATTCTTGTTCTTGAATGTTTTCAATGGATTAGCTAACCTTTGAACTCGCCCATTTACTTTGTTTGAAACTCGGAAGAGGAAGAACGGAGTTGGGTTAGAATAATTAACATGAATTTGAGGCGTTAACCCTCATCTAATGGAAATTGACCTAGGAATAGGCAATACCACTTGTAGCCATATTCGGGTGTTCTTAATGCTCCTAATTGCTTGAGGGATCTTCAATTGGGTAGTCTAGTTAATCTTCGGAAGAAGTTAATTTAGAGTCATTATCCGAGGCTAAATAACATAAACTTGCTATTATTTACAATTCGTGAAATAGATTGGATCTTTACTTGAGAAGTAGTTTCCCTCCTTCTATTCTTGTTGCCATTGATCAATTTACTTGCTTTCTAGATTAGAATTTATATTTCCATATTTTATAAAAACCTTATCAAAAACCACCATTGATGCGTTCGGGCATAGCTATTGTTAGTGATAATTCCTAATCTGCTTAAATCACCTACATATTGTTCTCTGTGGGATTCGACCCCAACCTTGTTGGGTTACTATATTTGACAACATCCGCGTTATACCATTAATAGGTGTAATTTGAGCGTATCACATAGCCACTAAAGTTTGACTGGAGACCTCGACATCATCATCTTTTTCCTGAATTTCCTCAGTAATTTGAAAAAATTTCAAGACTGACACAGTTTGAGCACTCTCTTTCGAGGCGGGATTTTTAGTAGGAACAGGGCTGTGGAAGAGGACTCGAATTGCTGGGGGATTTGACTCTTGCGATTCTTAGGGGAAAAAATTATTGGCTTTGTTGGTGTGACAGTGGGGTTTTGGTCTGTGGATATTGGGGCTTTTGGGGGTGATTCTTGCAATTTTGGTTCTAATGGAGTTGGGTTTTTGGATGGTGAAAGGGTGGGGTTCATTTCTGGTACGATGGGAGAAGAAGAATCGTGTTGAGACATGATTAATTTGGAAGCAAGAAGACATAAAGAGATGAGAATGTAGAAGGTTTAGAGTTTGGCTGTTATGTTCAGTGAGAGAGAAGGTGAAGTGAAGTGCTTGATAATTGAAGTAAGGAGAGAGAGATAAAAGAAATCATATTAAATGGGAGAGAAGGAGCCGATTGTGATTGGGTGTGAAGAAAAAACGTGTCAGGTATCGGGTCAGTTAAAAAAAATGAAGCGTTTGAGAGTGTATTTTGGAGATTGAGGCAACAAAGAAATTAATAACATGGCACTTTGAGAAATTTAAAAACATATACGTACCGAAGAGACTACTAAGGTGTGTCAGAGGAACCAGGCTCCTTGACAATTTTGAAAATACAAGCAAAAACTCCGAGAAATGTAATATCACTCATACTTATGTTGTCCTAAAACTGCCATGCGTGTATATCTGTAACAGTATAAGAGTGAGTTAGATTCCACTAAAAAACACTTTGTAGCATTGTACCTTTCCTCTTAACGTAGCCAATCATTGAGGGGACTTGAGGAAGGGTAACTAATTGAGCTTGAGCAATCCCAACTCCAAACGATATCTTTCAAATTGATCCCTACTCAATGCCTTAGGGAAGATGTCTGCTACCTGGTTCTCTGTCTTACAGAACTTCATACAGATCAAACCCTTTTCGACATTATCCTTTAGAAAATGGTGCCTAACATCAATGTGCTTGGTCCTTTTATGTTGCACTAAATGTTTTCCATATTAAATGCACTTGTACTGTCACAAAACAAGGGCACACAATCAGTAGGCACACCAAAATCCTCAAGTTATTTTTTGATCCATAATAATTGAGCACAACAAGAGGCAACAACCACATACTCAACTTTAGCAGCAAAAAACGCCACAAAATTTTGTTTCTTTGTACCCCATAAGATCAAGCATGACCCCACAAAATGTGTCATTCTAGATGTACTCTTTCTACCCACCAGATATCCAGCTTAATCAGCATCAGCATATCTATACAAGTCAAAATTTTCTTCTGAAGAATAGAGGAGGACAAGGTCCGGAGTTCCTTTGAGATACCTCAAAATTCTTTTTGCAGCCTTCAGATGAGATTCTTTTGGACTTGATTGGAACTTTGCACACAACCTAACACTAAAGACAATGTTAGGTCTGCTGGCAGTTAAGTACAGTAGTGACCCAATGATACTCCTATACATTATTTCATTGACAGGAAAACCAAGTTCATCCATGTCTAACCTAGTAGCCGTGGCTATAGGTGTATCACTAGGCTTAGCATTCTCTATCTCAAATCTCTTAAGAAGCTCCTTGATGTATTTTTGTTGACTGATCATGGTGCCTTTTGGGGTTTACTTTACTTGCAGCCCCAGGAAGAAATTTAGCTCACCCATGATCCTCATCTCAAACTCACTTCCCATGAGCTTGGAAAATTCTTCACAAAGGGAATCATTGGTAGCACCAACAATGATATCATCAACATAAACTTGCACAATGAACAAGCTTCTCCCTCTTTTCTTAAGAAATAAGGTGTCGTCAATTTTTCCTTTTGTAAAGCTATTTTCAAGAAGAAAATTTGACAATCTCTCATAATATGCCTGAGGAGCTTGCTTTAGACCATATAGAGCCTTTTCAAGCTTGAACACATGCTCAGGATGTTCATGACTTTCAAAATCAGGAGATTGCTTGACAAAAACTTCCTCCTTCAGATATCCATTAAGGAAGGCACTTTTGACATCTATTGGAACAATTTGAATTCCATATGAGATGCAAAATAAATAAGGAGCAAAATTCTCATCATAGTCTATTCCCTATTATTGATTGTAGCCCTGAACTACCAACCTTGTCTTGTTCCTTTTAGTGTTTCCATATTCATCAAGCTTATTGCGGAACACCCACCTAGTCCTAATCGTTGTTCTGTCTGAAGGCCGAGGGACCAGGTTCCACACATTTTTTCTCTCAAATTTATGGAGCTTTTCTTGCAAAGCAGCTATCCAGTCAGCATCTTTTAATGGTTCCTTGCTATTCTTGGGTTCAACTTGAGATAGGAAGGCTGAGAAGGCTAACATGTTTCTCGCCTTAAACCTAGTTTGAAGCAGAGTCAAGGGAGTAATCACATTATGGAGCGGATGAGATCTCTTGTGCTTCCAGTTGGATACTTGAACTTCAGGATTCGAGGGACCAGGTTCCTTTGTGCCTTCTGGAGAGTCTGGTGCATCTTCTTCATTGCTTTGCTTGACTTGACTCATTATTTCAGTTTTTCCAATTTGTGTTCCTTTATCACCCAATTCATTTGATTCATCAAAGATCACATGCACACTTTCCTATACATATTGAGTTCTTTTGTTGAAGACCTTGTATGCTTTGCTATGAGAAGAGTAACCAAGAAAGATTCTTTCATCACTTTTTACATCAAATTTTCCCAACGCCTCCTTACCATCATTAAGAATAAAGAATTTGCATTCAAAAACTCTTAGGTAAGTCAGCTTGGCTTTCTCCCATTTAGCAATTCATAGGGAGTCTTCTACAGCAAGGACCGGATCATGCACCTGTTGATTAAATGACAAGCAGTGTTGACAGCCTCAGTCCAAAAACTTTTAGACACACTACTTGCTATCAACATTGTCCTAGCCATATCTTCAAGTGTCCGGTTTTTCCTATCTACAATAACATTTTGCTGAGGTATTCTAGGAGTAGAAAAGTTGTGACTTATACCATTTTCAGCACAGTACCATGATCAGATCTAATACTTACAACTTGATTTACCAGTTTCACTTGAATCTGTTTCACAAAGGCAACAAACACAGGGAATGTTTCATCCTTGGTTCTTAGAAACAAGGTCAAAGTGAATCTGGAATAGTCATCAACAATCATAAAGATATACTTCTTTCCTCCTATGCTTTCAATCTTCATTAGCCCACAAAGATCCATGTGACGAAGATCAAGTGGCCTTGAAGTACTCACTTCTTTCCTTGGTTTGAAGGAGGATCTAACCTGCTTTCCTTTTATGCAAGCATCACACGCCTTGTGATCTTTGAACTTTGAATTGTGTAGCCTATGGACTAGGTCCTTCACGATTTTGTTCAGCAGAGAAAAGCTTACATGTCCCAGTTGTCTTTTTGCCATCAGCACCACTTCACTAGTTCTGAAATTGGTGATTGTACAAGAACAGGACAAGAACTTCACTTCATTTCCTTTATCACAGATTTAGGACACACTTAATAGACTATATTTCAAGCAATTTACATAGTACACATTTTCAATTGCATGGGAGAGTGTCTTGCCAAATTTTTCCAAAAGACATACTCCCAACTTTAAAGGCCTTGAGTGAGAAGAAATCATCCATTTTTCCAGTCATATGCTTCGAGCAGCCGCTATCCATGTACTATTTTTACTGCCTCTTCTTACTCCAGATTGCAAATAGAGCCACTTGTTAGAATTATAAACCCAAACCAGCTTGGGTCCCTTATAATGATAGAACGGGGGAATTAAGCTTCTTTTTGCCAACGCAGGCAGCATATTCTTCTTTTTCTGGGGACCAGGTCTCTGAACTCTAGACTTTTCGCAATAAAATTTTTGTTTTTATGCAAGGACTGAAATTTGGCTTTGCATGTTTCCTTGTAATGGCCTGTCTGACCACAATGAGTGCACAACCAATTTTCAGTCACAGTGACATACTTGCTATGGGGATTATAAGGGGCTTTGGCCTTTTGGAATGTTACACCTCGGAAAAGTCCCCGTACATGTACAAGGAATAGAACGACAAGGGTATGAGTGTGGGGGTGTTTTACTAAGCAAGGGGTGATGATTCGTGAATTTTTGGAAATGGAAAAGTTGTAGAATTTCATGCAGCCCAGTGGTCGTATAGTGATTTACGGCCCGTAAAGTGATTTACAGACCGTAAACCACCATCGTCCTCCAGCCTTTCAAATTCCAACTTTCTGTTAAAGTGTGCGAATGCTTAAATACGACTTGGAATACGGCCCGTAAACTGGTTTACGGACCGTAAACCTCGATCGTAAACTGCAATATTCTTCAGCCAACTTCTCTGTTTTGGACATGCTTAAATACGACCAGGGAGGACGGCTCGTAAACCAGTTTACGGCTCGTAAACTGTGGTTTACGACCACTGTTCATCCCGACAAGAATTCATTAAAGATCAAACTTTGAGTTATTAAAAGGGACCAAAGCCTCATTTTATTTTATTTTTCATCCATACAACCTTCAAGAACACTCTAGAAGCTCTCCAAATATTCATCCACAAAATTCAAGAGATCAAAGGGAAACCAAGATCATCAACATCTAATTCATGAAATCAAGTGCATAAGACTCTATTGGAAGTCATCTTCTTCAAGAAATCTCAAAAGGGTTGAAATAGGGTTTTGGTATAAAAAGAGTATTGTTGCTCAAGGCTTGTTCCACCATCATCCAAGGTATGTTTCATGACTATACCATATGGTTCAAGGTATTGGAAGGCTTAGATACTTGAAATGTATAAGAACATAGAAAATGGGCCTTGCATGGGTGAATAGTGGCACAATTGAATAGTAGTTGAATGGAGTCATGAATGTTGATAAGCTACGGTTGTGAATATGTTATAAATAACGTCTAGACCGTGAAATACGTATTATATACGAGAAAACGTGATAACAAGCTATAACCATGGATGTGGAGAAATTGGAGGAAATGGTAGATTTTTTTTCTCAAAGTGTATGAGTGATGATTGTTGAAAGTAATATTGTGAGTGTCGTTACGAATGTATGAGAGTTGAAATGAAACATGGGAAAAGTATTAGAAATGAAGGAAGTGCTATCCAATTTTCCTTAGAAATAGTAGTCCATTCTTATAATTACTTAGCTAACGACGACATGAATTCTCTTAAAGGTATATGCGAGTGCATTAAGGGAGAGCGAGCAAGCAATAAGAATTGTAAACGTCGAAGGTATGTGAGGCTATTATCTTTCTTTCAAAGGCATGATCCCTAGCTTACGATTTCATAAATGCTCCCATCTTTTCCTTGCTATCAAAGGTTAAATAGTCTAAGATTCCGAAGCATGATTTCCTTCTTGATATTCCATAAATATTTTCCAAAGTACTCCTATTTTCCAAAACCAAAGGTTGGGATTATGTGAGCGTTTATGATAACGACCGTGGATATGGTTTTCAATAACAATGATGATGTCAAAAATGAGAATATTATTACGCTGACCATGATGAGAGAAAATCTTATGTTTAAAAGTTTCAAGTTTACGATTTCAATGACTATATGAGGATGTCGTGCTATTTACTGATTTCTCAATTTATTCATGGATGGTGACTTTATTTCTAAATCTTCCAAAGTATATGAATGGATGCCTTATGAAGTTCATGATTTTATTCTATGCTTTCTTTTAATGCTATTCTTCATTGATAGTCTCGCCTTATAATAATTGTTCCCTCAAGGTGAGACAAAGCGACGATGATTACTCCATAACATAATCGGAGGCTTTCGACCTTACGTCACTCCGACGTACTTACAGCTTTTCCTTGGGCTCTCATGCATGCTAAGTATATGGTATAAGTATATGATATGTATATGTATTCAGGGGATATGGGGAAGGTGAGGCGCTATAGACGCATAGCCACCTGGTCAGCTGGCATATCATGATTTCATCCCGGACGCGGGATGCCCGGACGCGGGATATATGGGTTATGCATCGGGCCGTACGTTCCTCGGCACTAACTTATTATATTTATGGATTAGGCCGTACGTTCCTCGGCACTAACATATGATGACATATGGATCGGGCTGCGCGTTCCGCAGCAATTTACTATATGATGTTTTATGAGTATGCATGCATGGATCCGCCTTAAGAGGCAAGCAGTTATCGATTAACTCCTTGTATTTACTTTACTTTATTATTCTTACTTTATTTCTTGATGTATGCCTTACATACTCAGTACAATGCTCGTACTGACATCCTTTTCTTTGGATGTTGTGTTCATGCCCACAGGTAGACGGGAAAGCGGTCCAGACTGATAGGAGTCACTAGCCGAGCTGAAGAGCACTCCATCTTCCGGAGGTGCTAATTGGTTGTTCCTTTTGTGTATAAATTTGTATGTCACTCAATAGAGGCTCGTAGATGGTCGATGTGGGTTGTGTGGTTCCACAACGTGGGTAGTACGCATGTGTATAAGTATATTGAAATATGTTTTTGTATCAACGCGTTATATTTTTGTAATGAAAAGCAAATCCTCTTTTTAAAGTTAACCGGAAATAGATGAATGATTGTTAAATGGGTTAGGTAAATGATAGCACGAGCGGTGCTCGGTGGTTAGCCCCGGGTACCCGTCGCGGCCCCTAGCCGGGTCGTGACATGGAAACCAATGCCCTACTTTCCACCATTACTCTTGTACATAGAAGCAACTACATCAGAGGGCCAGGCCCAATAAAGTGACTTATCAATATCAACTTTAACGCTTTTTAGATCCTCTTGAAGTTGTCTATTCTTTTCTAGCTCAGCAATGAGGCTCATTTTGATTTTCTTAAGTTCATTTTCAAGCTTAAGGTGAGTTTTCAAGCTTAAGGTGAGTCTCACTAGCAACTTCCTTTCCTTTAGACGGAGTATTCATCCATTTTTTCATCTGGCTTTGTAACAGAGAATTTTCTCTAGTTACTTCCTCAACTTGTTCCTTCAGATTTATAACAGTGACTACCATATCATCCCTTTCTTGTTCTAAATCATCAATTTCTTCATTTAGAGCATTTTTCTAATTAATAAGGCTATGATAGGCATCAATCAACACATTTTCTGAAAGTAATTTTTCAGATTTTTCTGAACATCAAGGAAATTTACCTCATCTTTCTCATTGTCATCATCAGCATCAAATCTGGCCATGAGTGCAAGTATTGACTCATATTCTGAAGGTTCATTGTTGATAGCCAACATAGATGTATCGCCTAAATCATCTCCATCTTTAAATTCACTGGAAGAATCTCCCCAAGTAGCCAGAGCCTGCTTTACCAAGTTGTCAGCAACATCTTTTCTTTTAAACCTCTTGTCAAGCACCTTGTTCCTCTTGCCGCCTTTTCAGAATTTTTATAAGGGAAAAGGTGCAAATATACCCCTCAACTTTGCGATTTAGAGCATATATACCCCTCGTTACAAAAGTGGTGTATATATACCCCTGTCGTTATAAAATGGTGAAAATATACCCCTGCTGTTACAAAATGGTGCAAATATACCATTTTCGCTGATGGGATTTAAAAAAAAAATTTAGGTTATTTTTTAATTTAAAAAAATGCCATGTGACTTTCAAAAAAGTCTACCTATTTTTGTTTTAAGTAGACATATTTTTCTAAAGCCATGGTAATTTGTTTTTCTGGTGTGTTGGGTATGATTAGTTTAAAAAAAATCTCCATGACTTTAAAAAAATAAGTCTACCCATTTTTAAACGAACCAGACCCGACATCAGAAAAAAAATTACTATGTGGCCTTAGAAAAGTATTTCTACTCAAAAAAAATGGGTAGACTTTTTTTTTCAAAGTCACGTACCTTTTTTTTAATTAAAAAATAACCTAAATGATTTTTTTTAAACTCTGTCAGCGAAAAGGGTATATTTGCACCATTTTGTAACGACATGGGTATATTTGCATCATTTTGTAACGACAGGGGTATATATACACCACTTTTATAACGAGGGGTATATCTGCTCTAAATCGCAAAATTGAGGGGTATATTTGCACCTTTGCCCTTTTTATAATAATCCTGTTTGTGAAGAGGACATTCTTTAATGAAAAGTCCAGGCGTCCCACACTTGTGACAACAATCATTTCCTTTGAAGTTCCTGCTGGAGCTTCCCTCTTTGCGACCCCACAATTTCTTCGAATCTTTTCAAATCTTCGTGTGAGGTACACCATATTAGAGCTAATCACTACTTGTGTCACTGTAGCAGTTTTGAGGACCAGGCTCTTCTCTTTCTTTGGCTCTCTTCTTTCAAGATTTTGTTGTCTTTTCAGCTGATAAGTTTTGAGATTCCCAATGAGCTCATCAATGGTTAGTTTTTGCAAATCCTTTGCTTCAGTGATAGCATTAAGTTTGCTTTCCCATGAACTAGGCAAAACACTGAGCAACTTACGAACCAATCTGTTAGTAGGTATGATTTCACCAAGAGAGTAGAGTTCATTGATTATGGAGGTGAATCTGGTATGCATTTCATGAATAGACTCTCCATCTTTCATTTTAAAGAGTTCATACTCAGTGGTAAGCATATTTATTTTGGACTACTTTACTTGACTTGTTCCTTCATGAGCGGTTTGAAGCGCATCCTAGATCTCTTTTGTAGATTGACATGAAGAGATTCGATTGTACTCAGCAGCTCTAATACCGTATATGAGGATTCTCTTGGCCTTGTAGTTCTTTTCCACATCTTTTCTGCCAGCTTCATTGTATTCCTTCCTCGTCTTTCGCTCTTTTTCAATACCAGCTTCATTTTTCTTCATAGGAACAAATGGACGATCATAGTGATGTCCCATAGCTCTGAGTCCTAAGCCATGAGGTAGTCATGCATCCTTTTCTTCCACCACCCATAATATTTTCCATTAAATCTTAGTGGTCTTGTGCTAGATTTTCCTTTTTCTAGGTTTGGTAAAGCAGCCATGAGAAAGATCATTTTTAGGTGTTAACCTTTTCGAAAGAATCTGCTCTGATACCAATTGATAGAAAACTAAGAGTCCACCAAACAATACAGAGAACCAGGTTCTCTATCTGTTCCCTCAAGTAAAAACAGAAAGTAAATAACACAAGATATTTACGTGGAAAACTCCTTGGTCAATCGATTAAAAATTACGACCCACCGGAGTAGGATTTCCAACTTCACTAAACTGAGCAACTTTCATATTACAACCTCTTGCAACTTACGAATTAAACTCGTAATCACTTACCCCTTACAATAACTCTATTGTAAGCTACAACCCTTGACTAACTTTAGCCAAAAACCCGAACATGTTATATCCCGCATTTTCAGAGCATGAGCGTGACACGTGCTTCCTCAAAAAAATTGACAATCATGTTGTTGCTACATAATTTAAACTCACGTTGATAGTGTTGTGTCCCGTATTTTTGAACGTCGGGGCCAACCGGGTTAGGCCCATGACCAAAAAAAAAAAAAGAGAACAAGCAAGGCCCAATCCATAGGGTGGCCGGCCATGGCTAGAAAAATCCAAGCCCAAGTAGAATTAATCATGTGATAAATGAATAAAAGGCCACTTAATCATCCAAAAATCCCATAGAACCTTCAAGACAAATTGAGAAGGAGGAAACAAAAGAAAACAAGAGAAGCAAAGACAAGGCCATTCGGCCAAGGCTCCAAATTTTTGCCCTTTGGAATTTTGTTCCAAAAATTATTTTCTTGTTGTATTCCTACTAATTCAAGGGTCCTCTACAACGTGGTGTAGTTATTTCGGAAGATAAGTAGTTTGTTTCGTAGATTTGGCACTTTGGTCAAGTGAAGAAGTTAGGAAGAAAAGGTAAGAGTTAATCCCTTTTTATTATGTTATGAAGGTTTGTTTATGTTGTAGTATGTAGAAATGAGTAGAATTTATGGAAATATGGAAGTTTGCATGTTGGGTGTGTATATGTGCATGTGGCCGTGTGTGTGTGTTAATGTATAGGTGAGGTGGGTTGAATTTTATGTAGTATTCTAGTTGTGATTAGGGTGGACTTTTTATTGGAAATGAAAGTTGAATGAAATTGGTTGAGGTTGGAAATATGGAATATAGCCATGGGGTTTAGGGAGGTAAAAACCACGACCTACCCCAGTAGGATTTCCAACTTCACTAAACTGAGCAATGTTCAGATTACAACCTATTGCAACCTAGGAATTAAACTCTTAATTCCTCTCCCTTACAATTTCCCTATTGTAAGCAACTCTTGACTACTGCTAGCCAAGCAAACTAATACACCTTGCCCATATTTAGACAAGTGTACCACTCAAAGGTTAAGTGGGTGAACACCTCACAAATATCTTCTGAGAATTCAATCTAATACACCTAGACCAACTATTGCCTAGTGTACCACTCAAAGCTTGTAAAGATAAACATCTTACAAGCAATCCCCTTAGAATTTAAGCACCTATAAACAGTTTATTAAAACAGAAGAGTAGGTTTACAATTTATAGAACAAAGACTCAACAACCTAAAGACTTAAGGCATCTTCAGTCCAGGGATCTGGTCCTTTGGCTTGTTAAGGCTTTGTTCTTGAGAGCACCTTGAGAGGGGTGGCGACTGCACTTGAGAGAAATATAATTTTTAGATTTGCAAGTGTTAGGTCAAACTAATCCCAACATTTTGTATATATATGAGACCAAGGTATAGACCATGTGATAAACATGTGACCATGGATGGTAACTTTCGAAGGGCTAGTAGTTCATAGCCCACATACAGCTGTGCTGTTGTAGTTCTGCCAGAACAGTGCAGTAGCTTAACTAGCTTTCATGTTTAGTATAGTGCTCAGGGGACCTGATCAAGGACCTGGTCCTTGGTGTATTTGTCAAATCATCAAAACTACAACATATCATAACTCATCAATTTTCCTCTTTTTGATGATGAAAAACTTGTAATTGATGTTCCCCGTGAGGACGTAACCTTACTATCAAGTGCGCATCAATTTAATAGTATCCCTGTTTCACAGCTGTGCAGTATGCATTTGGGACTTCCCCCTGAGAATGTAAGCTGTTAACATCAAGTGCAGTATAAAATGATGGGGTATCAACATTCGACATCAATTGGACAATTTGATTGTCCAATTTCCCCCTTTTGGCATCATTAAAAAAAGGTAAGAGATTAGCACAAGCCTGAAGAAATTCAGAGTCATTAACTCGGACCACTTGGGCAACTTAGAATGATCAGTAACAGAAACAATCAGAACAATATGAAGGAGAAAACATATGCACAAAACAGAGCAATTGTCATTGAAATGTATCAGTCAGTTGAAGCATAAATATACAAAATAAATTTTCCATACTGCCATAGTCATAGATACAGACCAAAAACGAGATTTTACAGAATTAGGATGAGAGGTACGCAAGGGGACCAAAAAGGATAAAAGGAGATGGATCATGTGTTTGCAGGTTTGATAGGGTTGAGAGCTTTGAGCATCATGCCAGTCTGGCATCTGCAACTCTGTGATTTTTTTTAGATATGCTCCTGAAGCCGTCCAACTTTCTGCTGCAGATTTTCATTTTCACCTCTTAACTTGGCAACCTCTTCCGTCTGTGTTTCTCTAGGACCAGGTCCTCCAACCTTCAACTTAGCATTTTCTGCTTTTAACAAGGCATTTTTAACCTGAAACCTCTCTATGTCAGCTAACATTTTCTCATTTTCCTCAATGAGACTTGAGATAGTAAAGCTGCTCCCTATTCCCTCTTTCTTTTGCAAAATTACACATTCCTCTAGTAGGTTCAACGAGAACATTTGTTTCCTTATTCCTTTAGTATCTTTTCCAGTAATAACTTTGAAGTGATCAAGAACCTTTGTCAGGAGAAAGCCATAAGGTAGACCACGCTTTCCATCTTTTGTATTTACGACTTTAATCATATGCTCAATCATGTGGAGGGTAGACTGACTAAGTGTCCTTCACCTAAGATCTCTATCAGGAACAGATCCCTCTTAGATGCAATATACCTTTTATCAGCTCTAGACAATACCACCTTGTTGACCAACTCAAAAAGAAGCTCATATTGTGGCTTCATTTTCTTCTTATACAGAGTGTCGATGGTCACTTGCTCTCCAATCTTGACTATGAAACTTTTGAAGTCATCTGAGGCTTTGATATTTTTGTCATTTCCGATAATTTTTATTTCCTCAATTGGAACACCTAGAATCGCGCCCAGCTGAGTTTCATCCAAAGTGAAATCGACTCCTTCAACTCTGCACATTAAGGTATGGTTGGCGGTGTATTGTAGATTTGTAAAAAAATCTGCTACCTCTTTCTCATAAGAAAAAGCTGACCCTTCAAATAGATGGTCCCATTGTTAAGCTTTTAAGATTTCCATCAATTCATTCAATCCCTGATGTCCAATTATTTCAGGATCAAACACTCTTCTAAGTAGCACCTTTTGTCCTTTCAGATTCTTGATTCTCAACATCTGTTCATTTTTCTAGAGTGCTGTTTGTAGTAAAGGACCATGTCCCTTCCTGACTTCCACCTTTTTCCTTTTGGATGGACCTGCTTCCTCAATTTCAACATCATTCCTTTTCTTAGAAGATTTAGAGATTTTCTGAGACTTGTGCAATTCAGCTGTATCTTTCTCACTTCTCAATTTCACCTTCTTTTTCGAGCTTTTTCTTTTGCGGTGAGACTCTTCTTCTTCCTTTCCTTGGTTATCAACCACATTCACCTTCTCTTCTTTGTCTCTTGGTCTCACGACTCTTCTTCTACTCTTTGGACTCTTCTCCTTATCAGACTTAGAAGTGGAGTCCGGTTATGTTTGAGTTCTGAGTTTGATAGTGAAGGATTTCTTGCTAGGCTGTGAGACCACTTTCTTTTTAGCAATATGTTTACTTTTGGTAATGTTTCCTTTCCCAGATGATTTTAAAGCACCAGATTCCCTTCCTGAGCATCCTTCCAAAGGGACAACAATGGAGGGCAGAGGTACAGTGTCCAAACAGTGTTCCTCGGGACAAGGTCCCTTATCCACATACTCTATTTCACCACTGTTCCTCTATTCCACCTCATTTTCTACCAACTTTTTCTCAATCTCTCCAGGTTTCTCTTGTGTTTCCATGCTTACATTTTCATATTCCCTTTCAACCACTTATTTCATAGCAATATCACTATCCTCATTGACTACAACATCTTCTGCACTTTTACTAGATTTTTCCACTATCTCACTTCGATTTGCTCCGTCA
Organism: Lycium barbarum; assembly: GCF_019175385.1. Lineage (NCBI taxonomy): Eukaryota > Viridiplantae > Streptophyta > Magnoliopsida > Solanales > Solanaceae > Lycium > Lycium barbarum. Next base: position 104,216,509 of record NC_083347.1, on the reverse strand, counting down.
CCTGACATAGCCCTTCCTATTTCAACCTCGGTATCCAAGATAATATCCCTTACAGATAACTTCACCTCTTTCTCACAACTACCAATAACAGTATCGACATTTTTGGAACTTTTTACTTCTTCTGTACTGGTTAAGGGGTTGGAATTTCGTAATTTTTGAGTTTGTTCTTCTAAAACCCTTTCCTCATTCTCATGCATCACCTCTACTAGCCTATAGATTTCATCACCTTTGTTTTGACTTGACACCTCTATTTCATCATCATTATCAATTATTTCTTCTGTAAGACCAAAGAGTTGGGAGGTAAAAATGGTTTTGGCACTGATGCCAGAGTCATGGTTGTCAGGAAAAGAGGGTTTTGTAGATTCAGAGATAAATTCTTTTGATTTTTGTTTCTCTTGAGTTTTAGAGGGACCGGGAACAGCTGGTTTAGATGAAGGCACATTAGGTTTTTGGATGGTGGATATATGATCTTTTTGAGAAAAGGAGGATAATAGTGGGTTTACTGGAGTGAGTTCTTTGGGAGGTGAGAGAGAGGGGTTGATTTCTATTCCAACAGAAAGTGAGGACTCAAGGTTAGACATGGTCTATTTTGAGCGAAGAGATGAAGTGTAAGGGTTTGAGAGATTATGTGAGAGAGGAAAGAGGAGTGTAGAAAGGCTTATGTGGGAGGAAGGAATCGATTTCTATTGGTTTGATCAAAAAAGTACTTTTACAACCGGGTTGGTTCAGAGCAAAGCGACATTTAGCTTGAAAGAAGCGGGACCTATTAAAGACATGGCACTTAGGCAAAATTAAAAAAAGTATGTAAATGCTTGAAAGGACTACTAACCTGAGTCATAGGGACTTGATCCCTTGACCTTTAGGAGGATAGCTTAGACAAGAAGTCTGAAGAGTGCAATGTCTCCAATGTTAGGTTGTCCTGGAATTGCCATGTGAGCATACCTGTAATGGTATAAGGATGAGTTAGATATCTCCAAAAAAACACATCAGCATTGTACCTCTTTTCTCAACAAGCAATTTATAAAGGAGCCATTTGATGATTTTGAACACCCACAGCATCACTGACACAATCTATGTGGCTTTAAGCATCGTTTCAAGGATTTAGATGACATCACTGATTGCATATTTAACTCTTCTCCATGAGAGCTTTCTAAATTCATACAAAACTTAGTTCAAGGGACTTCAGCATATCCAACAAGCTTGTGATGTCTTCTGACAAGAAGTGATTTCTATCTTTTGGGTACAACAAGAATTTTCTTGACACTTCAATGATTTTAATATCGTCCCTCCTAAATCTTTGTGCAAATCCTTGATTGTACTGGAGTAGGGTGCTTTTTGATGGTATACAAGTTTGCAAACACAGAAGACAATTTTCCTTATTTGTCATCCCTTGTTCAGAACTTTTGTCCATGAACTAGACATCCCTCTCTTCTCTCCTCTCAAGTCATCTTTGTGAGGAGCTTTTGATGTTTAACGTGCTTACCTTGAGTAGTGAGCAACCTTATCAAGCTGAAGTGATAGCTTAGGAACCAGGTCCTATAAATTGAAGGGACCAGGTTCTTTTGTGTTCTTAGGACAACTGGCTGTACCTTCTTCCTTTGCTATCCTCTGCATGAATTATTATCTCAGCCTTACGCCCTGTCCTTTTCTGCTTTTGTGATCTTCGTTCCTTTTCAGAGGGCTTTATTAAAAAGTCCAAGGAGGAGTTCTTCATACCCTTAGAGTTGAGCTCTTTTCAGGTCTTTCTCACGATCATTGAGACAGAAGGATTTGCACTCACATCTCTTTAAACAGTTTAGCTTGGACCTTTTTGTACTAACCAGCTCACAATGAATCCTTAGGAACATGATCTCAAACACACATTCATTTAGCATAAGCCTAATGAAAGTACCACTTATCATCAGCACTGTCTTAACAGATCTTCATGAGTCTTGTCTTTCTTTTCCCAAAGAGATAGTAAGGAGTTCTAGAGACAGAGCACACACAGATTACCCTTGACTTATCTTTAGCACACCACTTGTTGTCATTTGCTATTGATATCATATGAATCTGGTCCTTCAGAATTTGTACCCTTTTCATTTATATCATTGATAGGGACCAAACATAAATCTGTTGACAATATAAGATTAGTCATATTGAAATCCCCATAGCTGACCCATCTTAGTACACTTGCAATTCAACCCTCCATCATGGTATGCACATTTAAAACCGTGAGAAAGTGTCTTGCCGACTTTTGTTCACATAAAGAGTGCATTATCTCTTCATGTTACCACTCGACACACTCCCACCTTCAAAGCCTTAAGTGCGAGAAGATTAACGATTTCTTTTTACGCTCAAAGCAGTCATATTCACTAACACCTTGTTGACTGCTCCTTTCTCACTCCAGACCATTCTTCCATATACTTACAGAACTTAGGAACCCAAACCAGCATGGGTCCCAAGTAATGATAGAATGGATGAACTAGATGTCTTCTTGTCCATGCAGGTAACAGGCTCTTCTTTGTTTCAGGACCAGGTCCCTAACGTCTTGGTTTGCTTTCAACGTTCTCTTTGTTTCTCTGTGTTGACTGAGCTTTTTCTTTACTCAAGTCCTCAAAATGACCATCATGATCATAATGAGTCCAATACCATCATTCAGGTCCAGAGATATATTTCTCTTCCTTGTCATTGTCATCTTCTAATCTTGCCATTAGGGCAAAGTTAGAGTTATATCCTGAATCTTTATTATCAGTGTTCATCATGGATGTCTCCCTTGCATCCCTACCATTTTCAGATTCATTAGAGGAATCTTCCTAATCAGCTAAAGCTTCCTCAACCAAGGTGTCGGCTTCCATTTTTGAGTTGAGCTTGTCCTCGGGGACCTGGTACTGCTCTTTTTCTTCTTCGACATTTCTGATGCGGGTTCCTAACTTTGACAAGCCTTTAGTGATGTCCAATATTTCAAACTCATCTCCACTTGAGTCACTTTTCTCTTCTGATTTGACACCTTTCTTCTTCTTCTTCCATCTTTGCTTTTTGATTTCTTCATTTCCTCTTCTTAACTCATAGATCTTAAGGTCCTTGATCATTTCATCAAGTGTCAGTTCTATCAAATCCATGGATTCAAGAATAGTGCAAGTTTTCACTTCCCATGAAGTTGGCAGCGCCCATAGCAGTTTGTCAACTATTAGATGCTAGTCAATGACTTTATCAAAGCAAAGAAGTTCTTCAATGATGGAGGAGAATCTAGTGTACATATCATGAACAGACTCACTTTTCTTCATTTTAAAGAAATTATACTTTGTGGTAAGCGTCTCAATTCTGAGTTGCTTTGTTCTATCAGATTCTTCATAGATATTTTTGAGAACATCCTAGATTTTCTTTGCCGTTTTGCAGAAGGCAATGAAATTATACTCTTCTGATCCAAGACTGTGAATGAGGATTTTCTTGGCTTTGAGATCCTTTTGAATGGCTTCTTTGTCAGTATCACCGAGTTTCTTCTTTTCTTTTGGATCTGTATTTTCTTCAGCCTCACAATCCTTGACAGAAACATGAGGACCATCACAAATGATGTACCACAACTCAGGGTCCTCTGTCAAGATAAAATCCCGCATCCTTGCCTCCCACCATTCATAACATTTTTTAATGAACCTTGGTGGTCTTGTGATAAATTCTCCTTTCTCTATGTTTGGTGAAATAGCCATGACAAGGATCTTTTCTAGGTATTACCCTTTTAGAAAGAACCTGCTGTGATACGAATTGATAGAACCTATGATTTCATCCTTTTAGTATTCACCACCTAAAAGTTCACCAAAATAGTCTAAGGGACCTGGTCCATTAGTTGTTTCCACAGATAATGACAGAAAGTAAATGAGGCAAGGTATTTACATGGAAAACTCCTTGCTCAAGGGATTAAAAACCACGACCTACCCCAGTAGGATTTCCAACTTCACTAAACTGAGAAATGTTCATATTACAACCTATTGCAACCTAGGAATTAAACTCTTAATTTCTCTCCCTTAAAATTTCCCTATTGTAAGCAACTCTTGACTACCACTAGCCAAGCAAACTAATATAACTTGCCCATATTTAGACAAGTGTACCACTCAAAGGTTAAGTGGGTGAACAGTCCACAAACACCTTCTGAGAATTCAATCTAATACACCTAGGCTAACTCTAGCCTAGTGTACCACTCAAAGCTTGTAAAGATAAACTTTTTACAAGGAATCCCCTTAGAATTCAAGCACCTACAAACAGCTTCTTAAAATAGAAGAGTAGGTTAACAATTTATAGAACAAAGGAACAAAGACTCAACAACCTAAGGACTTAAGGAATCTTCAGTTCAGGGATCTGGTCCTTTGGCTTGTTGAGGCTTTGTTCTTGAGAGCACCTTGAGAGGGGTGGCGACTACACATGAGAGAAATATAATTTTTAGATTTGCAAGTGTTAGGTCCAACTAATCCCAACATGTTGTATATACTCCCTCTGTTCCAATTTATGTGCACCTATTTTCTTTTTAGTTCGTGCCAAAATGAATGACCTCTTTTCTAATTTGAAAAAAAAATCACTTTATGAATGATTTACAGCCACACAAATATTCAAGACTTATTTTGAGCCACAAATTTCAAAAAGTCTCCCCTCTTTCTTAAATGTCGTGCCCAGTCAAATGGGTTCACATAAATTGAAATGGAAGGAGTATATGAGACCAAGGTATAGAGCATGTGAGAAACATGTGACCATGGATGGTAACTATCCAAGGGCTAGTAGTTCCTAGCACACATACAGCTGTGCTACTGCAGTTCTGCCAGAACAGTGCAGCAGGTTTACCAGTTGTCATGTTTCGTATAGTGCTCAGGGGACCTGATCAAGGACCTGGTCCTTGATGTTTTTGTCTAATCATCAAAACCACAACATGTCATAACTCATCAATGTATTTCTATTACTCCATGACTTTGTCCATAGTCAGTCTCCATCATATATGAGGGTTTCTCATTCGGTCCTATGAAGTAATTTTTTTTTTTATCAAATATATTTCCTTTATGTTAATGTCAAGTTGGCATTTCTTGTTCAAGCTATCTAGCTTGCACTTACTAGTAAATAGGAACAATTTAAGAGATCTTAAAATTCATTTTTATTGGACATTGCCCTAAGTCTGTAGATGAAAAGAGAGCCTCCTAATTCTACAATATGTTCTTAAATAGGTAATTAGAATTCAAATCGATACTATCTAATTGACGAATGTAAAAATCGACCATCCTATACAATCTTTCCTGTCCAGATTAATATACTCCGGCCTAGCTAACAGCTCTATTCAAGAACTATCCTTGTGCATTATTTGTGGTTTCCTTGTGCATTATTTGTGGTTTTCTGCGCTTGTGCGAGCGGCTTTTACTTGATGCCTTCTTGGGGAAGTTATACATAAGGACTGCAAAAACACGTTGGAGATAGTTAGTAGGAAGTCTTGAGGAACAGCAAGTTAGTTAATCTTAAGGGTTAAGGAAGTAAATCAGATCACCATCTAATCTTCCTGTGCTTGTTCAGTCTTGAAAACGGATCTGACTTCTATTCATGTATTCTTGTCTCATGCTCTACTGTAGGAATTTGGCCCCCAAAAGGGATTGCGGTTTTAGATCCTTGAAAATCCCTTTTCTTAATGCCCTTATTCCCCTTTCATCTAGAGTTAGCATAACTTGGGCTCATCCTGCTATACTCGCGGAGAAGTAAAAATGAGCAGTTTATGCTTTAATAACTACCGTTTCACTGGCTCTAATATTCACGGAATTTCAAGGGTCTCAGAAAGATGAAATTTTAGTGAATTGTCATTTACTTATCTCATGTTTTACGGAATCAGTCTTCTTTGACTGTTCAAGAATATGTGGAGGTCAGCATGTCTGTAAGCACAGGAGAACATTTCTTTACTGATATTATTAGAGTATTTCTCCTTATTGTCCGCCTAGTTTCGTACGCATCCTACAGGCCAGGTGACTAGACATATTTGTTTCGTTGCTAGTTCGCTTGAATGCGTCTAAAACTTCATATGCCTCTGCTTAATTGTTAATAGTTCCATTGACTGCTTTGTAGTCTTTCATTAAGTGTTGTTTCTCTATGTGATTTAGTGTTCTTCCTATCACATGTTTAATAAAAGATAAACTGGGAACACAAAGTAAATGATTTCAACTTTCATAGTAGTTGAGACTTGAGAGAAGTTGTGTAATAAAGTGGTTCTTTTCATTCTAGTACCATCAGCAGTACATGCAAGGTCAACTTTTTTCCTTTCTAAATTGTTACAGGTTGATTTCATACTTGGTAGTTGGGTTCACTGCAACTTACCCACAGGTGGAGCCTTAAACATTACAAGCCTTTCAGCCTATTTAAAACCTTCAACTGATGCACCAAACTTCTTAATCGAAGCCATCCCAGTAGCCCAACACCTCTCATCCTCATTCTTGATTTACCTCAGCGGAAGGACCTCGTCTAACATCCTGATTACCTTAAAACCTTTTATGAGGAAACACAATTAGACAAACAAAGACAACTTCTCGAGAAGCTACCCGAGATGAAGCCTTACTTCTCTTCGTCATTGTATATTCGAGCTCTTTTCTCCCCGTCTGGTATCTTGGTTTCTATAGAAACCGAACCTTCACAGGCCGTTTGCATTGATGAGATTATTCGGGATCATATAAGTGAAAGTGCAAGAGGGGGGGGGGGGGGGGTGAATTGTAACTTTTTCGATCAGATAGTCGACTAACTGAGAACACTAGTCGACTATATCGTAATGCAGTAATAAAAATGCAGAAATAAAATTGACACATATATTTTATACTGGTTCAGATTCAATGTGAATCCTAGTCCAGGCCCTTTGGGTTGCAAGGGTGTTCTCTGCAACTCTTTGTAAATTATTTGGTACAATGGTTTGTTTGAATGGAACTCCTACGTATACACTCAAACACTCGAATTCTTTTTTTATATATATACAATGCCTCACAAACTATTCTATATCTCTCCTTTCTTTTATGTTTACACTATATCACTCAAGAATACAATGTTTGTGAAAAGTAAAGCAGAGAACTTGAGAGTATGAGACGACTGTATGTTTTTCTTTGTCTCTGGAGCCTCGAATATATAGTCTTCACATGTCTAGTTGTTAGACTCTTATTTTGCAGAGATATCAACCCAAGATATTTGATCCTTGAAAATTAGGAATATTTGAGGATCCTAATTTCCGAGAATAAAGCAAGAGCTTATTAAAACTTGTAATGATCCTTTCCTTCTATGGTATCATCCTGGTTGGCAGACGCTTCTTTCCTTGTACGTTGTTGATGTAAAATAAAGGTTATACAGCTGCTTTCCTTGTGCGACATCTGCCTTGTTGGAGTGGTACTTGTTTCCTTGTATAGCAGATCTGATTTAATGCTTGACTCACCATGATTGTGATGATTTAAATGCTTGAGTAAAACTGATTTTGTTTCAAAAATACGTAGTAGCCTATCTTGAATTCCTTTCCTTGTGCAGCCGACTTGGGCTTGCCCTTCTATTTAGCCGACTAAACTTTTGCTGTCCATTGGGCTTATTTGTCAGATCCATTTGATTGATCCTTTGAGTATTAGTACCTACACAACAATTTGTCATCATTAAAATCATAACACTAACAATCTGCCCCTTTTTTATGATGACAAAAAAATAATTACTCAAGGTGAGTGTAAGTGTAGTCAACTTCCCTATTTAACTAGTTGATTTCATTTCTTGGAATAATGCTCCCCCTTAATAGTTGACTGGTCCAGACTGGACTGGACTCTTTTCTCCCCCTTTGGCATCAATCAAAAAGAAAGACACACAGCAAAGGCCATAATAAAAAAAATAACAAAAATAGGTGAGGCGATAAGGGGTTAGATTATAAGGCTGAACGATTAGCCACAAGTTGTAGTGTGCGGATAGTTAAGCAAAAATAACGTAGTCAAGATGGACTAATGCCCAAAACCAAAAATATTAGCTTAAATAAAATAGGACAAAACATAATTAATCCTGCTCCACATCAGATTGTTGTTGGTCCTGCTGCTGTTGAGCAAAGGGCCGAAGAAAGTACGCTAAGGTGTTAACCATAGCTTCCTTAATGGCATTCAGAGTTTCAGTGAACTTAGCAGGAAGACAATCAACACTACCTTGCAGTTTGGTAGCCAACTTGCCTGCTTCCCTTAAACCACCATCAATCTTAAGACGCAGTCGAGCAACATCAGCACCAGTTTCTTTAGAGACATCCCTGAATTTTTCCATATGAAAATGAGTGGACACAAGGAGATCTTTGAGAGAGTCAATTTTGTCATCAAGGACTGAGAGCTTAGCAGAATATCAGGGGGATGATCAGATGGGAGATTGGAGGATGATGGTTTGAATGATTGGAAGACAAGTGGACAGGGTTGGTCAGGTTCCTTATCTACATCCTTTTTGAGAACCCATACATCATCCATACATACATATCACATGCTAACAAATGCTCAAGAGTCATAACATTGTTTAATAAAAATAGGGGGGTGGTCATCAAGATTAACATGATGGGCTTCCATAATGCAAGCAATGAACATACGATAGGGCAAGTTGGTAGGATCAGAAGCAGAGTCTAACATATGGTTCATGACTAGAGAGGAAAGGTGGACCTTACTCTTCTTAACCAAACAGTAAGTGAGAAGAGTATCACGCTAAGTGAGGGTCGACAAAGAGCCTACACGAGGCAGTATAGTGGTAGCAATAATGTGAGCAATCACACGGGTCTCAAAAGGCAAGTGTTTGGGGCCTAAGTGAGGGGGAAGGGAACCAGTTGAGTCAAGAGAAATGGACTGTTTACCTCTTCATAAGTGACCTCAAAGTCAGATGGCCAGGAGTTACGAGACAAGGCAGAAAAACTAGAGCTTTTGATATTGAACATTTCATCAAAACCAGAGTTATCAAACAAAATACGAGTGCCAAAAACAAGGGTTTCAAGTTCATCATCTTTCATGGCTCTAAGATTAGCATAAAACATGCGAATATAATGTTCATAAACACGAGTAGGTGCATAGGAGAAAAGATCTACCCAACCATGAAAGTCAAAAAATTGTTGGATATTACAATGTAGTGATGAGATTACATCAAAATCCACTATTTGACCATGAGCAAAAGATTTACCTTTAAGGGAGTGAAATAGATCAGAGTTTGGGGTGGACCAGAAATGGCGACGGTCAAGGAAGGAATTTTCATAGTCGAACTTAAATTTTTTGGAAGACTCACCACACGCTTTAGTTGCATGGTCACGTTTGCTCGAGGAGCGAAGAGACAACGAATTTGTAGAGTTGTGAGGGGAGGAATCAGAGCCATCAGATTCGACATGAACAGGGGATGATGCTTTACTTTTTTTTTGTTTCTCGTGCTTTTGCAAGTGGAGAGAGAGGAAGGTTTCGGAGTTTTAGCCACAGATTGGAACAGAGAAAAACTGTTGGGTGAAAAATGATAGTGGGATGGACGGTTTTAATGGAGGTCGTGAGGAGACGGAAGAGTCATGGAATTTAAAGGGTTTATGGGGAAGTGGAGAAGATAATGGGAGAAGTGAGAAGACGACAAAGATTGATGATGATATTTATTGAAAGACGAGAATTAGGGAGGAAGTATGGTGCGGTAATCAATGAAAGGACAGAGGGAGATTCAGAGAAGGAAAATTAGTCAATTTACCAAAAATAACATAGTTATACGGGTTTATCAATAATTCCTAAAGATTCTCAAAGCATACAAAATCTTTCCTCAAATAAGGGTTTTGTAAAAATATCAACAAGTTGATTTTCAGTGGAAACAAACTGTAATTCAATCGACCCTTTGATAATATGATCTCTAATAAAATGATGTTTAATATCTATATACTTTGCTCTAGAATGATGGACAGGATTTTTTGATAAACATATAGCACTAGAATTATCACAGAAAATTTTAAAAGGCTTAAATAATAAATCATAATCACTTAGTTGATGCACCATCCATAGGAGTTGAGCACAACATTGCCCAACAGTTATATATTCAGCTTCAGTAGTGGAGAGAGAAACACATCCCTATTTTTTGCTATGCCAGGAAATTAATGATTTTCCAAGTAGTTGGCATGAACCACTTATGCTTTTTCTATCATCCTTATCTCCTGCAAAATCAGCATCAGAAAATCCTTCTAGATTGAAGGGATTAGTTTTGGGATACTATAATCCATAGGAAATGGTTCCAAGTACATATCTAATTATTCGTTTTACAGCACTAAGATGAGATTCCTTAGGAGCTGACTGAAAACGAGCACATTTGCAAACATTAAACATAATGTCTGGTCGACTAGCAGTAAGATATAGTGGAGAACCTATCATTCCTCTATACTTAGTTTCATCAACTGCTTTACCTGTATCATCTCTGTCAATGGAACATGTAGGACTCATAGGAGTTTTCATAGCTTTAGCATCATTTAGACCAAATTTGTGAACAAGCTCCTTTGTGTACTTACTTTGAATGATGAATATTCCTTTGTCCGATTGATGGATTTGAAGCCCCAAGAAAAATGTTAGTTCTCCCATCATACTCATTTCGAATTCACTTTGCATGAGGTCAGAAAATTCTCTACACAGAGATGGGTTAGTACTTCCAAAAATAATATCGTCTACATAAATCTGTATGATTAGATTTCCAGATGAAGATCTTGTAATGAAAAGAATTGTATCAATATTTCCTCTAGAGAATCCATGTTCTACTAAAAAGGTGCTTAGTCGATCATACCAAGCTCTAGGAGCTTGTTTAAGACCATATAACACCTTACTTAGTTTGAACACATGATATGGGAATTTAGGATTTTCAAAACCAGGTGGTTGTTTAACAAAAACTTCCTCTTCAATAAATCCATTTAAGAAAGCACTTTTAATGTCCATTTGAAATAGTTTAAAACCTTTAAAAGCAGCATAAGCAAGTAAAATTCGAATAGATTCTAACCGTGAAACAGAAGCGAAAGTTTCATCATAGTCGACTCCTTCCTGTTGAGAGTAGCCTTGGGCAACCAGTCGAACTTTATTCCTCACAACTTTGCCTGCTTCATTCAACTTATTTCTGAATACCCATTTTGTTCCTATTACTGATCCTTTTTCATGCCTGGGAACTAGATTCCATACTTTATTTTTGTCAAACTGATCCAATTCTTCTTTCATCGCCTTGATCCAACGATCATCTTTTAAGGCCTCATCTACTTTCTTAGGCTCGAGTTGAGATATGAGTGCTAGATTTGCATTATTTTTGCAGGAAGCTCGAGTCTTCATTCCTTCATTTATATCACCAATAACAAACTTTTTAGGATATCTGGCTCACTTCTCCATTCGTTTGGAACAGGTCCAATCGTAAGGTTAGTCGACTCGCCAGCAAAGGTAGTTTCTTTTAATGAGAGACATTGATCAGTTGAGGTAGTAGGCATAGTGACTGAGGACTGGTAGACATCATCATCTGCAAATTTTTCTTTCTCGATCAAACGGTTAGTGTCATCAAAAATAACATGAACAGATTCTTCAATAGATTTAGTGGGTTTATTGAAAACTCTATAGGATCTGCTATTATTCGAGTAACCAACAAAAATACCTTCATCACTTCTAGGATCAAACTACCAATGTTGTCCTTTCCATTGTTGTGCACAAAACATTTGCACCCAAAGGAGTGAAAATAGTTAATATTATGTTTCTTACCATTCCATAGCTCGTAAGGGGTTTTCTTTAGAATGGGTCGAATCAAGCACCTGTTTAATACATGACATGTTGTGCGCCTGTGCCTACAACTTCTGCCCAGAAGTGATGTAGCAGATTATGTTCTAAAATCATTGTTCTAGCCATGTCTTGTAAATTTCTATTCTTTCTTTCAACGACGCCATTTTGCTGAGGAGATCTTGGTGAAGAAAAATCATGTGCATAACCTTGTTCATTGCAGAAATCCTCAAAGGCTTTGTTCTCAAATTCTCCTCCATGATCACTTCTTATGGAAGTAATGTAGTAGCCTTTGTCACGCTGAACTTTCTCACAAAAAAACTTAAAATTCTTTAGAGTATCATCCTTATGAACTAGAAATATAACCCAGGTAAAACGAGAGAAATCATCAACAATAACAAAAGCATACCTTTTTCCTCCAATACTAGCAGTTCTAGTAGGACCAACAAGGTCCATGTGTAGAAGCTGCAATGGTTTAGAAGTAGATACAATATCTTTGGAATTGAAAGAACTTCTTGTTTGCTTACCTTTCTGACAAGTATCGCAAATATGATCTTTTGAATAGTTTATTTTAGGCAAGCCTAGGACCAAGTCATGTTTGACTAATTTTTCAATTAGCCGCATGCTAGCATGTCCAAGTCTCTTGTGCCAAACCCAAGGATCTTCTCCCATAGATGCCAAGCAAATATGTCCAGCTGGACTTTTAATAGAGTCGAGCACATATACATTTCTTGTTCTGCTGCCAGGAAGAGTTTTTTTTCCAGTTTTGTCTTCTATAACACAGCCATTCTTTTTGAATCTTACCTCTAAATCAGAATCACACAATTGACTGATACTCAAGAGATTATATTTGAGTCCTTCAACCAGATAAACGTTAGAGATATCACATGAATTAATAAACGAAATAGATCCTGTACCGATTGTCGTTCCTGTTGAGTTATCACCAAAAGTGACTAGTCCTCTATCAAAGTCAGCAACTGATTTGAACAGGCTTTTGTCGCCTGTCATGTGACTGGAACACGCACTGTCTAGATACCATTTCCCTTTTGACTTCTTCTTGCGGTGTTCCTGCAAAACAAGGTAGTTACTTTCTTTTAGGTACCCAAGCTTCCTTAGGTCCTTAAGGGTTAGTGCTTTGATGATCAGTCTTGGGTTTCCATATCCAACTTGGAGAAGGTGTATAACGAAACCTACACTAAAAATATTTATGGCCCGTTTTTCCACAACAAAAACATTTTTGTGAAGAGTGATTTTGAGAAAATGACTGAGCAGTCGACTTATGAAAGTTTCTTGGAGACTTCCTTTCAGTGGTTTGAAAACTTTTGTTAGACTGATTTGTCTCCTCATAATTTGTTAACACATCTTTAGAATTATCAGAGGTATTTCTACTATTGATAGGTCTTTTCCCAGTGGACTTGTTGTTACGAGTCGATTTGTTAGATTTAACAGAGCTATGACTGGTGGACTTGCGCAACCCATTAAGTTGCAGTTTCAAGTCATCAACTTCTTCTTGAAGAAGATCCCTTTCTATTTCAACTACTTCTAGTTTAAGTTCCCAGTCCCTTCGTTCCCTCTTAAGCTTTTTATATTCATTAAACACCCTATTTAAATCCTCGAGAGTTTGGTCAAGCAACTCTTGAGTTTCACTATAGTTGGAACAGTGATAGGGTCTTACCTCGCTAGTTTCACCAATTGCCATGAAGCAAATGTTCTCCATATCTTCCTCATCATCTTCAGAGACTTCATCTTCACTCCAACTGCTGAATGCTCGTTGTTTTTTATAGTTTTTTTATGGTTTCCTCTTTGCATCAGGGCATTTAGATGCAATGTGGCCATATTTTCCACATTTGTAGCATTTTCCATCATTTCTTTGAACAGCGGAGGATTTACCTTTCCTGAAATTTGAATTTCCTTTTCTATTATTTCTTGATCTTCTCATGGCTTCAATTACATGCCTAGAGATCATAGCCACTTCTTCTTCCTTGAACTCATCGTCAGATTCTTCAGCCTGAGACTTGAAAGCAACCATTTTCTTCTTTTCATCCTTCTGATATATTTGAATATGGTTCTTTTCAAAGGCCATTAGATTTCCTCTCAGTTCGTCATATGTAAAATTGTCCAAATTTCCTTCTTCTAAAACAATTGCCTTTGTTTCCCAAGTATTGGGCAGGCTTCTGACAAGTTTTTCACTTGTTGAGAGTTAGTGTAAGTCACACCAAGAGATTTAAGTTCACCAATGATTTTGCTGAATCTGGTGAACATTGATTCAATGTTTTCATCATCCTTCATTCTAAAGGCTTCATAGTCGTGCCTTAGAGCATTGATTTTGGTTTCTCTTACTTTTGACGTTCCTTCGTATGTGACCTCAAGTTTATCCCACATTTCTTTTGCAATCTCGCAGTTTGATATTTTGGCATATTCTTCTCCACTGACTGCACAGTATAATAAGGCTATTGCTCTAGCATTCGTTGATAGAGTCTCTTGTTGTTCTTTAGTCACATCATGCGACTCCAAATCAATTTTTGTACTTGGATCTTTTGCATCCACATTTGGAATAGGTTTAGGTCCTTTCTTTATCACAATCCAAGCTTGATAGTCTGTTGATTGCACAAAGATCTTGAACCTTTCTTTCCAATGGAAGTAGTGTTCACCATTGAAGTAGGGTGGTCTCGTTGTGGAGTGCCCATCTTGTAAGATTGCATCAGGGATCTGATATGCAGCCATTTAATCTTTTCTCACTTGCTGTTAAGCAATGAAGTGTGAGACCTTTCTCTAATACCAATTGAAAGTGCAAGAGAGGGGGGGGGGGGGGTGAATTGTAACTTTTTCGTTCAGATAGTCGACTAACTGAGAACACTAGTCGACTATATCGTAATGCAGTAATAAAAATGCAGAAATAAAATTGACACAGATATTTTATACTGGTTCATATTCAACTTGAATCCTAGTCCAGTCCCCTTGGGTTGCAAGGGTGTTCTCTGCAGCTCTTTGTAAATGATTTGGTACAATGGTTTGTTTGAATGGAGCTCCTACGTCTACACTCAAACACTCGAATTCTTTTTTTTTTATACAATGCCTCACAAACTATTCTATATCTCTCCTTTCTTTTTTGTTTACACTATATCACTCAAGAATACAATGTTTGTGAAAAGTAAAGCAGAAAACTTGAGAGTATGAGACGATTGTATGTTTTTCTTTGTCTCTGAAGCCTCGAATAAATAGTCTTCACATGTCTAGCCGTTAGACTCTTATTTTGCAAAGATATCAACCCAAGAGATTTGATCCTTGAAAATTAGGAATATTTGAGAATCCTAATTTCCAAGAATAAAGCAAGAGCTTATTAAGATTTATAATGATCCTTTCCTTCTATGGTATCAGCCTGGTTGGCAGATGCTTCTTTCCTTGTACGTTGTTGATGTAAAATAAAGGTTATACAGTTGCTTTCCTTGTGCGCCATTTGCCTTGTTGGAGTGATACTTGTTTCCTTGTATAGCAGATCTGATTTAATGCTTGACTCACCATGATTGTGCTGATTTAAATGCTTGAGTAAAACTGATTTTGTTCCAAAAATACGCAGTAGCCTATCTTGAATTCCTTTCCTTATACAGCCGACTTGGGCTTGCCCTTCTATTCAGCCGACTAAACTCCTGCTGTCCGTTGGGCTTATTTGTTAGATCCGTTTGATTGATCCTTTGAGTATTAGTACCTACACAACAATTTGTCATCATTAAAATCATAACGCTAACAATAAGTCATGTTGCAAAGGTAATGTTGGGTACGTGATTGGATATGTGTGCTTGTGCTGAGCGAAGATTTACGGGTGATGAAAGTACGGATTTGGCTAAGAGGGATCGAATAATTAAGAATAAGAGTATTGAGATAGATTTTGAATCAAGCTGCTCTAGGCTCTTCGGGCAAGAGGTAGCGAACCGGGTTTTAGGACTACTAAGGGAGATCTATAATGCTTGAGTTTCTTACTTCTGAGTTGTTGATTAAGAATATTGAGAGGTGATTATTGTATGTAATCTTGTTAATTCTTCATCTTATATTACATCGAAAAAGTTGTAAACTGAGAGTAATTATCATCTGTCCTAGAATTTTTCATGTTGTGTATTGATGCTCTCCCAATTGCAAGAACTGTTCTGGCTTACTTATGACACTTTCACTAGCTAAACTACTAGGATAAAAAAAATGACACAAGTGGTGCCCAAGCAAATTTGCGAGCACTTCGACTATTCCATCAGGTACGTGCTGTTTGACTCTTTGCTAATTATTTCTCATGATTTTGTATCAATGTCCGTGAATGTCAGGGTGAAACTTGCTACGTTCTTAACCAACTAACTTTAAAATAATGAGATATGACGTCCTAGAAAATCCCAGCACATAATTTTTTTTTTCTTTCTTCAATTTATTCAAAAAAAAGAAGGCTATTAATCAACCTGTTTTATGGTATGGATATTTCATCTATTGTCTCAAGATGGGCTTCCCAGTATCCCATATGCCGCTTAGTAAAGATATTATCTGCTTACAATATGCTGGCAACACTTGACACTCTTTAGTATAGCAGAGAGGCCACATTTTTCTATATGTAAATGTGGCCTTCCTTTTTCCTCCTCCTTTGGTAGATATTTAGAAGTATTTAGTTCTTGAAGAAAAAAATGAAGTGCCTTTCTTAGATTAAGACCATTGAGGCGAAGCTATACTTCTAGACAGTCAAAGTATTCAATAAAAAGGAAAGGTAATTGAGGTAACAATGCGTTAAATCCCGATATAATAAACAGTTTCCAAATTGGATAGAATTCAAGATTTAGGCACAAAAAGGATACCTACTTCAGTTTGATCACAAAGCATAAACATTTTTAATTTCGAATAAAATAGAGAAGTTGTGACAATTACTCCCTCCGTCTCAAAATATTTGTCGTCCTTACTAAAAATACTTGTCTCAAAATATTTGTCGTTTTATTTAATCAAGACAAAATTAAGTAACTTTTTCTCATTTTACCTTTGAATTAATTAGCAACATTTAAGAGGTTCTCACCATTGATGGAGTAGATATTTATTGAGGAGAGACTACGCAAAATATGTTAAGACGGTAAAATAGTCAAAATGCTATCCTTATAAATGATTTCTTAAGGGGCATATAAATGAAAAATGCGATAAATATTTTGAGACGGGGGAGTGCAGTATTTGGATTCCGGAGAACCAAACTAATTAATCACATTACTGATTCTGGGACCAAAAAAGAATACTGAAAAGGAGTAACTGAATAAATATGGCTGAAGTATTTTAACTGAATTCAGGGGCACATATCCAGAGAATCTCAGGAGTAATTAAAACGCCTATTTATATAAGCTTAGCTATCTAGGAGTACTTAAAAAGTACAGAAAATTTATTCTCTACTCAAAGTAGAAGCAGGTCCAGTACCCCAAATAAGAAACTCCAGTTCACCAGATCCAAAAGAATGCTTGCATAATACTTAAAGGACACTATAATATAAATTACAATTCTTAACATCAATATAAGTTTTGCTTTTCCTTTTTCCATTTTTTTTTTTTTTTTTTTTGGTAAAAACTTATAAGTTTTGCTGATTATAGCAAGCTATGTACTACAATTTTATAGGTTACCAAATTTGAAATACGTACTATAAAAAGTTACCTCATGTTGTAAGACCTTATTTATTCAATTTGTTCTTGCGAATGTTTTTTACAAATCTTAATAGTATTTAGATGTGTATTCAAATTCTAATGCCTTAATCTTTATAAGGAAAAAAAGTGGGTCTAAGTCAACGAATTTGATGGTGTAACACTATCGAATATCGATAAATAGAACTTAAGCTCTTTTAACTTAAAAGGTTTAAAAGTCTACCAAATACTGTAACTCCAAAAAGAGAAACAACTCTGCGCCATTATCTTTGGTGATCAACCCTCAAGGATTTAATTAAACAGTTTATGCTAATGCTGTTACATTGCTTTTCATTAATTGTAAAGCTTTCTTGGGATCCCAACGCACAGATTACAAAGATTAGTATTCAGTAGTATGATCTCTGGACTAGCTAATAAACTTGTTGAGCTAGCTTTGCACGAATATTAGGTTCTTGCTTGTCTTTTAGAGGAACTGGTTATGCTATCAATAAGGTTGTAAAAATATTAAGCTGATATTGGAAGAACAAGATCGATCCTTAGCAGACGACTTGAAACGACTATTGAACAGTGGTTATGAAATAGATTTTAGGTGCAAGAAGGATTCCTTGAGAAATTGAGTTTTTTGGAATTAACGTGTGGATCAAGAAAATGTGTTCTACCATGGAAATATTGCTCAACTTGCATAGATGGAAAGGGATTTGGAAATAGAAGAAAATATGTCGTGGTCGAAACAAATAAGGAAAGCAATTTCAATTAGGATTGGATTCCTTTACCAAATTCCTATGAGATTCGGAGCTTGAAGCCAAGGAAACTTCCATCATCCCTGCTCCTATATAAGGCACCACATTGATACTATTATCCTTTATACTATTTGCACAGATTGAGGGTAATTTTTGGCAAATAGTAACCACTGTGAGGAGTGTTTTGTGAGAGGCAAACAAGAGAACCTATTCCTGAGGAAGTTGCTGCTTAGTTCTCAAGTTGTCAGGTTGATTCTTTTGTTCGTGAGTCGTAAACTATTTACTTTACAAGAAATTTTGTAACAGGTGTTTATTAGTTGAGTTGTAAAGACTTTCTAGACTAGGGAAAGAGTCTTGAAAGGGGTAGCTATAATTTTGAGAATTGTAGGGGAAAATGTACTAAGGTTTAGTCCCTTTGATTATAGAGTTTGTAAACTTAAACTTCTGGAGTTTTTTTAGTAAAGTTTGGGTGAAAATTCTATTGATGTAAGTCGTGTTTTTAACTCTCTTGAACTAGGAGTTTGAATTCCGCATTTTACTTTTTGTAGGTGACTGAAGAACTTCAGTACATTAGGTGGCCGCTAAAATGACAAGATTTTCAAGTAATTCTTAGTTACATTAGACAAATAAGGTGTGTATACTAAGCTAGCCACATCCAGCGCCTTCCAAAAAACATTGTTTCATGGTTCTGGCTACACAAAGAAAGATTGATTTGTTGGTAACAAAAAAAAAAAATTGAAAAGGAGAGGCTAACGCACATGTTCGTTGATTCCTTACCCCTATCATAGTGAACCTCTCGTTGTGATTGGGATGAGGTAGATGTCTCTCAGCCTAGGCGGATCGAATCAAAGTTTCGGTGAGAAGAAGCGAATAAAACTACGCTTGCTTGATGTATGGCTCTCTATCGCAAACTGGGGTTGCTCGCAATCATAAATTCGTACTTTTCCGTCCCAATTTATATGACATATTTTCTTTTTAGCTTGTCCAAAAAGAATGTTATCTTTTCATAATTAGAAATAAATTAATTTTGAATTTTTTCTATTTTACTAATAATGAAATGATTTAAAGTCACACAAATATATAACATTTATTTTAGACCACATATCTCAAAAGTCTTCTTTCTTTTCAGACTTGTGCCTAATCATACAGTGGTGGATAAATTGAGACGAATGGAGTATATGATTTGGCGTAAATAATGAATGCGTAAATATTTACCAAATGCGACATGTATATAGGTCTAACTCCATGTTCATCTCTTACCAACACTATTCCCATCTTGTCAATTAATTAATGCAACTATACTTCATGTGTCCTTTTCCGTTAGGCAAGAAAAACTGCCTAGCTAGTTGGCCGCGGCTTGTGTACACATAAACTACTATAATTGGTAATAAAGCCCAAATTTACCAGAAGAAGAAAAGGAAAGAAGAGAAAGGTGGCAGTAATAATGGCGTGCCATTTGCAGAATTACTCACTACACTCCCACTTGGGGATCCACATGCAGTGTTAATTCTCTTCTTTCAACACATAAAATACATATCGTAAAAAGGTTATTCAATTATTTTATAAAATCAAATTAGACGACAACTAATGTAAGTGCATCTGACTATCTGAAGAAACAAAAGAACATGAAAACATGAAAACTAAAACCTAAACATTACTGGAACTAGTGTACCAAATACTACCAGAGACTAAATTAGGTAAGTTATTAAGCTAGCTAGTGCTACGTACCAATTATTGGGGTAAATCTTACAGAGAATTTCAAGTTTCATGTTCCTCATATATCTGGACCCACTCGTAACGACCTTCCAATGGCTCCTCCTTCTCAAAGTCGAAGTTGTACCTGACAAACATATGACACGTCAGATTCAGAATTTAAGATTTATGGGTTTTTTTTTAATTTTTTTTTTAACACAGTTACCAGCATTGAACTTGATTTTTAAACTTATGGTTTCATATATATCTACCTTCTAGTACAATTTTCATAAAATTTTACATATAAATCTATTCTCCGCATAAAAAATACTGGGTACAAATGAACTCGGTATCAGTATTGTGTGAATTGTGATAATAACTTCTTAAAAATTAAGAGGGAAAGGAAAGGAACTGCTCGGCGAGTTTTGGAATTTTTGCTTGTATAATCACAACAAATAAAACTGGAATTAGCTACAGACTTTATCGCTAATCCGTCACTAAATTGCTCGTAGCTAACAAATTTTTTTGATAATCTGCCGCTGAATTAGCATTAGTCACAGATTTTACTATTTAGCTACAGAATTTGTCCTCGCTAATTTCTGTTATTTTAGTAGTGAGTGAAAAATCTGCAAAAAGCTGGAAAAAAATTGTTTACCAAGAATACTATTTTTGAAATTTCAAGATCTTTGGAAAAATATTACTCTAAAAGATATTATTCTAAATTTACAAAAATTTCTTGTTTACAAATTTTTCATCAAGTAAACAGTTTTTGTTAAAATAATTTTTGTAACTCCAAAACTCGCCCGAAAGATTTTTTGAAAAGAGAAAGTGTGTGCATTTCACAAAAAGAGAGAGAAATGTACTTTTCTCGAAATCGTTTAAACATGGTTTTCTCGCATCGTGCAAAAAACTCTTCTATTTCATTTCTCGACGGCATTTTCTCCGGCATTCGACGGGGAGGAGAACTCTCATATTTTGGCATTTTCGTCGACTCCAGTTCCCCGGATTCAGGTTGAAGCTTGCTAGATAACTTCATTTGTCTACTGAAAAAAAACAAAACAATGTGTTTTAAAACAATAACAACAACATAGTCAGTGTAATTTCACTAGTAAAGTCTAGAAGGTAGAACGTACAGCAGACTTTACTCCTACTTTTATGTGATTTTAAAAAAGGAGAGAGGATTTTGAGTAAGAATTTATATTTTAAATATAAGAGGCCGTTAAATGATCAATTGTTTTTTTGAATTTTGAATTTAAGACCAAAAATTAAATAACACTATACTTACTTCTCTGTGGACGCTACAACCTCCATGCCGTTTTCCTGCAAAAGAAATTCAAAATTCAAGATACTCCTATCGGATATATATATACATTCGAACATATCCAGCTTTAAATAAGTTACAATTTTACTCCTGCTAGTTTGAACTTTGAGTCTAAACATATACTCCCACTATCGAATTTATACGACACAGTTCAAATTTCGAGAGTCAAACAGTTTGATTTTGACCGTGTATTCGGATATGAAATCTTTAAGTCTTTTTGAAATAAAATTTACATATTTGAAAATTACGTTAGTACTATAAGTCACGATAACTGACAAGTCAAAATACTTAAAGGGTATATGAATAAATAAGCAGTTTTAAATGCATTATAGTTTAAGCTCTCGTTTGGCCATAGATTTTAGAAGTCTTTTAAAAAAAAATGAAAATATTGTCTGTCCATGAAATTTGATCAGTTTTTGGAAAAAAAAAAAAAAGCTTTAAGCTCCAAAAACACTAGCTTTTGGGTGAAATTTTTCTTCTACTCACAAAACTTTAAATTTTTTTCAAGTATAATGTATGTTTAGACACAATTTCAAATTCCATAAAACTATTTCTCAACACAACTTCAAGAACTCCCTTTGTTTTTCCAAGTAAAATGCATGTACAAACACAGCTTAAAAAAATCAAAAAACTACTTTTCAACGCAACTTCAAAACCTTTTTTTTTTTTCAAATTTCACAAAATCTATGGCCAAATGCTAGCTTATGCTCCTGTTATTTTGAACTTTGAAGAATCTATATACACACACATGCAAAAAGTAGAAAATTCAGTTCAATTAACACTTCAAGAATTTCGCGTACATCCACATCTAGCGATCTGTTCATTGAGCAACAAGATGATGAACTCAAAGCCGGTTTACTCGAAGCATAATTCTCCTTCGAATTGACTGAACTCGCCGGAAAAATTAAATTTTCCGGCGTATCTACGACGCTGGAGTAACTTTTAAAGCAGCGTATCGCCGGAGAAAGCTTCATATCTGCATCAAATAACTTCCTCTTTTTCGTTGCCCGCGACACGTCCAAATCTACATCTGATACTTCCATAATCGCGACCTCTCCAATTCCCTTACACTTCTTTATATACCTTCCCATTATATATGATCCTTCTTTGTCAGAATTCTAGAATAGTTTATGATATCGTCTCAAAGAGATTGAAAAATCTATGCTACAGACTTGTAAAATTTTGACTACTATTTGAGAGAATCAAATTGATGAAAGAAGAGTTTTGAATTATAAATTACAAACTTTAGAGAGAATCAAATTAATGAAAGGTGAGTTTGAATTTTAATTAGAAGTTCAATTTTGGAGAGAAGAGTGAGTGAGAGAGAAATGGGGAAGGTGAGGATGATAATAATGATGAGGGCAATTTCGTTGTGTTTATGTTCTTATTATTGGCTGATGAGTAGTGCTGTCATTTCTCTGTGGTCCTGCAGACAGCCGTTTAATGTAACGGGATTGTTGACGTCCCCGTTAGACAAATCTGGGGATAGAGTAGAAAGTTTAAGACAAAGGAAGCAACTGTTTCTGTCGTTTTATTACCAAAAAAAAATGTTTCTGTTGTTTTCGTGGAAAAGTTTGTTAAGAGGAATGTGAAAAATACAAGCTACAATATCTGCCAAATAAGTTAAAACAGATAGGTAGGTTTAAGTTGTATAGTATGACGGTTTTAAAAGTTATTAACTAGGTTGGCTATAAACTAATTATAGGTAATTAATTTTGTATAATAAGTCTACTAAAAATAGCACTTAAATTCGGACTCCGGTATAAATAAGAATTCCTTAAATTCTTGACTTGAAAGGGAAAGGCCTCTGATATATCCTTCTAATTCCTTCCCTCCTTGGATAGATAAAGAGGGAGGACAGAGCTTTTGGCTACTTCGTGTTGTCAAATAATATTAATGATTGTTTTGTATTGATTTGAACTCTAAAAATAGATTGTGACTGCATTAGGTCTATAGCGGTAGATCTAAGATCTTGTTCAAAAGATAAAAATGTATTCCTTCGGTCTCAATTTAAGTGTCTTAGTTTGATTAGGCACAGAGTTTAAGAAATAAAGAAAGATTTTTGAATTTTGTGGTCTTAAATTTAGGATGTGTGTAATCTTTTAAATCTTATGGTCTTAAACTTGTCAAAACTTAATAAATATAGAAAGTAACACTCTTTTGCGGACAGACCAAAAAGGAAAGAAAGACACTCAAATTGAAATGAAGGGAGTAGTACTTAAGATTTGAACTTAAAACTTCAAAGTGAATTTTGAACTATCTAAACAACTAAACCAATATCTAATATTTTGTTTAAGGGAATCAAAATTTACATATGTACTTAAAAATTAAAAAATTACCTTATATAAACAGTCTAATTTTTTGTAAGGGGTTCGAGTGAATACCCTCCACTAAATCCGCCCTTGTAGTCATTTAGGAATATACTAGTTAAGTTCAGCACTATCAATATGAGCCGCATATATCACTGCACTCATTTAACACTTTATTATAACGATATTGGCTTGTGTAGCTATTCTGACCTTCTCTTGAAATCGAAAATCCATCCCATAGCGGTGGAGAACCGATTGCTATCGGGACCTATGTACAGTACTAAATTGTTTAGTAGTTTCCGAATGTTAATTTAATTAATTCTTGGAGTTAAATAGAACTAAATAATTTAGAATATTACAAGAATTAAACACATAACTATTTAGTTATTATGTAAAATTCACTTGTTTTAGTTTCAAGAGAGAGGATCTGAAAGCGACAGGGTAATTTGAGGAGGAGGAGGAAACATGCATATATCATGAAAGGAATAGGATCGAGCAGTATTTAGATTTCCCCAAAAATCCTGGTTCAACATAGACAGAAATTTTAGAAAGAAAAAGATGTAGTACTAAAAGACAAGGAATCAGATAATCTCTATTTTGTTATGTCAAACAGTCATTAGACCATCCCAGCACCATAATCGGGTCTGAGAACGATCCTCTACAGCTCCATGACCTTCCCGTGGGGTTGTTAATCACGCTCTGGTCTAGTGGCCATAATTTATCCACTATACTTGATTTCCTGTCTCCTTAGAACTCAAGGATACGGTGGTATGAGCCTATAGAACAGATCCTAAGGTCGTAGATAATCTCTAGCTTCTTAAAAGAACGGGAAAAAAGTCTCTTTTAACAACTCATCCTTGAACATGAGCCAATGAACACAAAGTACATATTGCTTGTTTACTTTGCAAGTAATTAATGAATAAAACTACACGTTTCTGCTTATACGAAAAGAAGTTTCCTTTCCTCATATAATTAAGAACTACTCGAATTACAGTGTTCATAATAGGAACCGTCAAAATTCATGAAGATACATAATTTGAAGAATTGAAAATTATAGTTCTTAGGCTAAAACATGGAGTACTATATATTCTACTAGTAGTACGTACGTAATTAAAGGACAACTATACATGGGATGAGGTTTTCAGCAATATTGAATTATCCACTACTAACATGACAATAATTAGCGACGGATATTTTTTTTTAGGTAAACAATAAAATTCGTCGCTAATCCTATTTAGCTTTGAATTATAAAAAAAATGTTAGCTACGAGCAATTTCACAATAAATTAGCGACTAAATTCATTGTTAATCCTATATTTATTTTTGTAGTGATCAATTAGTAGAATGAAAAATCACCCATAAATATTTTAATTTAGAATTTACATGTAACAGTCAATGACATGAGTAGGTAGAAAGTAGAAACTAACCATCACAGCAACAGAATCCTTCGTATATATACCCCTCCTTGATTGATCACTGCAATATAACGAGTAAATATATATGTGAGTTGAAAATCAGAATTATATTAAACTCAATTATAAAGTATATGATGTTTGTGTTAAGATTAAAACAAGTACCTTGACAGTGAAATATAAGAATAGATTAATATCTAGCTAACAGCAACAGAGGGTTGGTAAATTCTATATAATGCTCAGACAACTCTATTTACAAATATTGATCTCTATGGATCGCAAATCTATATTTATAGTTAAATTAATGAGTGTGGATTCAGGTTTTTATTTTATATGTACAACTTGAGCTAGTGCAAGTATTCTTTTAGACAATCACCCATAACACAGTCCAAATTATAACATGATTACAATAACGGAATAACCGCACTTATTGTTGGAATATTCCCAATTAATTAAGACTCCTGTAATATGTTTCGGATTTTCAGAGGTATATTTTTTTAATGTAAGGTTTATTAGTTGTTGGCAATTACTACAATACTACTACATTGTCGGCTGTCACGCATAAGTACGAAAATATCTCTTTAGTGCCCGAGTGCTGCATGGAAAGAAAGAGTCCAAGTAGGGAAGTGATGAAGTTAATTACACTGCTGTAATCTCTAAAAATAAATAAATAATTTTTTTAACATGTTTATAATTTTGTACAATTCCATGCATATTTGAATACTTTGCTGAAACGAATCAAGTATTTCCTTGTCCTATCCTACTTTGAATAAGATGTACTTCTAAACTTCAAATTTCTACTAAATTCGCTCCATCTTGTTCACAAATCAAATTAAATAGTAGAGTGATACTCATCTTAGACATTAATCTTAATGTTATCTGTTAGCACGGAGATGATGAAAAATACAATATTTAATGCGGTTCATGTCTATGTGATCAGACATCCACACAGGACGGTCTTCACTTTATTATCAAGGGAAAAGAAGTTACGAGATGGAGCAGCACTTCAAAATTGGGTTAGAAACCTTTTATAAGTCGTGGATGTCATAGCCTCCTCGCCTTCTAGTTCTTAAGTCTAGAAGGTTTTGATACCAATTGATAGCGCGGTAACAATAAAAAATTCAATAATTAACATAGTTCAAATTGATGTGATCCTACATCCACAGAGAGAGGTCAACAATTTATTATATCGGGGAAAAAAGCATTACAATATGGATACCTCTTCAAATTAAACTAGTTTAGGAACCTTTTATAATCTGTGAAAAAAAGCATAGCACAAAATAAATATTACTATTCACTCTAGGACTGCGACATTGGTGCTTTGGCGGTGCTTCACGGTGGGAAAGGCACCAACTACTCAGATTTTGGTTTCAATGCTTTGCGAGTTAAAATCATTGACTTTTTGCAACTTATTGTGGATGCTATTTGGGTGATAATTAGCATCATCATTTTCGATACTTGGAATTTCTTCGCAACTTCACATTATCAAAAAGGAATCTTATTCCCATGGTTCCGCAAGAGTACTCTTGACTAGGGGTGTACAAAGTAAACCGACAAACCGCACCAAACTGATAAATCGAGTCAAATCGAGAAAAAAAATTCGACTAGTGGTTTGGTTTGACTTGGTTTGGTGTTGAAAAACAAAACCGACCATAATTGATTTGGTTTGGTTTTAGCTAAAAAAAGTCAAATCGAACCAAACCAACCCGACATTACATGTATTCAATTTTTAAAATATTTTATACATAAAAATATTTATTTGTAATGTAATTTATAAATATTTCTTAAATTTTTTTCATAGTTTTTTGTCTATTATCATTTTATTTAAGCTTGAACTTAGAATTTTGAATGTCAATAAGTTTTATATCTTATGGATATTAGTAACTCATATAAAGTTCAAACCAAAACCAACTCAACACTAATACTAACAAAAGAAATTCAATTTACCACTAGGAATGACAATAATGTTGGATATCTATTCTTTAGTTTTGCATAATTGGTTTAAAGAGTGAAAATACATAACTTAAATTTTTTTTCTTGTCATATAATTAATACTTATTAGTCGTACTTATTTTAACATGACTTAGTATTTTTAGATTATGGTCATTTTCTTTATGGTTTATTAATTAGCAATATTTTTTTTAATCGATTTTATTATCTTTTGTTGAATATTTTAATACAATGTCATCACTCTTCTCACATTTTGTGTTATTTTCTTATGAAACACCTTAATTGTATAATTGTATCTTACTAGGACTAAAGAAATATTTGAACTAAATGTTATATGTTTTGTATCAAGACTATTCCGAAAAAATCCGAAAACCCGAAAAAACCGAATAACCCGAGAAAACCCGAGGTTGAAAAACCCGAATTTTATTAGTTTGGTTTGGTGTATAAATTTAAAAATCCGACACAATTAGTTTGGTTTGGTGTTTAAAAAATCCGAACCAACCCGGTCCATGTACACCCCTACTCTTGACTATCTCCTTAAAATTGACTAGTATTTCCTCCATTTTAATTGAAGTATTTTAGTTTGAATAGACACAAATTTAAGAAAATAAGGGAGATTTTTAATTTAATTTTGTGGTCTTAAATTAAATGTGTAATGTATCAAAATGCTCCTTGAATCTTATGATCTTAAACAAGCCATTTAAAATGTTGAAATTAGAGAGTTATCAAATATAGAAAGACATATTCTTTTTTAAATAGACAGAAAAAGAAAGCAAAACACTTAATAAATTGAAACAAGAGGAGTAGTAGGTAGAATACAAGACTATATATTGTACTTGTGGGTATTGTTTGGCATTTGCAATTTTTTAAAACAAAATAATAATAATAAAGTCCATCATCCAGGCTGCATTAATCTTGTCAGGATGGGGGGCTTGGCCAGACCCCTACCAATATATATATATATATATATATATATATTCAGAAATGTAAACGGAGGAGGACATATCACTACTAAAAAAACTGTATTTTTCGACCTAAAAAAATCGACCTCAGTTGAGGTCGGAAAATGAGGTCGGTAAAGTCGTAATATTAATTTTTCGATATTTTTAAAAATAAACCGACCTCATGAGGTCGGTAATATTGTACCAAATTTTCAAAAAATAAAGTACCGACCTCTGTAGGTCGGAAATTCATTTGATGCTAAATATTATAATTTTATTTTTAATTTAAAAGAATACCGACCTCACGAGGTCGGTTTATTAAAAATAAATTTTAAATTATTTTAAATATACCGACCTAATGAGGTCGGTATTCTTTTAAATTAAAAATAAAATTAAAAAATAATATACATACCGACCTCATGAGGTCGGTATAATTACCCAAGTAAAATAAAATACAGACCCTCAATTAATCATCTTTCCCCTTTCTCTCTCTCTTCCTCTCACCTTCTCTCTCCCTCATCTCTCTCTAACCCTAATAATTAATGAGCTGCCACATCAACAACAACAACATACCCAGTGAAATCCCATAATGTGAGGTCTGGGGAGGGTAAAGTGTACGCAGACCATACCCCTATCTCGGAAGATAGGGAGGCCATTTCCGAAAGACCCTCGGCTAAAGAGAAATCACAACGAGAAAGGTTAGATAAGCACAAGTAGTTCAAAGCATAATGCAAATGAAACTAAAGAAAGCGAATAAGTCAGAATAAAGCAGTCTGAAAAAAAAAAAAAAAAAAAAAAAAAAAAAAAAAAAGGAACAGTAGCTACCATAGATAAATAAGATAATCGAAGTACAAGAAACCACATATAGTAGCAAGAAACAAAGGGCAATAGACTATAGATCGAAACAACAACTACCTACTAGCCTTCTACCCTAATCTGAGTCCTCCAAAACCTCCTATCTAGGGTCATGTCCTTGGTAAGCTGAACCTGTGCCATGTCCTGTCTCAGCCCCTCTCCCCAATACTTTTTCGGCCTACCCCGACCTCTTCTGAAATCATCCATAGCTAACCTCTCACACCTCCGCACTGGGGCTTCTCTGCCTCTCCTCCTCACATGCCCAAACCATGTCAGCCTCGCTTCCCTCATCTTGTCCTCTACTGATGCTACTCCAACCTTATCCCGGATATCTTCATTCCTAATCCTATCTCACCTGGTGTGCCCACACATCCATCGCAGCATTCTCATTTCCGCAACTTTCATCTTTTGGACATAAGAGCTCTTGACTGCCCAACACTCTGCCCCGTACAACAAGGTCGGTCTCACAACCACTTTGTAGAACCTTCCTTTAAGTTTTAATGGTACCTTCTTATCACACAGCACTCCTGAAGCAAGCCTCCATTTCATCCACCCTGCGCCAATACGATGTGAGACATCATCTTCAATATCCCCATTTTCTTGTATAATAGACCCGAGATATTTGAAAATTCTTTTCTTTGGGATGACCTGGGTACCAAGCCTCACTTCCACGCCAGACTCATGTGTCACGTCACTGAACTTGCATTCCATGTACTCTGTCTTGGTCCTACTCAACTTGAACCCTTTAGACTCCAGAGTTTGTCTCCAGACCTCCAGCTTAGCGTTCACTCCGCTGCGTGTCTCGTCGATCAAGACTATGTCATCCGCAAATAACATACACCATGGCACCTCACCTTGAATTCACCGCGTCAGACAATCCATCACTAGAGCAAATAAAAATGGGCTAAGAGCTGATCCTTGGTGCGACCCCATCTCCACTGGGAAGTACTCCGAGTCTCCTCTCACTGTCCTTACCCTGGTCTTTGCTCCCTCATACATGTCCTTGATCGCCCTAGTGTAGGCTACAGGCATCGTGGTCGGAAAATACAGTGACGGTCGCCGCCGTCTACATTGCTGTCGTCGTCGCCTTCCATGTCCTTTTCCCTTTATCTCTCTTTTGATCTCACATTTTCTCTCCCCTTCTCTCTAACCCTAATAACGCCGCCTCCTAGTCACCGTCGGCCCCTGCCAGTCACCATCGCCGTCGTATACCGTTGACGTCGCCGGCCTATGTGACAATTTCAGGTATGCTTTCTTTGTTTTCTTCTCCATTAGGAGGCCAATCTTTGTCTAGAGAAACTGCAGACAACACAATGAGGCCTGAGCACTTGCAGATCTCCAGAATCTCTACCCTGATATGTTGTTGTTGTAAATTGCTTACTAGTTCTTACCCATTTCAGGTCAGAATTTGTGGTCACATTCAACTTTTAATTTAATGGAAGTTCATCATTAATTTATTTCCGTATAGAAGTATTTGAGGCATTATCTTAATTTTTTTTCTCTTGTTTACTAGGTTGCTATACATGTCATTCCATTAACAGCTCTTGCTCAAAGAGTGCTGATGGTCACCAGGCATCTCCTACATGACTACAATGAAACAAGAAATTTTTTGTTCAGAACTCCCAATCTTGCATTCACACATATTGGATCTTCTTACATCACTTGTTAAGGGACTGGGCAGGTCAGCTTTTCAATATTTGTTTTCAAGGTCTTGTTTCATTTGATAACATTTATTCATTTCATTATTCTTGTCCCAAAGACTGATGATTCTCCTGCATAGGATAAAATACCATTTCGGACATGCACAATCTAACTGGATCATTCTTGGCTTGTCTGTTCATGTTTTAGTTTTAGTTCCATGTCTTCAAATAGTTTGGCAAATCGAACTTGTAGAAAGATCAATATTCCCTGATATAGGGAAATCTTGATAGTCCAGTTGGTTGGGCTACCTGAACTCTCACCTTGTTGGTGGGGGTTCGACCCCCCACCTTGTAATCCTGCTTCCCATTTCCCCTTTTTCCCTCACCCTATTGTGTAATAATTTCTTTTTCCCATGAAAATAGTCCCTTGGTCATCCCTAAGTAGAAGGGAGTTAATACCAAGCCTTATCACCAGGGATCAGTTACAATCACCCATTGAACATCTTGGGAAGGGAGAGTAGAGAAAGTCTTCATAAGTCATTTTCCTCGTTTTTCTTTAATATAATATTCTCTCTTTTGGGGAAATTTAAGAAAAAGTCCAACCTACCATACTCTGGTTGTTGGCTAAGTACAAGGATGAGCTAATTTTTGTCTTCTTTAGGTTTATGAAGTCGAATGTTGGTACATTGCGATATTAGAGTTCAAATGCTGCAGGTGTTTATTGTATCCTCGCTTCGCCTAATTATGAATATACCTTTGATTTTTAACAGCAACCTACTCTATCATTATTTCTTATTGTTTTGGTAAGTCCAGCCTGTTCTATCACTACTGAGGTGTTTAAAATTTTCTATTTTTTCCCATCTGTTTTTCCCTTGATTTTAGTCAGTAAATGTATTGTCCTGTTAGTATTCCAGAGTATCTTTGCTATTTTAGCAAGAGATAATGAACCAAAGCTGCAAGAAGAAACTTAGAGGCAGAGAATGAGGATATCACTTTGTAGATTGATTAAGGTGATGGTTAAAAATTATGGTAGGGAGCTAGTACATACTTGGATAAAGTGCTCACAAACTTTATAACACGTGTTGGGCATTTACCCCTTGCATGAAGCATAACATCAGTTCAAAAGCAGAGTCTATTATATGTGTTTTCAATATTTAGTTGATTATTTTGTTATAGTTCACCTTTCCATATTGGGTAATCTATTAGAGTATACTAATGCTAAGATTGGGCTGCTTCAATCTTTCTTTTGCAGCCAGTTGCTCCCTCATATTGGCTCTATAATATGACACCTAACCAACTACTTTGAGACTTCTGCTTTGCGAGAGCTAAGGATAAAGATGTACGCAATTATGAAAGTTCTGCTGATGTCACTCGGGTTTGGTAGGCATTTTAAATTTTCTACACGTTTGTACTTCTTTTGTCCTTTGTTTATGCTGATAACCAGCTGCCTAACTTAGAGGCTGGGTTGTCTGTGGGCACTTGGACTCCTCCTTATATGGTCTTGAGCAATCCTCACCTCTTGAGCTTGAGTTAGCCCAATGTCCATTTCTTTATCATATGTCAAATAAATCTAGTGCTCCTAGTTGGCTGTGCATTTAGCGGAGTGACGATTCTGATAGTGGTTGTGATTGATTATAAGTCTGTAACTGACTGCAGCAATTTTGATTTGGCAGGGATATCCAGACACTTGACTGATGTGATTGTTCACAATTCATTGATGGATTTGGATGAGGGAGGCACATCTTCTGTTGCAAAACAGAAGATATATCCAGAGACTACAACAAAGACTTCCCGCAAGAAGAGGAAGCATGCAAGTGCAAGTAGTTCTCTTGAGGGGCAGCCTGATAGAGATGTTTTTGAAGTGGAAATATCCCCAAATATGGCTTCGTTATCTGTTAAGATAGCTGCACTAGAGGCATTGGAAACCCTTCTTGCTGTGGTATGCTTGGTGTTGCTCTCACTGTGGACTACTTTTGAGAACATGTGGTTTTTAAGAGGAGTTACACTTCTATTTTAAAGTTTTTTTCAAAGAGTTGCAAGTAATTTTGTAATAGCATCACGGCCAAAAGTTAGAAGATAAGGTTGACTTTTTGATGAATTTGTAGTTTTATTCTTATAAAAGCAGGGCCTCAATTTGGTAATATAATATCGTATAAGAAAAAGTATTGGAAAGTGTAAGAAAGAAGTTCATGTTAGAGAAAGCTGACACCATTGTAGAAATTTTGCAATATTTTTGACCATGTAATAATTCCTACTTCTCTCTCCCTAACTATTTTATATTATCCAACTTTTCTCCTTTGTACCTATTATCTCAAGAAGTTGTTTTGATGGCAAGTTGTTCTTTGTCATTTTAAGGGTGGTTCTTGGAGATCCGAGAGTTGGCGAGTAAAAGTTGATCACCTTCTTTTGGATGTTACCAGAAATGCTTGGAAAAGAGGGTGGGCCAAGGATGACAGAGGCGAAGACTATCAAATTGCAGCTTTACGGGCCCTTCTGGCTTCTCTCCTCTCTCCTGGACGCACTCGCCCACCACACCTATCTCAAGGGCTTGAACTTTTCCGCAGAGGTAAAAATGCAATTTTGTTGAGGTGATTGTACAGATTTTTCTTAGAAACAGCTAGAAATCTTCTATGCCATTTCATGAATAGCTAAAACAAGTCCCTTAGACAATAGCAAGTAAGAATCGTGCACATCAAATTATTCTATTAATCAACCTGCTGTGTGCCTGACCCATTCCTTGTCAGTCTTCTTCTGTGCCATATGCTAAGGGTACTAAAAACATACACTGATAAGGTAGAAGTGAATATTCTAGAGATCGAAAGTTAAACTAGGGTTGTTCACGGTTTTGGTTAAAACCAAAACCAAACCGAAAATTTAACCAAATCGAATAAAAAATCCGACATTTGGTTTGGTTTGGTTTGATTTGGTTTTAAATTTTAAAAACCGATAATATTTGGTTTGGTTATGGTTATATTAAAAAATAACCGAATAAATAACCGAACCAACCCGATAAATTATATACATAAATTTTATAATTATTTATATGTATAATATTAGTTTTTCATAAATAATGATAAATATTTTATACCTTTTAATCATTAATTTGATTTCTGGTCTACTTATTTCACATGATTGTTTAAGACCTGTGTTTTTAAGAATATGTTCAAGCCCATGTCTTTAAGTCTTTTAACTCTTTAAGTGTTAAGTGTAAATCTACTAATAGAAGCTCACGTTAGAGTCTAATGTCTTTAACTTAAATTTTTAGCCTTTCTTTGTCAGCCATTTGATTTTAGGTTGTTTCTTCTTCTTTTTTCGAATTTATACCTTTCTTTTTTTCTTGTCTGAATGGGTCCTAAACTTCTAATATTTTTCATATGAAAAGGACAGAGGTTGTAGATTTGGAGGTTCCTATAAAAGATACTTCGGTAACATCAGCATTTGCTGCAACTCAAACACATGGTAATGTCCTTATACTTCTTCCGTGGATAATCCTCCTAAAAAGCAGAAAAGAACAACTCCTTGTAGTCGAGACCCTAGCCTTGGAGATAATGATAGAAAAACATCTAAAGTTTGGGATCATTACAGAAAGTTTTTTTAATAAAATGGGAGAATTGAGGGCAAAATGCAAGTGCTGCCCCAAAGTTTGGGATCATTACACAAAGTTTTTTTATTTCATATATTTTCATTTTAATTTTAGGTAGTCTTTATGTTTAATTAATATGTATGTTTGTAATAACAACTAAAAGCTCCTATGCTCTACTTTATTTCCAGGTATGTATATTAAGATGACAAACTATTAATAGTGAAAATGTTTCTATGATGTATGTTCCACCTTAAACTATAAATAAAATATATCCTTTGAACAAAAAAAAAGACATGTGTTTTTCAACTTTTTAATGTTTACTGATAAGTCTCAGGGCTGCTAGTCATAAACCGAAAAATCCAATAAAACCGAACCAAACCGACAATAACCAAACCGGTGGTTATTATTTTATTTGGTTTTGTTATGGTTTTAGACATTTAAAAACCGACTAAATTGGTTTGGTTATGGTTTTAATCAATAACCGACCCAAACCGAAGCATGAACACCCCTAAGTTAAACTAGTAGAGCCTTCGACCACCACCTCCACACCAGTAACTAGAAACAGCCTGCAAATCTGTTTCTAACAGTGTAATTCAACTCACTTCCTATGTAACTAGAATCATTGATAAACTGTAACATTGCCAAGCACTGCTCCACTATATAAATTCTAAAAGAATTATTATTAAACTTGTAACTGCTCTGCTGTCAAATAATTTGTACCACGTAGTTCGTTGATTTTAGTTAAATAGGTGAATTATTTAAACAAATTTTGAAGCTATCCCTTTTCTATTTATTTATATTTGCGATACTTACATATATTATTCTATAGATGGCAGGTGAAAAGAGGAGTAAGAAAACAAAAAAGGCTAAGGAGACGGGGGTTCCCAGAGACCACAAGAAATCCTTGCGATTAGAGATAGAAGCCCGTCGCCACGTCTCCTACCACGCGGCGCTCCATTGGCACGTCTTCTAATACCGAGTCGTTCGATAGAGTGTCAAACACACAAAGGTATGTTTGAATGTTAATGTTGTGGTGGATTTGTGGATTGTGTAAGTGTTTTGTAGATGTTTGCGAGGGGTGAAGTAGTCTAATGTTGTAGACTAACTTAGTCTAATGTCGTAGACTAACTTAGTGTAGATCTACTAGTTTAATGTTTTGTGGATGTTTGCAAAGGTTGTGAAGTAGTTTAATGTTGTGTAGATGTTTGCGAATGTTGAAGTAGCTTAATGTCTCTTCGGAATGTTTGAATGATGTTTCGATTCAACTTTGAAGTAGTTTCGAATTGAATTTGACGTATTGTTGGTTGTAATATATGTGTTTGTTGAAGTAGCTTAATGTTTTATGTTTTTCAGTACTTTGGTGAATTGTTGGCAGCTATTTGAGCCGGTTTTAGTTGAATATAAAATTGTTTCATCTTGACAGGGGGCGGCTGGAATAGCAGCTGGATCCTACCAATTTTTTTGCAGAATACCGACCTCATGAGGTCGATTTTTTGCAAAATTTTCCAAGAAATTACAAATTACCGACCTCATGAGTTCGGTTTTATGCATAATATTCCTAGAAATTGCAAGTTACTGATCTCATGAGTTCGGTTTTATGCAAAATATTCCCAGAAATTGCAAATTACCAACCTCATGAGGTCGGTTTTCTACAAAATTATCTAGAAATTGCAAATTATCTAAAACAATATATCATATATTGATATAAATTACCGACCTCAGGAGGTCGGTAAACTCATATCATTATATTATTAATATAATTTACCGACCTAATGAGGTTGGTATTTTATTAATTAATACCCGGCTAAAAAAACATTACCGACCTCATGAGGTCGGTTTTTTGCGACCTCATGAGGTCGGTAATAATTCCGACCCACTATTTTCCGACCTGATTTTGAGGTCGGTTTGGATGTCGTTTTTTGCCCAAAACCAACCTCGTGAGGTCGGAAATTGTCATTTTTTTTGTCGGAAAATCCTGTTTTTTTAGTAGTGTATACCTTAACCTTCAAGCTTACATGTAGAATGAGAATCCTCATCCTATAGAGATAATTATGTGCAAAAGAGTAGTTTATGAATCGAGCTATTCATAAGGATAACAAAAATTCTCCAGGAACGCATCAGCTCAGCAAGCATTTTTATTAATTAGCCCCTTTGGATATTAATTAATTATGCAGAAACTGAAATACATATGTTATATGTGTAAACAAAAGTTCATGCGATTATATATGGAGTATATTTCTTTTGCTTCAGAAGACATATTTCATATATTAACTAAACATTACAATGAGTGATCCTTCTCCTCAATGTCTGATTTGAAGGATCGTTTACATAATAGTCATACACAAATGGAGACGGGAAAATAAAGCGTAGTAGACAAGTAGAGCTGATGCTATTACAACCATATTTTGACAAAATATCGTCCACATAATTGGCTTCTCTGAAGATAAGTTGCACAAACGGCCCTCCAAAATCTTCAAGTAAAACCCTGAATTTACTAAGGATATGAGAATATTTATCATTTACTCCATTGTGCCTAGAACATACAATCTGAGAGTCGGATTCAATATGCAAGGATGTGATGTTCAATTCCTGAGCCAATTCCAATCCATTCTGTTAAAACCAGCTCGAGTTCAGCCATGGAACCTTAAGAAGCTTCAATGAAGGTTCATCAATGGAAGGAAGAGAGAAGAGTCGGTTAGAGAGAAGAGAGAGAATTGAAAAAATATTTCAACTGATTCAATCCACCAATCTGAAAGTTACAGCTGTATATATAAAATATCTAATCTAACTAACTCACTCCTAATTCATTTATTTTTATAGCTCATTAACTAACTTGTACAGCTCATTAACTAACTTGTACAGCTCATTAACTAACTTGCTTCTACTTAATCTAGTACAACTAAAACAGCATTATGTACTACTGAGTTTAGACTATCCTTTATCTACATTTCTACACTCCCCCTCAAGTTGAGAATGAAATATGTTTTTCATTCCTAACTTGCCAAGCAGGTAATCATGCTGCTGATGACTTAATACTTTAGTGAATAAATCTGCTGGCTGGTTCTGTGTTGAGATATAACTTGTCTTGATGAGGCCTTGTTGTAGTCTTTCCCTTATGAAGTGACAATCAATTTCGATGTGTTTGGTCCTCTCGTGATACATGGGATTGGATGCAATTTGTAATGTTGCCTTGTTGTCACAAAATAGATCAACAGGCAGTGTCAAATGCACCTTTAATTCTTTCAACAGCCCAGTCAACCACACTAATTCAGCTACAGTTTGTGCCATTCTTCTATACTCAGCTTCAGCTGAGCTTCGAGATATGGTGCTTTGTTGCTTAGCTTTCCAGGAAATTAGAGATGATCCCAGCTTGATACAATATCCAGTGACAGACTTCCTTGACATCGGGCAGGCTGCCCAGTCTGAGTCACAAAAGGCCTGCATATATTCTCCACCATTACTTGACATTAGCAGACCAAGTCCTGGTTGCTTCTTTGTATATTTGACTAAGTGCAAGGCTGCTTCATAGTGAGATTTCTTAGGTGCATGCATGAATTGACTTAGACATTGTACTGCATATGAGATGTCAAGTCTGGTAATTGTAAGATATAGAAGTTTCCCAACAAGTTTTTGGTAACTCCCCCTGTCTTCTAATGCATCATCTTGAAGCTTCTTCTTATCTTCTACCACTTCATCTGTGACACTGGCTTTCACAATTTCATCAAATTCAAGACTGGTAAGTTTGAGGTTTTGTTCCATGGGTGTATCCTTATGCTTGGAACCTGATAGGCCAACCTCATAAATCATTTCAAGAGCATATTTTCTCTGTGACATTAGTATGCCCTCCTTTGATCTAGCAAACTCTATCCACAAGAAATACCTCAGTTCACCTAGATCCTTAAGTTTGAATTTTTTGTGCAGTGTTTCTTTGGAATTCTGAATTTCTATTAGATCATTTCCTGTGACCAGTAGATCATCTATATACACAAGTATAAGTACAAACTTGTTGTGGATTCTTCTAGTGAATAGGGAGTAGTCATGCTTACTTTGTTGAAAACCAGAAGAAAGGAGGGTCTGAGTAAGTTTGAAGTTCCATTGTCTGGAAGCCTACTTCAGTCCATATAGAGATTTTAGTAGCCTACACACCTTAGTCCCCCCTTGGCTACTAAAACCCTGAGATAAAGACATATAGACCTCTTCCTCAAGATCACCATTAAGGAAGGCATTGTGAACATCCATTTGGTAAATAGGCCAATGCTTAAGGGCAGCAGTATCAATAACAACTCTGACAGTAGTGAGCTTAGCAACTGGAGAAAATATATCATGAAAGTCAAGACCCTCCTGCTGAGTGTAGCCTTTAGCCACAAGCATGGCCTTGAACCGCTCAACTGAACCATCAGCATGGTATTTAATCTTAAAAACCCACTTACACCCACTAGGAGTGTGACTAAGGGGCAAATCTACAACTTGCCAAGTATGATTCTGCTCAAGGGCCTCAATCTCAAGCTGCATAGCCTTAACCCATCTATCATCTTTAATGGCTTGAGAATAGGTGGAAGGTTCAATTTCAGAAGAAAAAGAGGCAAGAAAGCATTGATATTTAGGAGGAAGGTGAGAATAAGTGACAGAATAGGCAATAGAGTGAGGAGAAGAGGAAGGAAGTGGTGGATGGGCATAATCAGTTAACCAAATAGGAGGCCTAGTGGGTCTGCCTGACCTTCTAGGAGGAGTACGAGTGGGAGAGGGTGCAGAAGGAAGGGGAGAAGACACAGCAGGAAGAGGTGAGGGTGAAGGAAAGGGAGAAAAAGAGGAAGTAGCAGGTGGTGAGGCTGGATTAGAGGGAGAAGGAGGAGGGATAGGAGGAGCAGATGGAAAATCAGTAAAAGTCTGAGGGGATGCTGGAGCAGAAGAATAGAGGAAATGAGACTTAGGGAAGGTGAAAGAAAAAATGTTTTCCCTGAAAGACACATCCCTACTAACAAAAAGTTTAGCAGTAGCAATATCATAGACCTTATGGCCCTTTTGTGTGGATGGATAACCCATGAAAACACCAGGAATGGATTTAGAGGAAAATTTGTCAGAAAAATTGGGCTTAGTAGCATAACAAAGGCAACCTAGAACTCTGATGTGATCAACAGAGGGTGGTTTAGAATGAAACAATTCATAGGGAGATTTACCATGGAGAATAGGGCTAGGTAACCTATTAATAATATAAGATGCAGTAAGGAGACACTTCCCCCCCCCCCCCCCCCCTCCCCCCAGAATTTGAGAGGAATATGAGCTTGGAATCTTAAAGCTCTACTGACCTCAAGGAGGTGTCTATGTTTCCTCTCCAAAACTCCATTTTGTTGTGGAGTGTGGACACAACTACTTTGGTGAAAAATTCCTTTTGATTTAAACAGATTGAGACAAAGAGCATTCAGGAATTCAAAACCATTGTCAGATCTAAGAAATTTAATAGAAGCATTAAACTGTGTGGTAACAAGTTGAATAAAATCTTGCAAGACAAGATATACATCACTTTTCAATCTCAAAAGGAAAGTCCATGTTATTCGAGAATAGTCATCAACAAGGTTGAGAAAGTATCTATGGCCATTGTAAGTACTTACCCTATATGGACGCCATACATCCATATGAACAAGATCAAAAGGCCTAACAGATTTTGTGGTACTTATGGGAAAAGGAAATCTGGTCTGCTTAGCTAATGGGCATACATGACAAATACAAGACTTTGAACTAGTAAACAGATTTTTTATAGTTGGAATTTTCTGCAAGGTGGTGAAAGGAGCATGGCCAAGTCTTTGATGCCATAGAATGTTGGACTGTGACTGTGTCTGAACTGTAGAAGAAAGGCACTGAGGAGTGGAAGCAGCAGTAGGTGTTGAAGGATTGAGGATGTAAAGGCCACCCTTGTGCTTACCAATCCCCTTCACCATGCCACTGTAGAGGTCCTGAAACAGGCAAAAATCAGGATAGAAATTGACAGAACAGTTCAGATCTCTAGTGTACTTTGAAACAGACAACAAATTAAATTTGAATTCAGGAACATAGAGCACATTTTTACGGGATTGATTAGGGAATATAGGACAAGAACCAATGTGTTTAATCTTAGCACTATCTCCATTTGGGAGTTAAACTGTTTTGTGACCAGTAACAGGAACAGGAGATGATAAAAGTGTTAAGGAAGCAGCCATATGATTAGAAGCCCCAGTGTCTATTATCCAATAGATTTGTTCAAGAATGGATTTACCTGCCATGTTGGCCACAGCTGACTGATCTGAGAGATCTGCTTGACCTTTTCCTTTGCACAACATTTTTAACATTCTCACAATCTGGTCATATTGCTCATTTGTAAAGACAGGAGCAGTAGTACCACCTGTGTTCTGGACTTCTACACTTGAGTTCATGTTGGCATTATGAACCATAGGGACAACACCTCCTGAGTTTATGTAGGCATTGTGAGCCATGGTAGTAGTATTGTCATATGAACTCTTCTTCCTATTGTTGAACTTGAAATGAGATGGATATCCCACCAGTTTGTAACAACTATCCCTTGTGTGTCCCTTCATCTTACAATGGTCACAAATCAAGTGTTCATTTGTAAACCTCTTTCCTCTTATGTGGGATGCATTTGCAGTTATTGGACCACTACTATCATTCTCCAATGGTGCTTGCCCTAGTACCCCTGAATGTGAGCTAGATGCTCCACGGATCCTCTGACTCTCCTCTTGAATGAGCATGGAGTAAGTTTGGTCCAGACTTGGAACTGGATCCATCATTAGAATATGACTCCTCTGATGAGCATATGTATCATTTAGACCCATCAGAAACTTCATTAATTTCTGCTGGTGTAGGAACTCAACAAATGCCCTAGACTTAGGACAATCACACCCTGGTAATAGTATGACCGACTCAAACTCAGCCCACAAATCACACAATCTGGTGAAAGAAACTGCTATACTAGATGTTCCTTGTGATATACTACTAACTTCTCTGTTCAAGTGATACACCTTGCTAGCATTGACTTTGTCAAACCTGTCTTTTAGAACATTCCAAATCCTCTAAGCACTTGAGGAATAAACAATTCCTTTCCTCAGTTCATGTGCTACTGAATTCATAATCCATTGTTGAACTATAGCATTGCACCTATCCCACTGATGTGTTCGAAAAGCATCATTTTCGTAATCTCCCCTTTTACAACTGCCATCAATAAAACCTATTTTGTTTTTCACAAGCAATGACAACTTCATAGATCTACTCCATTCGGAGTAGTTCTCAGATGCTATTAGCAATTGAGGAATAAGTGTAACTCCAGGTGTATCATATGGATGAACATATAGCGGATCATTACAATCAAGCACTTGACTGTTAATAGATGCAGACCCACTTGTATTCAAGCTAACTACATTAATGGGAGTTTCTGGTGCCATTTCAGTTTGTACAGGTGAATTAATCAACAATTCAACTTCAATCTAATCGAAATCAAGAAGGAAATCGCAATCGAACAATGAACAGAAAACTCGATTGTACACAGATTTTTGCACAATCAGAAAAGTAAAGAAAAGAGAGAATTTACCACTGAATCAATCTTACTTAGCAGCTTCCTATAGATCGTTGTGAACTCAGCTCTGATACCATGTTAAAACCAGCTCGAGTTCAGCCATGGAACCATAAGAAGCTTCAATGAAGGTTCATCAATGGAAGGAAGAGAGAAGAGTCGGTTAGAGAGAAGAAAGAGAATTGAAAAAATATTTCAACTGATTCAATCCACCAATCTGAAAGTTACAGCTGTATATATAAAATATCTAATCTAACTAACTCACTCCTAATTCATTTATTTGTACAGCTCATTAACTAATTTGCTTCAACTTAATTTGGTACAACTAAAACAGCACTATGTACAACTTAGTTTAGCCTATCCTTTATCTACATTTCTACACATTCAATAACGCAAGTAGTGTTGCTTGAATAATCGAGACAGAGGTAAGGTATTTAGAGAAACGAAGTATCCAATTACCTGTGTGGTTTCTAAAAATACCCACTATTACTCCCTTTTCAGTGATACTATCATAAGCACCGTCAACGTTAAGCTTGATAACATCATCAGGGGGAAGCTGCCATTTGACAGGAATGGCAGTGGTCTGAGGAGAAGACGTAGTGATATTGGTGAGAAAAAGAAATTCAGCAGCTTGTGAGATAATACATTTGATAGAGACAAAATTAGATCTATGATTAAAAACATTCTGATTTCTATTAATTCAAATATTCCAAAGAAGAATCGGCAGGAGAATATTTATGGGAAGCGTAGTGCGCATTACGGTGATGGAAGCATTGTTAGATTTTGAGCAAGCTTCCTTGACTGTAAGGATAAAGTTATAAGCATCAATGTGAAGTAAGGATGGTCCAAATGGGGGTTACATGAATGCACTCAATGAAGATATGTTGAAGTGTCTCAACAGAAGCAGAGCAAAAAGTGCAGTTACTTGTTGGTCTAATTTTTCTGGCAAAGAGAATCTCTCCTGTAGGAAGTTTATTAGCATAGAGAAGCCAAATAAAATAATTAATCTTATTTAAAGTTGGTACATACCACACCCAATTGCCATTCTACAGGATAGGGATATCAGTGATGTTTTTGCTAAGGGAGAGGTAAAGAGCATATGCTGATTTGGTAGAAAAGGCTCCATCAGCTCAAGGACCTCAAAAAGGTTTATCCATGTAGTAGTTTCTATTGCCTACAA
Organism: Lycium barbarum; assembly: GCF_019175385.1. Lineage (NCBI taxonomy): Eukaryota > Viridiplantae > Streptophyta > Magnoliopsida > Solanales > Solanaceae > Lycium > Lycium barbarum. Next base: position 104,173,976 of record NC_083347.1, on the reverse strand, counting down.
CGGTATTCTGGATTTGTTGATTAATATCATAGGGTTAGACAAAAGAAATATCTGAAAAAGACCATGAGTTTTTTGAAAGATATGTGATAAAGTTTTTCGGTGTTCCAACCTATTTAGTGGACCCTGTATAGGGGTTCAAAGATTGGTCGTTCCAACGATCCAGTTATCAAACCACAGATTGATGAATTTCCCTGTACAAAGATTCCAGGCAGCGCCAACGTTACATAAGTAGTCAGCCTTACGAACACTTTTCCAAATGTAGGTATCATAATTTTTGGACATCAAGCTAGCACTACCATTCCTATTAGTCATGTATTTAGCCCTGATAACGTTAGCCCAAAGGCTTAAGTCCATACAATATTTTGACTAAATTCTAAATTCTATACATATTGATCCAAGTTGTTAGAATATGTGTTAAAAGGATTTCATGAAATTGTCCCATTACAACTGGGTCCCAATCCAATTGGGATTCGACTGGTTTGTCCCATTCCAACTGGGATTTTGAACGTATTCAACCCCTATTTAAAGGAGATATTCGGCCAGAACATAAAGAAAAAGAGAACAACTATCAAGACTGCACACAAGACTATATTCCACACTTAGGTAAGAGAGAGTTTTCATTGAGAGATTGTAATCTTTCGTTTCCTTTGATCTCATTGTGCTTCGACACCCTATTGAGATCGTTTTGTACTCCTCACCTTATGGTTGATTTCTATGCGCTTCGCACCCCGTGATTTTTTTCGTCTTGGGTTTCCACGTAAATCTTGTGTTTATTACGTTTATTGCTTTCTTGCATTATTGTTCTTGTGTTGGTGCATCCTAATCAGCTTCACTGCATCACTCGTTTAATTTTTAACAAGTGGTATCAGAGCGTTCAAGATCCAGGATGTCTAACGTAACCAAGTTTGATATCGAAAAGTTCGACGGCAAGATAAGCTTCAGTGTCTGAAAAGTTCAGATGCAAGCCGTTCTCACCCAGAACGGATTAAAGAAGGCTCTTCTTGGGAAATCCAGGAAACCCGAGTTTATGACAGATGATCAATGGAAGGAATTGGATGAAAAGGCGCTTGCAAATATCCAACTATGTCTATCTAAGACGGTTCTTTGCGAGGTTATTCATAAGACATGATGAAAAGTCTCGCAAATAAAATTCGTCTGAAGGAACGGTTATACACATTCTTTATGGCTGAAGGTACCCCCATTCAAAATCATCTTGATGAGTTCAACTCTGTTATTTTTTACCTAGAAAATTTAGACGTTAAGGTCGAAGTTGAGGATAAAGCAATATTGTTGGTGGTCTCCCTACCCTCTACGTATAAGCACTTTAAAGAAATCATGTTATATGGTGGTAATGAAACACTGAGTTATAAGGATGTTAAATCTAATTTGTTGTCCAAAGAAAAATTTGATTTTGAAATGCGTTCTGAAGACAAAGGACAAGGTTTGTCTATTAGAGGAAGATCTCATGATAGAGTGAGTAATAGAAAGAATTTTAGGTTCAAGTCTTGAGGCCGTAAATTCAACAATGATAAATTCTGCAAATACTGAAAGAAGACAAACCACGTAGTTAGTGATTGTCATAAATTGAAGAATAAACTAGAAAGAGAAGAAAATAACAAAATGTTGCAGAAAACCGCTGAAGTAGGAGTTGTTGAAAGTGATTCCCAAGGTGATGTTTTGATGGTTGTCTCTGTTGATAAGAAAAAAAAATCTGAATAGGTTTTTTATTCTTGATGTACATATCACGTGTGTCCTCATAAGGACTGATTTTCAACATATGAGAAAGCTTTTGGTGTTGTTCTAATGAGGAATGATGCCCGATGCAACGTTGTTGGGATTGGTACTGTAAAAATTAGAACCCATGATGATGTTATCAAGACCTTGACCAGCGTTCGTCATGTTCTTGACTTGAAACGAAACTTTATTTCTCTGGGTACTCTTGAATCTCTTGGATGTAAATATTCACTAAAGGTGGAGTTCTCAAGGTTTTCAAAGGTGCTCTGGTCTTGATGAAAGGAATAAGACGTGGGACTCTCTATTACCTGCAGGGTTCAATTGTGATAGGGTCTGTAGCAGTTTCTACTTCATTATCCGACGATGATCTCACCCGTTTATGGCATATGCGTCTGGGCCATATAAGTGAGAAAGGTATAACCATTCTGAGCAAAAGAGGTCTTCTTAGTAAAATTGGTACGGGTAAATTGACTTTTGTGATCATTGCGTTTTTAGGAAACATAAGAGAGTTAGTTTCTCCATAGCAAAACACCGTACATAGGGCATTCTTGATTATATTCATTCGGATTTATGGGTTCCCTCCAAAGTTCCTTCCCTTGGAGGAAAACAATACATGTTGACTTTCATTGATGATTTTTCTCGTAAGGTCTGGGTTTATTTCCTAAGACAGAAAAGTGAAGTGTTTCCCTATTTCAAGAAATTCAAAGCTCTTTTTGTGAACCAGATGGCCGAAAAATTAAGAAGCTCAGGACTGATAATGGTTTTTTTTTAATGAAAACCACCAAGGGTGGTATTTTATTTTTTTAATGAAAACCACCAAGACTGATAATGGTTTGGAGTTTTGTAGTAATGAGTTTAATGAGTTATGCACTATTTATGGTATTGCTAGACATAAGACTATCGTTCATAAGCCTCAGCAGAACGGAGTTGCAAAACGTATAAACAGAACATTACTTGAGAGAGCCCGTTGTATGCTCTCAAATGATGGTTTATGGCACCCCCGTGGTTTCTGGGCCGAAGCCATTTCTACGGCTTGTTACCTCGTCAATTTGTCTCCACATTCATCTATTGACTTTAAAATTCTCGAAGAAGTTTGGTTTGGTAATCCCGTTGACTACTCTATTCTTAGAGTTTTGGGATACACTATTTTTTCTCATGTTAATGATGGGAAGCTAGCCCCCAGGGCTGTTAAGTGCATGTTTCTTGGTTATACTTCTGAGTCTAAAGGATATCATTTGTGGTGTCCTAGCTCCAAGAAAATTATTCAGAGTCGGGATGTAACTTTTAATAAGGTCGTTATGTTATCTTCTGGGAAAGAGTCTGTTGTTTCCTCTAGGGGTAATGATGATATAAAAGATGCCAGTGAGAAGGTGGAGGTAGAAGTGAGCCATGAAGCTCACGAAGTTGGTCCTATTTCTTCTACATTTCCTCAGGCTAGCGAGGAGGCTCCTGTTGATGAGCCAAGTACTAGTACCATATGTCATGTTGAGCCATAAGTGGAGGATGATCATGTTATTGCTCGTGATGGACCGAGACGAGTTAAAAAGAAGCCCGCTCGATATGTTGACACTGATGATGATGGGCTTATTGCTTATGCTCTTGCAGTTGCACAAGAAATTCCCGAAGGAGTTGATCCTTCTACTTACTCTGAGGCAATTTCTTGTCCTAATTCCTCAAATTGGTCAGTGGCTATACAAGAAGAGATGGAAAGCTTGCACAAAAATGATACATGGGAGTTATGTGAGCTGCCCAAAGGCCGTCGTGCATTGACTGCAAAATGGATCTACAAACTAAAAGATGGTATTCCCAGGGTTAAAGAAGCAAGAAAGAAAGCTCGCTTAGTGGTTCGTGGTTGCCACCAAAAGGAAGGTATTGACTTTAATGAAGTTTTCTTTCCTGTTGTTTGTCATACCTCCATTAGAGTGTTACTTGCTATTGTTGCTCTTTTTGACTTGAAGTTGGAGCCACTTGATGTTAAAACTGTGTTTCTTCATGGAGAGTTAGAAGAAGAAATTTATATGAAGCAACCCGAGGGTTTTGTTGTTCCTGGCAAGGAGCAATTTGTTTGTCGGTTGAAAATATCTCTTTATGGCTTTAAACAAGCTCCAAGACAGTGGTACAAAAGGTTTGATTCCTTTACGATTGGGCAAGACTACACACATAGTAAGTATGATAATTGTGTGTATTTTCGACAGTTTTCTGGTGGTTCATTCGTTTACATGTTGTTATAAGTTGATGATATGTTGATTGCTTCTAAAGACAAGTCTTTGATCAGCAAGTTCAAATCTCAACTTAATTCTGAGTTTGAGATGAAAGAACTTGGTGTAGCTAAGAAGATTCTTGCTATGGAGATTCACAGGGATCGAAAAGCTGGGAAGCTTTACCTGTCTCAGAGGAAGTATTTTGAAAAAGTCCTCGATAGGTTTAATATGTTTGATTGTAAACCTGTTTCTACTCCGTTTGTTGCTCATTTCAAACTGTCTGCTAACTCTTGTCCTAAGTCCGAGGAGGACATTGAGAGGATGTCTACTATCCCATATGCCAGTGCTATTGGTAGCCTTATGTATGCTATGGTTTGCACTAGACTTGATTTAGCTTTTGCGGTAAGCATGGTGAGCCGATACATGCATAATCTTGGAAAGGATCATTAAAATGTCGTGAAGTGGATTCTTCGTTATGTGAAAGGGTCCGTTGATATTGGTTTGATCTTTGATAGAGCCAAGGCATCGTCTTATGATGTTGTTGAGTTCGTTGATTCTGATTATGGTGGTGATCTCGATCATAGGAGGTCTATTTCTGGTTACATTTTTTCACTGTGCTCTGGTGCTATCTCTTGGAAAGCACAATTACAGTCTATTGTAGCCCTTTCTACTGTCGAAGCTGAGTATATCGCTCCACCTGAAGGTGTTAAAAAAGCTACATGGTTGCAAGATCTTCTTATTAATCTTGGTGTTCAACAAGGTACTACCGTTGTATTTTCTAATAGCCAGAGTGCTATTTATCTTACCAAGGCCGATTCTCATTGCTCGAAGACCAAGCATAGTAGCGTTAAATACCACTTTATCATAGATACTATTGTTGTAGGGGAGATTGTGATAAAGAAAGTTCACACGTTAGAGAATCCCACAGATATGTTAACCAAGCCGCTTGCTATTACTAAGTTTAAGCATTGCTTAGACTTATTTGGTGTTCTTCATGCTTAAATTGCCCTTTGGGGCTTTATGAGGTGACGAGTGGTGATGTTGATGTATTTTGGTCCAAGGTGGAGATTATTAGAATATGCCCCAAAAGGTTTCATGAAATTGTCCAATTCCAACTAGGATTCGACTGGCTTGTCCCATTCCAACTGGGATTTTGAACGTCTTCAACCCCTATTTAAAGGGGATTTTCGGCCAGAACATCAAGAAAAAGAGAAAAACTATCAAGACTATCAAGACTACACACAAGACTATATTCCACACTTGGGTTAGAGATATTTTTCATTGAGAGATTGTAATCTTTCGTTTTCTTTGATCTAGGTGTGCTTCGACACCCTGTTGAGATCGTTTTATACTCCTCACCTTATAGTTGATTTCTCTGCATTTCGCGCCCCATGGTTTTTCTCGTCTTGGGTTTCCACCTAAATCTTGTGTTCATTACGTTTATTGCTTTCTTGCATTATTGTTCTTGTGTTGATGCATCCTAATCGGTTCCGCTGCATCGCTCGTTTAATTCTTAACACAAGTCAACATTTTGGGTTAATAAAGCCGAATTAATTATTTAAGTAAATATATAATGAAAAATAATAAATGAATTGTTATGACCGGAATTACAATACATACTAAGTGTTGACACCCAATTTGGTCCCGCCTTTATTTAATTTTATTCACTCAGGCGTCTATATTTACTGACGAGCTAAATACTTTATTTTCACTATTCTATTTTTTGTTTCACTACTATTATTTTCGCTACTTTTATTTTTCAACATTTACGAGCATTACTTTAACACAAATTTTAAATGATCGTCATCATTTCATTTTCGGGTTTGGACTCGTTAAATTAATTACAAGACAACACTTTGTTAAATCCCTATTTTCTACATATTTCACATAGTATATTTTGTACTGGTTATTAAGTTAAAAGCCCAAATAAATTAATTGAAGGAAGAAGGGATCAATATTTTTGGATCAACATTTGAGTCCAAATCAGCCCATATATTAAACAGCCAAATAAACAACCCACATTTTATCCACCTACCCAACCAGCCCAAATTATCAGCCCAATTCCTATACTAATTACCCGACCCGGTTCAGCCCAACACCTTACCCGACCCGGCCCACTTATATTTTCTAAAACCCCCTTTCCCCTTCCCTTTCTCTTCACTCCCTTACCTGCCGCCTCCCCCTTCTCTCTCTCGCTCAACCTCTCTCTTCTCCCACGTTTCTCTCCACCATCGTCATCCCCTACGCCTGCTCCCTGCTCCTCACGTTCTCCTGTCCCCCACGCCTGTCCCCGCTCCTCTCTCTCATACGCTCCTCTTCATCCTCACCCTATAAATAATGAAGAATTACCCAATTGAAAAGGAGTCAGTAACTTTAGGGGACATTATTCAGTGTTTTCGAGTGAATTCCATGGTTTCCTTGACAGAGTTCGAAATTCAAAACCTTATTTCTGTTTGCTCTTTTATTATTTCGAAGTCGAGTATATAAAAAAAAATTCGGGGGATTCAACAGGGATTGGGCATTAAACACTGATTAGGGAGATTATTAGATACGGAGCATTGTTTGAGAGAGGAACGGGATTTTTCAGTGTTTTGGGGGAATCCCATGGTTTTCTTGACATCAATTTGAAATTCCAAATATTTATTCTGTTTGCTCTGTTATTATTTCGAAGTTGAGTACATAAAAATTCGGGGGAATGGAACACTGATTAGGGAAGAGGATGGGTGATACGGAATATTGTCTGTCACAGAGTCTTTAGTTTCCTTTTAATCTAGTCTTGAACTTTTTTTTTTTTAATCAGAAAAACACTTTTTTTGCTGAAACATGAGATTGGTGTTGAAAAGTTAAGGTTTCTGATTCGACTAACTTTCGTCGTTGCTCGGCAAGAATTTTAATTACGACAGAGGTACTTTAATTTTTTACTCGAGTTTCGAATCTGTCAATACGAGAGTAGATTCGAGGCCTCGACGCCACATCTCACTGTACATGCAAAAGGTCAGAAATCCTCCTTCTCACTCTGGATTAGTTCTATTCTATGTGAATTCATATAGTTAGAACTGTATTAATTTTGTGTGATTCTGATTTGGCATGATAATTAGCTATCTTGCTGAGTATGTCTTATTAATACAGTTTGTTCGAGATATAGGAGCCACGCTATGTAATCAATCTGCCTTAACAGGGTTATGTGTGTTAGTTTAGTTGTTTGTTTAAGCGCGTTGATCATTTCGCTTAGTTAAGCATGATTATGCATTAATTAGCTCAGTTCTTCTTTGTTCAGAATGTTTGTGTCTTTGGCTGGAATTTCATTTGTTTTAGAACCTAACAATGATTGATGCCATGTTTTGTCCGTAAATGCGTGCCTAACTTCATTGTGCTTATACTACACTCCAATTAATATAAACAAGAGGCTAAAGACTGTTTGGTTTTATACACGAATGCAGTACTTCAAATTCTGTGTATCCTGTGTTTAGGGAACTCATCGGCTATTTATGATATGGCTGCTTCCGAAATAGTGATTAACAAATACATGGGCATTTGGTACTATTTTAAAAAAAAAACAGAAATGTGACCTGAATGTGCTTTAAATTACGTCTTTTAGTGGCTTTCGACTGAAGTTCTGTTTCCTTGCATAATCCAGCTTAGATTCTAAAACTGTTTTCAAGTATTTTATTTGAAATGACTCCCTACATTCTTTAACTTAATCACGTGTCTAGACAGCCCTTAAGGATCCTCTTTACGTCCTGATCTGCTTATGAAGTGGAAGTTTGATTTGTAATCCCATCCTTGCTTTCTTTCTCGTATGTGAACTAGGATAGGATGTAATGTGGAGACTGTTAGGGTGGGGTTGTTTTGATTAGTTTAAATTATCCCCATATTCACGATACAAAATGATTTGTGTTCTGCCTGTTGGTTTCTGTAAACAATTAAACTGAATTACTGATTTAAGTGTTATCGTAGGCTATGAAAACTGGCAGTTGTTTACTGCATGAACAGGAAATATCACGTATACATTATGATGTATACATGAGAGTATACCTGATATATATATGAGTTATTTATTCTAGAAACTGAGACTGTTTTGCTTCTTCTGTTACTTGGTTTTGCTGCCCCCTATTATTTTCAAAGGAAATTGATGCTACACTTGTTTAAGTATTTCCTCTCCCATGGACCACCTACATAGTTACTGCTTGCCGTGAGTTATTATTGTTATTTGTTGTTGTTATCTGATCATACAGTTGTTGTCACGAATGATACCGTAAATAAATGTTGAACCAAATAAGGGACAAATCCTGTGCCATTCTATTGCATTACTTGCTGCACTGTTGCTAAAATTAAACTACTGTGTTAGGCTGTGAACCAATTATTCCTACCTTTAATTAGTTACTTTTGTCGCTGGAAATTTAGGGTAGATCATTGTCACTTTCCTAAGGACCTTTGCTGCTTTCTAAACTACATAATGCTGCCATAGAACTGTTTCTCTGTTAGTTGTTGTTTCTTGTATTCTTTATGAATCTAAGAAATTGCCGGTGAAGTGATTCTGTGTTGTTTTTGTTACTACTATAAATAGAACTGTTTCTCTGTTAGTTGTTGTTTCTTGTATTCTTTATGAATCTAAGAAATTATCGGTGAAGTGATTCTGTGTTGTTTTGTTACTACTATAAATGGAACTTGTGTTGCTATTTCTTGTGTTCCTTCTGAACATAAACTAAGGCAATAGAAGGAAATAGGATGGTGATGACCCCTTAGTTTTTCCTCACTCCTAATCTTTTGTTGTCATATTTTGGACTGAAACTGCTGTTGCATTTTGTTATATTTACTGCTGCATTTTAAGGATAGTTGCTGCATGTTCAAGCTGTGTAGTTGCTATCTTTAAAGGTTCGAATGGAAATTCAGATTTGATATAAGTTCTTGAATGGTTGTTATACATTTTGAGACAACTGCTGCCATATGGAGGCTTAAAGGCAATCATGGCTACGACTTGGCTAATGCTGCTTTGCCTATGATTCTCCCTTTTACGAATCAACGGCCCTTAAAAAAAAAAAAACTAGACAGACAAAACATATTTCAGTTTCTGGTTTGCGTTTTTTTTTTTTGCACCCTGCATACACGACCCATTGGTCTGTTTTAAATTTTACATCATATATGGCTTGCCTCTCTCGATGTTCTATTATTGGGCTAGGTTTTATTCCATTAGTAAGTTAAATCTATCTGGGTTGCCATTATTTATGTGATTTTTCTTATATATCTAATTGCGGTTGTTCTCTTTTCTTTTTTATATATTTGAAGTATAGGTCTTATAAATCATCACCGTACTAATCCTTCTCTTTCGTTTTTATGCATGATTCCCGCATACGAGTCCGAGAGACTCGTCACCCTCCGCGTTCGGTGTTGGGTCAAAGCCCAACAAAAATCTTCTTCTCGAATCATCCCTGTCCGCAGCCAAAAAATAGAAAAAAATAAATTTCTGGGCCAAAGCCCAATAGACAGGAACAACATTCAGCAGCAGTGTATAAAACAGATTCTGGGCCGAAGCCTAATAGCAACAGCAACGCGGCAGCAGTCCGTCAAAATGGGCTGAGCTCATTTAACTTATTTGCTCCTCTAGTTTATTTTATTTTCTTTTCGTGCATTTAATTTGTGTTGTGTGACTAACACTTTTGTTTGTTTAATTTAGATGAACTTTAATAAATTAGTGGGTTTTAGTTTTAGTAATGGGTAGTTAATTCAAAGAGAAACTAACAATTAGCTCCATGGGTTTCATTTCCCTTTTATGTTAAAATTATTTACAGTATCTATAATATTTATTTTTTTAGAATAATTGATTTTCAAAATAGCATGACCACATATTTTGGCTAAAGGAATCATAATTTATGCTTACTATCTTAGAAGTTTAAAACGTCACAAATTTTACATACTAATGTTAGCTTGTTTTGAGAAATAAAAGGCAAACTAGTTTCAACGGATAATTTTTTTCACTTTATTTTCTTTCCAACACTTGAAATACATATTTGTTTGAAACAACCTTCGCACAATATACATTAAACTACTAGTCTTTCTATGAAACCTTTAAAATTTATTCAACATTAATCTTACAATAACTCTTTTAATTTGTGAGTCGGCATAACTCACTTTTCTCCAAATACATATAAACATTACATGTCCTGCTTCTTTTAGTTTATTTTAACTAAACTCTTTATGCAACTATTGTTTTCTACAAGATTTACTTTAAATAACTTTAGCAATACTTACAAGATATTTTTTTAAATATTTAAATATTACATCTACATTTTTAGCCTTAATTAATTAAATTTTAGTCCGGTCGGTTAACCATTGTTAATGGGTCTTAAAGGATGCCTAATACCTTCCCTTTAGACTAATTGAACCCTTATAACTTTAATAAATTTAGGTGTCCTAATTCACCATAAATAATTAGGTGGCGACTCCTTAAAATAAACAAAAACAGGAATCACCAATATGTTGTACTCTACTTTAACCCGATTAAAATGGGGTATAACACCAAGTTCAATAATTAGCATTACTAATTAGTATACATGTACAAAACTTACCGTATAATATATCTCTAGCCTCTAGTTTAAAATTGTTTAAGAATTCTTGCAATATGGGTTCGTATTATATAATCTATCCCGATTTACATTTTATCTGCTAAAACAAGGCACCTTGGTTTAAAAGGTGTGGTGTATTTAAGTATGATGCCTTTACCGTCAAAGGATGTGGTGCAGTGGATGGGGCTACTCCTCCTTTAAGAGGTCTCGTGTTCGAGCTTTGGGTATCGGAATATAATCGGGCTTCAATGCGGGTACTGGGCACCGGGTGGGAAACCAAAAAAAGTATGTTGCCTTTACTTTTAGGATTTTTATTTTGTCATTTCGATGCTTTATTTTGAATATTGTCGATTCACATAGTTTTATTCTACGAATTTTTACATGTTGAAGCTAACATATAAGAGGTATTTAAGCATAACAACTAGACTTTGAACATATTCCTATACGTAGATACATCAAAACATATATTACCACTCGTAGCTATGTTCCTTTAATTTCTGTATTCCAATTCCCATCTCTCGCTCTCTCTTCTCCCTCACTGACGGCGGTGGCAACAGTGACATTATCATCACTGAGGAGAGAGAAATCGTCATCACAAGAAGCCATGAATTAGGGTAGACATTAGTTAGGGTTTGGAACGGAGAGAATAGATGGCGTGAAAGGCATCGTATTTGGCCCGAAAATAGTATGTTTCTCAGATCTAGTGGTGTCGCCATGGTGTCTTAGTCTCTCAGATCTGGCGGTGTCACCGTGGTTTCTCAGATCTTGCAGAGTCACCTTAGTGCTTTTACATGGTGGTTTCACCATGATGCTTTTACGTGGTGGTGCCGCCGTGGTGTTTCCGATCTGGCCGAAAAACAGTGTGTTCGTCAGATCTAGCCGAAAAACAGTGTTTGTCAGATCTGGCTGGATTTGAGTGGATTTTGCATTTTTGAATGTAAATACAATATGTTTTTTGTATTTTAGGCAAATCTCTGTAACTTTTTTTATTTTTGTTGTTTGAATACTTCGGAATTGAATACATTGTAAAAGTCGTTACAAATGAATGCAGTGAATTTAATACATCTGAATATTCATGTAATTTTTGAACATTTGTTATTAGAATACAACTGAATTAAATACCCTCTTCTCCCTCACCGCCTCTCTTATCAATCTGAGCTCGAATGCATTCAAATCCAGTCAAAACATAGTTGAATACGTCGGTGGTCATTGTATTTCGAATCTGAGATCTGGTCGTTGTGAATACGCTGGTGGTTGCTTTATTTAATTTTGAAGCTCGAATACATACAAATACAATCGGATACATTCAACCAGCTTCAGATTTGGTGGACATCACAACGCTAAAGACCTTGTTGTCCGGAACTCGAATACATTCAAATACAATCAAAACAAAAGAATACATCAATTTATATACTCGTGGATTTAATACAACGATTACACAATATAACTAGTAAATACTAGCTACGAAATGTAATAACCGAAACTATAGCTATATGATATTAGGCGCCTATAAACATTACTCTTTCTGTCCCATATTAGTTGTTCTGTTTCGCTTTTCGGGAGTCAAGTTGATCAATCTTCGGAGCTAAATTGCTTAAATCAATTCAATATTTTAAAATTATAATTTAGACATTAAAAAACTACACAAAAAGTACTACAAATTGCAATTTTTCTCATATCAATATGGTGAAAAAAAAATATTTCAAAATATTGATCAAAATTTATATAATTTGACTTAAAAAAAAGAACAAGTAATATAAGACTGAGGGAGTAGCAATTTTTATCTAATCTTCACAAATTAATATACAGAACGAATCTTTTTGGGCGGCGAGGCATGGCTACCCAAAGAAAAGGTCATCGGATATCTTTTATCATTACTTAAGCACAGATTACTAAGATGCATAAACAAACGGTAGTGGATGTCGCTGTTTCAAATGATAATAATACTACTTCAAGCATTGACATCTTAACACTTACTCCCTTTAGTCCCAAATAATTAATATTTTGGCCTCTAAAAGTTAGTTGAAAATAATTAATATTTAGCAAAGTCAAGAAGTTATTTAATTCTTCATTATAAATTTGTTCTTGACACATTCCTAATTCCCATGATAATTATGTCAACCTAAAAAAAAAATGGAAAAAGTATAACTAAGAATATACAATAAGGTTTTTTGCCCATAATGATCCAAATGGGGTAAATTCATATGACTATTTAGGTTAAATTTAATAATTTATATTTACTTAATGTTATTTCTATCTTTTCTTCTCAAAGTTTATCTTAATTTAAAATTGTGTAATAGAGGTTATGGTGGTTTGTACATAAGTGTGGCCAAATTTGGGTCAAATTAGTGTGGCAATTTAGCAACACTCAAGAATATTTAGTCAAATCCCTCTTAATAACTACTCCCTCTGGATAAAAAAAGTGTCCACTTAGCCTTTTTTTTTTGTCAAAAAAAGTATCTACTTATTAAATAAAGAAATAATTAGTCTTATCTTTTCAGATTTCCCCCTATTAAGTGTTATGTGATCAAATCTCAATGCCTATTTAATTGGAGGTAGTTTAGTCAATTTACATACTCCCTCTATTTTAATTTATGTGAACCTATTTCTTTTTTAATCCGTGCCAAAATGAATGACCTCTTTCCTAATTTGGAAACAAATTCATTTTATGAAATGATTTATAGCCACACAAATATTCAAGACTTATTTTGAACCACAAGCTTCAAAAGTCTTCACTCTTTTTTAAATGTCGTGCCCAGTCAAATGGGTTCACATAAATTGAATTGGAGAGAGTATTTTTTTCTTGGAGTGAGTAGTTTCTTAAGGGGCGTGCAAATAGCTAAGTGAACTTTTTTTTTTTTTTTTTAATCTGGAGGGAGTAAGAAGTAAGTAAATTCCTTATAACTCACGTGTCCAAACCTGAAGCATCAACTATTTTGAATTAGAGGGAGTAATATTAATATTAAACATAAAATACAAGATGATATTAATATTAAACATAAAATACAAGACTCATTTCATCTTAATTTATGTGATATATATACTATTTAACTAAGCACAAAATGTAAGCTTTTCTTTTTATTATTATTATATTAGAGGAGTGATAGGCGACAAACTGAGGGATAGCGGACAAGGGGCACATGGACCTTACTCTACGGTGGGAACGGAATTCTAGAGCACATTTTCAGGCTCTCCTTTTCTTTTGAAAAATAAAGACATTTAAATAAAAAAAACAAAAAGTGAAGGAGGAGTCATTACTCATTACGTAAAAAGTGCTTATTGAACCTTTTCCTTTCTTTAACACCAGGTTTTTTTTTCTTTTTTTTTTTTTAAATAGGCTTGAGATTTACCCTAAAAATTGGGCGTGTTTGCACCGTTAGAAACAAAAGTTTTTCCCACCAACATTCGGTGGGAAGTTGGTGCTACAAAATATAATTTTTTCACTTCATTTTCACCGAATCAGTTCACTGGGAAAATGCATGATAGAAAACAGGTTCTCATTGAAACGTTGGGAAATTTTCTAATTTTTTCATGTGAAAAAATTACTATTTAGATTTTTTCCACCGACATTGAACATTTTCAGTGGAAAATTAGAGATTTTTTAGCTGGAACTCCTACAAACTTTAATGGATACTCTTATATTTACTAACCAAATGAAAAGATTTAAAGAGAAAGAAATTATTCATGCGCTGTGTAAATTATTTGACTATTGAGTTAGTTCACTATAAAGAATTTTGCTTATAATAAATGTGAATATATTATAACTTGAAATACATAATAAACTAGTACACTTACTTCAACTATACTGATAGGAGTAATTATAAATTAACTTGTAATTTTATCGTTGCAATTGAAGTATGCTTTGCTCTGGGTTACCTAGCTAATCTGAAACATGCATATATACCACCGGAGGATATATAATATATAAGATGAAATGATAAAGGTATTTTCTGATTTAACCAAATATCTTAAGTTCAAGCTTTATAATAGAATTAAGTTCAAGCTTTAGAATAGAATTCTCTTCGTGGAAGAGCTAATATTTCTAACAATGAGCTTTTTACATAGCAACTCTAAATTTATCCAGCTACTTAATGAATTTTGAATGCCTGAATCACTTTATTTCAAAATTAATATCTGGTTATAAAGTTTCCAAATCAATCCAACTTAGAGTTGGATTCAAATTTGGAAAAGTGCACGAAACCTATTTTTCAATAAATTTGAAAAAGAGAGCTAAATACTTCTTGGTTTTGTAAAACATCAATTATTTTGAACTAATTTTTTAGGCTAAAACCCAATTATTTTGGACCGGAGGAAGTATATAGCCCTTGAAGTATGCTTTACTCTTGGCTACCTAATCTGAAACATATGCACATTTACCACCGGAGGGTATATGGTGCAATGATAAACGTATTTAGAAAAAAGAACACATTTCATTTCTCCCATTCCTTCTTTCTCTTGCTAACCACCACAAGTTTTGGAGGGAACAAAAAGAAGTTCACACATTTGAAATGAATGACTTTATTGTTTGTCTATATATCTTTAGGGGAATTAAAGCAATGGAAAGATGTAACCCCTAATCCCAATCCAAAGGCTTGCTAAAAGGAAGTGATAAAGGAGAGAAACCCGTGGGAAAATAAAAGTGGAAAAGCAGATAATATTAAAGAATGAAGTGACAGAGAGTTGAATAAAGGATAATTATTTATTATATTATTTGATAAAAATATAAATAAATTAAAAAGGGGTTTGACTCAACTTTAAAGAGTGGTTTCTTTTCATGTACAGGTCATATTTCCAAGGTTAGTGCGAAAAAAGGACTTTCTTTTTATCTTTAGTGTAGTAATTGGGTCTTCCCCGCTTTAGGATAAGACATTTGTTGGTCTCTTTTCCCACTTCTCATCCTTCTCTTTTTATTATTTTATTTTGTCTTAATAATTTATATTACGGTTGTTGGATCGATCACAAAGTTTTTTTAAAAAAACTTTTATAACTAATGGTATAACATAAGTCATAAATATTTATACGACTACAAATTATTTTATAGTAAAATGAAGAACGGATTTTGAGTCTAACTTAATCTCATAAGTTAGCACATAAGGTATGGAATGTCCAAAATAATATAAAGAGGCTATTTTTTTCATTTCTACCACGGCAGGACTCGATACCTCCCCGCCCACCTAGGACTAGACATTTTAAGCTTGGATAATATAAGATGGACGTCCAATATAGGTAAGCACGTAAATAATGAAATTGGGATGAACGTGACTCTAAACTATGATAAAGAAATAGACCGTAATTATAAGCGTAATTCATTTCAAAAGCTAGCTTATGTGATGAGGATTACCCAAGATTATATACATAACTCAATTTTCCTTATCCCGACCAATGTAGAACTTAATAGAGTAAAATGAAAAGTTAATATTAAATTATTTTAAATAAAAATAATATCATTTCTGAGAATGAAATAAAATGGAAAACATGTTATATAAATTAGGGATCGAGGGAATTAGTAAAAAACAACATAAATTCAAAAAACTATTTATAGACCTTCAAAGTTCAAACAAAGTTCTAGATAGACATCAAACAAAATCCAAAGTTGACCTTTCTCATGATGCCACGAGTCAATACTAGAAAAAGGGTACAAATAGGTGTGACAAATGAGTGGGTTTGGTTGAATTTGGTAAGTTGAAAATGGTTTGAACGAAATAGGTTGGATTTCAACCCGCTCATATTTCATGTGGGTAAAATATGAGTTGGTTATGATTTAGCCCATTTTATGTAAGTGCAATATTATTTCAAGTGAAATGATTATAATTTTTCATATATTTATAACTAAATATTATGAAGTAGAAAATTCGGGGGTGGGGGCAGGTGGTGGTGGGGTAAGGTCGGGGGGAAAAATCTCATTTTTTAATAAAATTTTCACAAAAGTGAAATAAAATATATGAAATAAAAAATTGGGGGAGGTGGTAGTGGGGTGCGTGTGGGGTGGCGTAGAGGTGGGCAGGGGTGGTAGGGAGCAGGGGTGGGGTGGGTGGGGTGCGTTGGTGTGCTTCTTATCGATCCGGAAAAAATATTTTCGCTTAAATTTCAAGGAAAATATTTTCTCATATTTTGAGGAAAATGAGTTGTTGTTGGGTGATTGGGTCTAGTGAGTTCATATATGGGTATCCATATTTTGCTCATATTTTGAGGAAAATGAGTTCGTTGTTGTCACTTAGCTTCCAAAATAATTCGTAGTTCAAGTCATGCATTTCAAGCGCAAGCATGACATTACACTAAATACATATTATACTTATGAAATATGATTCACTTTTAAGATATTTTGGTGGTGAAACGGGAAACGGGCGAGACTCGAAATCTCATGTTAAAAAAAGTGGAGGTTTGAGTCTTTTTGATTCAAGGCATAATATGATACCAAATTGAAGTCATCGCAGACGGAATTTGAAAAGAAGAGGAAAAGTGAAGGAAAAGAAGAAGAGTGAAATAAAGATAAAGTTCAGAAAAGAAAAGAGAGGACCAGATCCAATATCATATCAAAAGTATGACTTAATCAGTACAAAATGTTATTTATACTAATCGAATTAAAAAAATGTGAAGGAATTACAGAAATTAGGAAATGAAAACGCAGAAATTTGAATGCCAACTGAATTAACGAATTCTCCAACAAAAATGAAAAGAGGCAAAACTTGTGTGAGATCATCCTAGTCAGCAGTGACGTGGCGTCTCCCATGCCTAACAGATCCTCTAGCTCGCAATATGTGTATCATAATATGGAGAATTATTAGAACTCAATAATTTTAATTTTGACTAGACATTATACATATGTTATGATTCTAGCGCTAAACAAATATTTGTAATAGATTCCGAATACAGTAAAATAGATGAGATGGGACAGATTATAGATTCGAACTCATAAAGTCCAAATCATGAATCCGTCTAGCTAGGGTGCATCCAAATGAGGGTATGAGGTGTACATATGTAACTGATGTGTTATTTTAGGCTATTTGACCAAGTCGGCTAGTTCACTTAGTTGGCAGATTAGTTAGCTAGTTAAGCTAATGGTGGTTAATTAAGGCCTGATTTATTTTTATTAAGATTAAGACGTTTGAATTTGAATGCACAACTGAATGATTAAGATGTTGTCTCTAGATCTGAACACTGAATGATTAAGATAATTTGATTTTCAACATCTGAATATACATAATGTATTTATTTAAACATAATAAATATACAATTCAAATAAGAAAGTAACTAATATTAGAAAATAAATACAAATTTAATAAAATAAAAAATATTATTTGATAAAAAATGAAACATTTATGTTTGCTAGTGATGATGGAGATGTTTGTAGTGGTGGTGGGTGGGGGTAGGTGGGGTGGGTGGTGGTGAGGGGGGTGGTTGGGGTAAGATAGGTGGGGGGTGGGGGAGGGAGTTAGGGTGGTGTTGGTGGTGGTGATGCGTGAGGGGTAGGGTGGGGGTAGGTGGTAGTGGGGGGTAGGTGGGGTGAGGGGTTGGGGTGGTGAGTTGGGGGAGGGGTAGGGGTAGGGGTGGGTGGTGGGTAGTGGAGGGTTGGGGTGGGCGGTGGGAGTAGGGGTGGGGGTGGAGCCGGTGGTAAAAATTATCTATACAAAATATCTCTTAATGATATTAAAATTTCGTTTAAGATCTTAATGATTAAGACTTTGTTTAAGATCTTAATAATTAAGACCTATTCAGACCAAGTATGTGCTTAGATCTTAATGTAATCAAATGGGCCTAAATAGTCTAGTATAGTTGCTTTTCATTTCATTTAACTCAAAACAGCAGTTACACCGATCAAATTAATACTTTAGCTATACTAATTTTATCCATCATATTGCCTTGATATAGATGAAACATACTACCAATTCTGCCAAAAGCAGTAAAGTTTGCAATTGGGGTATTCATGAAAGGGCTAATGGTCCTCAAATAGCTAATGGTCCTAAAACAGTTGTTTCTTATGTTCCAATTAATTTGATGTAATTTGAATTGATATGAATTAAAGAAAGAGTTGAAAACTTTTAAAAACTTATGTTATTTAAAGAATAATCACCAAACATTAATTCAACTACGTAAAATAATACTCTCCTGGTTTATTTTTATTTGTCCGCAATACTAAAAATAGATGCTCATTTATTCATCCAGTTTGAAAAATCAAGAGATAATTTACCATTTCATACCTATTTTATCCTTATTATCAATTATTGGGTTGGAATGTTCATGAAATTGTTAGTGACTGCACCACTTTTAAAGTATATTTGATTGATTTCAATTATTAAGATGACTTATAATAATTTGGAGTGATATATTAAAATTATTATTGTATTTATTGCATCTTAAAAGGTGTGTCTAGTCAAACATGAACAAGTAACACATGACCGGAGGGTGTACTATTTATGTCGAAGACATATCTTCAAGGACTTAGTTTGTCAGCTACCGTGTGTTAATCAGCTACCGTGTGTTAATCATCAAAACAAATATATTTCAGCTCAGCTCTCAGATCTCAGTTCAACACGTATAATTCTTATGTATATCGTTACAAGTTCTTGACATAGATTGTGGGAGGTCTAATTACATGCACAAGACTTCCATTTTTTTTGCGCGGATTGCCCTTCTTTTGGGGTGGTCTTTAAATTTTGCCCCTCATATTTGTGGTCTTTAAATTATGCCCCTCATATTGCTAGTCTTTAATTTTTGCCCTTCGCATTGCAACCCTGAGCGTTCACGCAGAAATCATGAGGTTCTGAGTTCGAACCCCCGCTCAAGCATAAATTAAAAAAAAAAATTGCAAGGCAAGGTTTGGGTCGCGTGTATGCCGGACCCGACATACACTTGTTAAGGAATTACCAAAGTTATGCCGGGTCCGGCGTACTCATGCCTTATGGGCAGACTTGACATAAGTATGTCGGATCCGCCATAACTTTGATAAATTCCTTAACAAGTTTATGCCGGTGGGAGCATACTTATGGGCAAACTTTTAGTTAAGCCTTAACTAAAAGTCTTTTCCTAGTTATGCCTTATGGGACAGACTTTTAGTTAAGGCACAACTAAAAGCATGCCCCATAAGGCATAACTAAAAGTATGCCCCATAAGGCGGAATTTTTCCTTAAGGCATAATTAAAAAATTGCCTTATAAGACAAAGTCTATGTCTTAAGGAAAAGTTATGCCTTATGGGACATACTTTTAGTTGTTCCTTAACTAAAAGTCTGCCCCATAAGGCATAACTTGGAAAAGACTTTTAGTTAAGGCTTAACTAAAAATTTGTCCATTAAAAGTTTCCCCATAAGTATGCCGGACCCGGCATAAACTTGTGAAGGAATTACCAAAGTTATGCCGGACCCGACATACTTATGCCAAGTCTGCCCATAAGGCATAAGTATGCCGGGTCCGACATAACTTTGGTAATTCCTTAACAAGTGTATGCCGGTGGGGGCATAGCGAAATTTAAACTTTGCCTTGCGAATTTTATTTTAAAATTTTGACTGAATGAGGGTTCGAACCTGGAACCCATGAGTTTTAGTCGAAGGACAAAATTTAAAGATTTCAAATATGAGGGGCAAAATTTAAAGACCACCCCAAAAGAAGGGCAATTCTGCGAATTACCCCAAGACTTCGTTATCGTTATTGTTATAAGTTTGTAATGATGCATTATGCACATAATTTTGAGATTATTAAACTTATGTTCATTTTAATGGAAAGAATATAATTTGAAATTTTTACCGAGATATTGTATTGTATAGTTCATGAAATGATTATATAGTCATAGTAAAAGGCAGTGGCGGAGCCACATGTATTCAACTGGTGTCTATTGACACCCTTTTAAGGAAATATTACAGTGTGTAGTTAGGTATAAAATTCTTTTTATGTATATGTATTATATATTGACTCCCCTTAGTTAATTGCTATATATTTTGACACTCCTTAATGAAAAATTCTGACTCCGACGCCACTACTAGACTCCTTGCTGGTTAATGTCATTGACTGCCGTTACTTTGTATATCCCCATATTGGGGGATAACACTTTGTCCAGCAGAATGAATCAAAGTGAAGTTTGCAATTGGGGTAGTATTAATGTAAGGAGTAATATATAATGGTCCTCACACTGCAGCTAATTAATTGGGGAGTAAATAAGATGGGCACAAACACAGCACACCACTCTGCAATGGTCGCTATACTCAGTGTCAGTGGGATATGCCTGCCTACGTGATGTGAAGGAACCACCTCATCATTCTATCTTTTGTTCGACTTCTATTTGCCTCCAGTCCATCACCTTTTTGTTCGATCGTTAAAGAATCTGTTGGAAAATTGGTCCACTTGTTAATTAACTTGTTAACTCATTAACGAGTCCTCCTTCTAAAATTCTAGTTAAGTACCTCACATTGATGAATTAAAGGGTACATGTCTTTTTATAGGGAAAAGGACATTGTGTGTCTATTCAGCCAAACTAATCCCACATTTAATCACTATTTCGGCTTAATCTCACTAGGTGTCCGATCGGTCCAAATTAATACCAAAAAATGGCCGATCGGCCCAAAATAATGTCAAGGCTGGCCGGCCCAACAGCCCAGGCGCTTAAAAAAAAAAAAGACTTTTTTGGCGACTAAGTCGCCACAAAAACGTCGCCACTAAAGGGCTACTACAGCATATATACATATGTTGGAATTAATCATACATTCATTATACATAGATTATACGTTAATTATATATTTATTATACACATATTATACAATAATGATATGATATTTATTTTTAACATATACAATAGTGATACATATTATATACCACAATGATACGATTTCTATAATACATTTTTTATACGTATGGTACACTTTCTATACAAGACTGATACAGTCTATATACACATGTTGGAATTATATATACACTTTCTATACAAAAATGATACATATTATATACAAAAATGATACAATTTTCTATTCTAGACAGGGCAGTTGCACTGTGCTGATACACATTATTTACACAAATGATACATATTATATACAAAAATGATACATACCTTAGTGATTTATATTTTATACAATTTTTATACATTACAGATAGATATTGATACATATTTTATACACAAATGACATATTATATATAAAATCACCTCAAACATTTTTGTGTTTGGGTCTTTATTTGAAAATTATCTTATTTAAGTTTTTGCTAATGGATGAGATTTGTTTAATTGCTACATTTTGGGTTTGGGAAAAATTAGGCTAGAGGATGGGATTATTTTTGGCCAAGCCGCCATATATGTCTTTTTCCCCTTTTTTATATGGACTTGGCAATCCTCCCTCATGAGCTAGTTTTTGGGGTTGAGTAATTAGGCCCAAGATTTATAGCTTTACATGGTATCTGAGTCAAGCCTGCCCAATTATTGTTTCCAATGTTGGGCCCCCATATTAAAAATTGTTCATGCACCAGATGTCCAACTTTGGGCATGAGGTAGTATTAAGAGTCCCACATCGGTGGGTTAAAGGGTACATTGCTTGAGCAATCATCCCCTCATGAGCTACCTTTTGGGATTGAGTTAGGCCAAAATACCATTTCTTTACATGGTTCTAGTCTAGCCTATGTAAACTACATTATGGATATTGAAAAACAAGTCTTTTCACTAGACTAGAGACGGCTAGGGTTTTACACACCAAAAGCTCTATCTCTGCATCAACAGAATTTTTAGTATCGCTCCCGCCAAGAATAGGGGTGTCAAATGGGCGGGTTAGCCTTAATTGAAAAAATAACAAAGCAACAACTAGACGTTGCCTCTTGATTTGACAGTGAAATTGGCCCAATCAAAATGGGCTGAGGTAATAAATGGGTTAGGCTAACATTGGCCCAAAAGTTACTTGGGCTGAAATGGGCTAAAAATGGGTTGAGTCATGACCCCCCAAACTTGACCCAGTTTTTTGAAGGGTCACTTTTCTAGGTGAAAAATATTTTCTAGAAATATGTTTTTCGCGAAAAGATATTTTTCCTAAAAAATATTTTCGCAGATATTTTGTGGAAAATATTTTTGAGGAAAACATTTTTCTTAGAAAATATTTTTGAAAAAACTTTTTTTGAGAAAAATATTTTCCTTCATATCAAACACACCACAAATTTATAAAATACATGATACAAGAAAAGAAAATAACTAGAAAAAAAAAAATCTCAAGCAATAAACCCAAATTTAAGTAAATCTTAATAATGAGCTAGAATTGGGTTGGTATTGGGCTAAGTTGGAGATAACTTCAAAATGGGTTATGTTGGGTTGGGCTAAAATCAGCCAATGTAAAATTATCTTGAGCCCAATCCATAAAATTTTGGACCAGTTGATCGAGCCATCATCTTTTGGACTATATTTTACACCCCTAGCCAAGAAGAACTATCATAAGTCTCCGAACAAGATTTTTTTACTTCAGAATCCAAATTAAAAAATCAAGTTAAAAGTATTACGTAAAACTCAATAGGTCATATATTGAAAATCCAGTTTTGTCACATGAAAAGTTGTCGGATCTCTTTGGTTGCAGCTGGAGTTGAGGGATTAATTACCACTTACTTTATTGATAGAATTAATTTTAATACTTGATAATCATTAACTACTTTTAATCAGTCAAGTCAAATGAGCTTCAAAATGAGAAAAAACACGCAAATGCAAGTATTTCAAAAGTAATTTAAAAGAATTACAATTACTTTCAAAACATTACACAAATACAATTTACTTCAATTTATTTACATAGTTTAAAACTTTTTAGAATCTGCATTTTCTTTATAACACATATTTTTAGGAGGTACAACCATTAATGCATATTATTAATGCATATTCATTTTTTACTTTCTCTTTCTTTCAAAATCATTCTCCCCCAAAATATATGGAGAAGACATGAGAGAGAATTAATGTAACTTTCCAAATAAAATAAAATTAGATAAATACGGTTGTTTAATAGAACTTTAAATCTGACATCTATGATTTTGAAAAGTTTTTTTTTTTTTTTGGGGGGGGGGGGGGGGGGGGGGTTTCTTCCTCTTTATTTTTATTCTTTTACTTCTTACTTTTTACTTGATGCAATTATTTTTATGACTAAAAGAAATTATTTGAATATATTAATATTAATAAAAGTTCATGAACGTATAGTAGTAATTATTATTATTGTTTCAGCATAAAAACTATTCTTGTACCTTTGTTTTTGTACATATGTGTGTGCGCGTGTATATATGTATTTTATATCATTAAAATAATTTATATACCAGTGTTAATATGTTGTATATAGTATGCTTAATATTATATAATGTATAAAATAGAACAATATACTTATATTATATATCGTATATAATATTGCAATATTCTTGATATATTATTTATGATGATATAAAAGTTACAAGAATAGTTTTCAGGCTTAAGTGTGAATAATGGTTACTAATTAATATGAATATTCATGCACTTTTATTAATAGTAATATATTCAAATAATTTCAATAAATTTTTTTAATCACAACAAGATAATTGCATCAAAGTGAAAAGTAAAAGAATCAAAATAAAAAGAGGAGGAAAACATAAATTCGAAACGAGCTAACAACCCTATGCATCTAACTTTTTTGTTTTGGGAAAACCATTTTTTCAAGTAGGTTTATACTACATATTCATTTGCAAATATTCCCTATATGTCTAGAATTTTTAGTTTGAGAATCTATTTATAAAAAGGTCATTTCTAAATTAGAAAATATGTATTAATAAAAACTTGGCGTTTCTTTCCTACACTGTGTGACCTCACAAAAGCGTAGGACAGAGAAAGATTTTGGGAAAGAGTAATTATATTTAGTACGTTGCCATTTATTTATGCAAGGTTTTAGGAATAGTCATATATTTTTGGTTGATTGTTTTGTAATTGAGGGAGAATTGATCGCTTTTAAAGTACATTAGGTAAGTTACTTTGATGGTATAATATGTAATATTGAAAGTGGTTGCAGTTTGTATAATTTACTTTTAGAAAAGTTGTACATGTGAAGGTTCCCCCTTCAAAATTGTCCTGAAATATGATTGTGATTTTCGCGTGCCATCATCCCTAACATTACTACTTTGTTATTAGTCACACGAGAAGATTTGTGAAGGAGGCCACTTTTAAGTTTCAATTGGGAAGAAGGCCACTGAATTTCTTTTACAATTATTTTTCGATTTTAGGGTTTAGAGAAAGGGGAATGGGTACATTTCATAATTTTAAAAAGTTTAGAGGTTTTAAGTTATACACTTAAGTCCCTCTGACTTGTAATAAAATATACAAAGCCCCTCTCTCTCTCTCTCTTCCGTCCTTTTCACTTCTTCATTTCTCTTTCTAGCTTGGAACTCTCAAACTTCCACCTCTCCCCCAAGCTCCAATACGCCTTGATCGTCGTAAACATGTAGTTTCGTTAACTCTGCAACTCCATCAGAGCATTTTGAGCTCCATATTGCCCTGATTTTTTTTTTTCGATCTTGATAAAAGAACTATTGTTCATAAAGATCTTCTTTTCTTCAAAACCTTTGTTGTTTTGCCTATTTTTTCGTCGAAATGTGTGTTATTTATACTTATTTTGCTTGTTTCGATCTTTCTTTTCCTGTTTTTGCTTTTTGAAATTATATATGGTCTATTAATAGACTTTTGATCTATTATTCTTATTTTTATATCGTGGTTGATCAACGTCTCTATTGTTTGTATATAGATCATATAAATGCCTAAGTGTAGAGGAAGAGGAGGAAAAATACTCCCCTGTTCTTGTGCTATGGTTGAAACTTGTTCTAATGTGAATCATAAGGATAAAAAAGGAAGAGGTGAAGAACTTAGCTGAGATAGAAAGAAAAAAATAAGAAGTGTAGAATCTAAAAGTGTGTCCTACTCAGACCCCATTGATGAGTGTAGTGTTGATAGAGAAGGAGTTTATAGTAGAGTTGAGAGTGTATCTGAGGTTGGTTCAAAGCACTCTACTGCTGCTGAAGATGTTGATCCTTTGTCCTTGCCATATTGTGCAAAGACAATTAACGTTGAAAAGTCCGGCTTCATCAATTGGCTGGATAATTATGAATCTTTTGTAGCAAAAGTTTCTGTTAGGAACAGGCTAACGTTATTAGTTGAATTTAACAAGGTGTTGAGAGATAAAATAAACTAAGGAAAATGTGGAAGCGTTCCTGTTTTGGTCACTTTAGAAAGCTGTCAAAATTCTTCACCAATTTCAAAAGACGGATGATCCACTATATGCTTCTTCATCATGTGGTTCAGAAAAAGAAGCGTGAAATGTGGTTCCTCATCAACAACAAGCCTGCTTGTTTTGGCTTGAAGGCGTTAGCGTTGATCACTGGTTTAAATTGTGGATCCTATCCCTCCCAATCTAGAGAGGAGAGGACAATTAAAAAAAGGGGTAGAATTCTACTCAAAGGTTACTCAAAACAAGAAGATTACATCAGAAAAGTTGTTGTCAATGATAAGAGGGCCTAGATTATATAAAGAATAAAAGCTTAAATGTTGTCTTGTGTGGTTTCTCCATACAATTTTGATGGCCAAAGATGTATCTAGGGTTGTGGACCCTGAATGGTTTAATTGCTGACGATTTGGAATTCTTCCAAAGCTATCCTTGGGAAAGGAATCTTTTGAACTCACCTTAGAATACTAAAGGACAAGGTAGACGTTCCCAGGCACCACCAAACCTACCTTGATAAGAAACGCCATCATATGCTCTCTATGGCTTCCCCTGGGCATTCATGGTACATGTTATAAACCACTAGTAGATTATACATTGTGTTATTTATTTTTACACTCAGCGATTATTTGTGTCATTATAGGTCTGGACCCATGAAGCTTTCCCCACACTTGGACTACATACTGGAAAATCAGATGAGGTTCCTTTGCCTACATACCACAAAAATGGAGCGATTTGCTGAAGCTGATCCATTTTGGAGATGAATGATCTTGAATTTCTATGATAGACTTTGTTATTGATAAATATTGAACTTGCATTCAGTTTTCAAAACTAATATAACAAAAATACATTCAAATTAAAAAAAAAAAAAAAAACTGCGATGCTCTCTCAAATATCGACACATTGTTTTCTTGTGACCAACCCCCTTGCAGATCGAGCACTTGTTTCTCTTCCCTTTGCACTTTTCTTGGACTTGAAAGATTCCGCAATGCCAGGAATACGCTTCAGTCTCTTCCTTCCAAGTTTGGGGTCGTAAAGGGATGGAGGAATATACATGTTTGCGTACTTCTCTGGGACATTCCATTCTGACTCTGGAGGGACTACATTAATAGTTTCACCAAATGCAAGAATGTAAGACTGAACTTTGTACATGGGCGAGGAATACTCGTAGATGCTTGAACTATAAGTAGGTCCGTACTTCAATTTCAAGGCTACCATCGCGTGAGCGCACAGTAATTTCACCAAGTCATACTCTCTACAAGTACATGTTTTGTTCAGTAGATTGACTTTGGAAGTTAGGCCACTGCCGACTACGGTGAAGTCGTCAGCATCCCCGTTTATATTATTGGCAAACAAGGAGTTGCCTTCATTCATCTTTTCCCTTAGCGTCTTTTCAACCGAAGGCACAAATAAATTGATTGAACTGCTGATATCTGCACATCTCTGCCTGAAAATTTCAGCAAACCTCCTAGAATGAAAGTGAATAAGGCAGTCACAGGGTACTCTCTTTCGTCCCTCAACATTTAGTTTAGCAACTCAGCAATTTTTGTGGTTAGCACATCGTACCTATTTGCTAGAAAATAGGCCCCGCTCCACTTGTCAAATCCAACATCATACTCGAGGCAATTAACTACTTCGGGGAATTTATTCCTCAAGTGTTGAAAATGTTCATTGAACTCATGGTAACCATATGTTTTTGCTGCATCATAGTATACATGATGAGAATCTCCACATTGATTTTTTTTTCGAAGGTTATCACCAAAATGCGTCATGCATAGTCCATGATGAGCATGCTTAAAAATTCTGGAAATAGCGTTGGCTATGCTCCTGTGCATATCAGAGATGATGCACAAGTCTAGTTCATCGGCGATTATATACCTCAGCTGCTAAAAAAAGTAGGTCCAAGATTCATCATACTCTTTGTCCACCACACAAAAAGTAATTGGATAAATATGGTTCTCAGTATCCTGTGCGACGGCGGACAACAACACACCCTCATACTTGCTGTATAAATGTGTGTCGTCAATCAAAATAACTTTTCGCATGTGTTTATATCCTTGAATGCAAGCCCTGTAAGCTACGAAGTAATGTTTGAACCTATTCGCATCATCAAGACTAATGCAAATTCTGGAACCTGAATTTAGATTTTCAACCATGTATGAATAAACCGGTAAGCAAGCATACCCATGCTCTGGTGTCCCCCTAACCATGTTCTCAGCCGTTACAACTGCCTTCTAACACTGCCAATAGCTTGGTTTATAATGGAACTCCCTGAAATCCTTCCTCTAGATTTCCTTTGTCGTTGGCCCTTTGTTGTCAATATAGTTATTCATCAAGAGTGATGCAAGGACAACTGCCGAGGCATGCTTATGAGTGCTCGTAACGTGTTCAACCCCGCAAGTGTGATCACCAACGTACTTCTAAATGCGAAACCTATCCGAGTTCTCGTACTTATTGGCCCGCAACATCCAACCACAATTAGGAGAGGTGCATTCCACCTTATAATATTTATTGTTACTCTTGTTTGGTTTAAAATAAAGCAGGGTCTTTATTACGGTTTTCTTCAATAAAACCTTCAAATACTCTTTGTTCTCAAATGTTTGCCCATAGTTAAAACCTGTTCCATCATTGAAGTTGTGGTTGCTTTATGAACCACTTGATGGTTGCCCATCACCCCCATTATCTCTATCACACTCTTCTTCATCACTATCAGGATCATCCATATCCATAAAATGATCACCCAAGCTCTCACGTTGTATTGAAGCGTCATCGGCTGACAGCTGTGGAAGTGGTGGGTCTGTGGGTGGGGGTGGTGCTGCTGATGTAAAACCAACTTGAGACCTCTCAATAACATTTATTCTTAAAACAGGCCTAGAACCATCAGCAGCAACATCAAGCATATACAATCCCACCTGTCTATCATTCGTTATAAAAGAAGGATGAGTTTTTTTTCCTAGTGGTCAAAGCATTAATCATATAACTAATGCGCAAGTCGATAGGCTCACAATTTAACTTTTCGCTTTCCATTATGCTTGTAACCAAGTCATTATACGTACCATTGCGACCCACGATAATTAGCATTGTCACCTTGCTCACAGAATTCCAATTCCAACATTTTGAGGTCTCCTCCCATTCACCCATGTAATCACCACCTACTATAATATATTCTGCAATCGACGCCATAATAAAATCTATAATAGACTATGACATTGGACTATGCCTGGTCGATGACTTGGTCTATTACTGGCCGGAGAGCTGTACCAGATGCAAAACCAAAAAGAGAAGGGATAAATCTCTTACCGGTTGCGAATTGAGGTATTTGAATGGAGAATTGATGGAATGTCGGAATGAGGCCTGAATTTTCGCCGGAAAAGTGAGCTTTTACAACTATGACGAAAGCTCCTTCTCAACTATTTCTACCAGAATTTACTTACAATGGCTGAACTATGGAGGCTTTCCATCGTTGGGGACCGATTATCCGGTGAAAAGCCGAAATTTTCGCCGAAAACTGGAGCTTTTGGTGGGAAATATTTTGTTTTTATTTCTATTTCTGGTAATAAAAATGTTGGGGCTGTGGGGGCCAAAGTGTATTTTTCAAAACTTTGAGGCTGGGGTTTGACACGACACATCTCTGACATGCTGACATCATAAATGGTGGCCAAAGCACCAATTTTTTAACACTTGTGGCTTTTTGGCAAAATAACTTTTCAATATGGCCTTTTGGCCAACTCCGCCTAGTCACACTATAGATATCCCAAGAAAATTTTTAGGTTTCATTTACGTGACACTATTTCTTTTTTAATAAAGCGAATGAGTGCACATTTCTATATCTAAAATTAAGTTATTAAACTCTTTTGTTCATTCTTAAACTTTATAACCAATCAAACAGGTTCAATAAACTGAAGAGATAATGGTCAAAACACACTTGAAGTATCATTTTGTTTTTTGCGAGTTTCCTACCTGAACTATCAAGTGCTTATGTTTTCTACCAAAACTATCACCAACTATTTATCGAAACACACCTTGAAGCTGAATAGACCAAGTGTTTGAATACCATCGCCAAAAGGCGCGTGTGACCGCTTTATTTGTCCATAACATTTCGTCCAAATGGCAGTTGACTCATTAATTTCGAGGTGTATTTTGATAAATAGTTGGTGATAGTTCATGTAAGAAACTAGCAAAAAAGTGATACTTCAGGTGTGGTTTTATCAATAAAAAAGGGCAGCCCGGTGCACTAAGCTCCGACTATATGCTGGGTTCGGGGAAAGGATCGGACCACAGGATTCTATCGTACAAAAATATTCCAATTAAATTTTTTAATTATCCGTGTGGAGTGCCATTTGGCACCATGTTTTAACAAAAAAAAGAGTGTACACCACGCACCATCAAATACTTGTTGAGGTCTGTTTTGATAAATAGTTAATAATAGTTTAGGTAGGAAACTCGCAATAAAGTGATATTTCAGATGTGTTTTTGACCATTATCTCTAAAATGAAACTAATGGAGTATGAAGTAAAATTTTCCGAAAAACTTAATGGTTCAAGTTGATAAAGATATCGCTAAGTTTTTACTCTTTCATCTAATTAAAGGTGGGAGTCATGATTTCAATTTTATGATTTCTGAATGATAGAATAACGGCACATCATTTGGACAAAAGTTATTAAGTTGGACCGAATTCGTACCAACCTCTAACTCCGCCCCTACATCTAATGCAATTCAGTAGGCCGAAAAAATAAATAGGCCATCTAAGTGTGACTGACTAGTCTATTTGTTAGCGTGGGGGACTCAACAAACTAAAATTTGAAGGAGATAGCACATGGCAACATCTAGAAATTAATGGTATCAAAATAGGAAAGTGGTCCAATATGAAAATGGGAAAGATAAAATTCTCACTTTTAAGTGTGGAGGAACCATAATAGCGACAAAAAAGGTTAGCAAGCATTCATCAGTTGAATATGATCATTAACTAACTCTTCAGCTAGAAATTCGAGACGTGTGGATTAAAATGAGGACCATATGAGAAATTATTAAACAGAAGGAAAAGAGTCTGATTTTGACACTTTTTAAAATTGCATGCATATTTCAGCACGTGGTCCAGTTCTAAGACTTTATTAGCATTGTCTGTTGCTGGACGTATCTTTTGTCCTTTTCATTAACTAACCTATCTTTTGTCTTTTTATTAATTCGATCTATATTAGAATGACATGAGTTTAAATTCTATATATTGAAGGTCATGAACAACTGTCTTCTCCTACAGCATTATGATTTTTGAAAGAGAAATGCAAGCAGCAAGATCGAAAAATAGAGATGATTTGTATAATTAAATAGGATCTTTCAGAGTGGATTATCATCTAAAATTTAATCTCGTTAAGAAAAATAGTGTAAAAATAACTATTTTGTTAGAAGAGGAAGCAAAATTTGGGCGGATCGATCACCAAAAATTTCATTTAATATTAGGCAAGACTTTCTTAACGACGAATTATGGTGATAATCAGATTTTGGCGAAAAATCCTGTTGAATCGCCAGAATTTCAATTACAAGACTTCCTTAAACATCTAGTTATGATGACCGTCAAAATTTTGACCACAAATCCTAACGAATCGTCAAGATCTGAAAAGACAAGCGACTCGTCAGGATTTATATATCCAAATTATTTAATATCAACTCCAAACTAAATAGCCACCCTTGTAATGCCTAGTCCCAACACTTTTCATTTGTTAGATCCAGCTCAAACTTTCAAAAATCAGTAAAATTCACTTTGTTTTCTTCTACAAGCAAGCTCAACAATGGTGTCCTTTTACTCGACCAAAACCAATTCAAAACAGTCACAGATAAATTATAAGTTTTCAATTTTTATGGCACATATGAAGAGAATGGAGGAGGATCAGGAAGAGGATGAGGAGGAGAGCTTCGTGACGGAATTATATTTACACAACTTCTTTTAGCGGGGTCAAAAATTAAACATCAGCCTTTCAAAAGGCCACCCCACATAAATTTCTGAGAAATATAAATGAAAATACTTCTCACAAATTTCATTAATCATAAGGCTTTAAATAGCCACATAAATAAAATAATAAACTTTTTTTATACCATTAAAGTTTTAGACTCTTTCTAAAACTAAGAAATTTAATATTCTAATAAATTGGATATTAAATTTTTCATATAACTAAACAATTAATTATTCTAAAACATAACAAATGAAACATCCAACAAATTCAAGGTACTTGTTCCGGGGATTAGATCCCCCTGGCCCTCTAGTAAATATTTGTCTAGTATTTATCAATGCACTGCTAGATGCATCTCAAGTGTATAATGACAATCTAAAGGCCATGATCACATTTTCTCTAGTTCTCACTTAATTGTGTTTTTTATTTATTTTATATACTAAATGTTTCCAAAACCATAAAATGTGTGGCAGAGCTGGCAAATTCATCTGTTGTACATTGGTGATGGAGCCATCGTTATCTTCGTTGCAATATTTCTCAATTTCATTTCATCACAATCAAATACTAGTACTAAATTTTCCTATAAAATCTCCAGATAACCTGTCTTTATGTAATTTGTATATCTTCAATTGAGAAATAAACTCATTCAAATATGATCTTGGAAAAAACAAACGAATTTATTCTGAAACATCATTTAATTAAAAATTCTGGAATGTCTAGTTATTAGATTTGACAAAGTGAGATTGAAATAAACACAATTAAATGAGAACTAATACAAATGTAACTGTAACGACCCGTTTGGTCGTTATAGTGTTTTTGACCCTTTTGCCCCCGTTGACCTTTCCCCGAGTCCTATTAGTACGATTTTGACCCGCGTGAATGGGTGGCACGGTTCCCGAG
The DNA here is from genome assembly GCF_019175385.1 of Lycium barbarum. Taxonomy (NCBI): domain Eukaryota; kingdom Viridiplantae; phylum Streptophyta; class Magnoliopsida; order Solanales; family Solanaceae; genus Lycium; species Lycium barbarum. The sequence goes on along the minus strand of NC_083347.1, from coordinate 104,141,468 downwards.
GTCATCAGGTGAGTTTTAGTGAGACTTTTGAGAATTTGAGCCTTTAAGCAAAAAAATGTTTGACCCAAAGTTGACTTTTAGGTAAACGAACCTTTTTCAGAATTCCGTCGATTTCGAGAGGTCCAGATGGTCGTTTGAGACTTGGTGGGATGTTCGGTTCGGTCCCAAGGCACTTGAGAGCGTTTTGGGCTATTGGTTGGAAAGTTGGTCTTAGGCCATTGAGGGTTGACTTGGTCAATTAGACCTCCGTTGGAAATACTGAGGCTACAGGTGAGTTTCTAGCGCGTTTTTATGTGTGTATGCAAGTTTTTTTTGTAGCTATGGGGCCTCGGGTGATTATCGGATTTCGGGTTGAAACTTGTGAAAAACTAGGAAGTTTCTGGTGTCTTGTGTCCGCTGTAGTGGCACCAGACTCACAGTAGCAGTCTCGCTATAGCGAGAGACCGACCGCCGTAGCGGATGTGAGGAATTCATGGCGAGTCGCCACAGTGGACGGCCATCTGCCATAGGGGCTGTGCGAGTTAGAGGCTGGCCGCCATAGTGGGTTGAGCCTCGCTATAGCGAGCCCGCTACAGCGGATGATGGGACCAAAATCTTATTTAATGCTTAGTTGAAACCCTTCATTTCCTATCTCTCCATTTCTTAGTTCTAAGCATCCCTTGAGGCGATTTGGGGAGTTTTTGGCTGCTTTCTCTTGTGGACTTTAAGTATTTGGAGGCGCAAAGAAAAGTCAAGGCTAAGGTTGACGGTTTGTAGCTCCTATTCGGCACTCCAGGTAGGTTACGGCTTACCTTTTTTGTTAGACTTCAGTTAGCGAATCATATGTAGAGTTAGTGATTGTAGGGGAAATCATGTACACCTTCAGGTATGAAGTTGGGATGGATTCCTAGGTTGGTGCTGTTGTTTGATTTTGGTGTGTTGCCTTGTTGTAAGTTATTGGCTTGTTGCCACGTGTGTTATATTAGATTAGATGATTAGTCATCTTATCGTGATTGAGATATGACTATCCCTCACTTATTGGTATTATCTAGGACAAAGAAAAGAACTTGACTTCTTATTGATATCGAGAGACGTGTCCATGTGTGGTACGATTGATTTGATACGTTGTCATCATTCATTGATATTATGCAGTGTACTCAATCTCATCTTTCATGAAACTCTGATATTGATGCAAGCTGTGCATCCACCAAATTGAGAGACCTGGTTGAGTATCAATTCCCTTATGCAATGCAGTAAGCAAAGAAGACACTGTTTTTACCGTTGAAAACTCCTTGCTCAAAGGATTAATAACCACAACCTAAGTAAGATTTCAACTCCACTACACGAGCAACTTCATATTACAACCTATTGTAAGCTAGGAACTAACTCCCATAATCCCTCAACCCTTACAATAGTAGCAACCTAGGAACTAACTCCCGCAGTCCCTCAACCTTTGCAATACACCCATTGCAAACACCTCTACTTGACTAACTTTAGTCAAGGAAACTAAGGTTGACTACCTCTAGCCAAACCCAACTAATACACCTAAGCTAACTTTAGCCAAGGGTACCACTTAATAGATTGAAAGGTAAACTACCTAACAACTACTAAAAATTAGAAATACCTACAACAACTTCCTTTTTGGGAAGAGTAGGTTTATAATTTAATGTTATATCCCGTGTTTTCACACGTTGGAAAAATTTGGAAATAATCTTGACTTGTAAGAAATAAGGTCATAGTTGATTTTATTTGACATAGGATTGTGCATGAAAGAATATTAATGTGAAAGTGTCGGGGAAGGCTAAGGGCAAAAATTGGAATTTCGGAAATTAGTTTCGGGAATTGTAAAACAAGGATTTAGATCCATTGGGCCAAGAAAATTGAAGAGAAAAATTTGGGCCCAATATTAAGGGGTGGCCGGCCAAGCCAATGGCCCAAACCCATGTTTTATTTAATTTTCCATGTGCTTAATTAACTATGGGACCATGTATTATATCTTATAATAGTCTTCATCTCTTAGAAGACTCAAGAAAGAAAACAAAGCAAGACAAGGGAAAAAAAAGAGGAAAGGGTTTCGGCTTGCCCATAGAAAATTTAGCATAAAAAATATTGCTCCAAAAAATTTTCTCTTGTGGTTTTCCTACTAAATTGAGTAGCCTCTTCAACTTGGTGTAGTTGTCTTGGAGGAAGAAGCACTTGGTTCATCAATTTGATCACCTATTCAAGTAAAGAAGACTATAGAAAAAGGTAAGAATTTATCCCTTATTATTGTGTTATGAAGTCATGTTTGTGTTGTAGTATGTAGAAATGAATTGATTGTATGGAAATATGGAAGTTTGCAAAGTGGGTAGGAGATGTAGTATATGGCCGTGTGTGTATATATGTTGTATAATTATGGTGAGTTGAAATTGTGTTATATTCTAGTTGTGATTGTGGTAAAATGCATATTGGAAATGAAAGTTGAATGAATTTAGTTGAAGTTGGTACGGTGGTGTTTGGCCGTGTGGTTGGATTGTGTGGAATGGAAATGGATTAAATTTGTTTAATGTGTTAGTTGTGTTATTATGATGCTTGCAATGTATATGGAGATAAAATGATATAAGTTTGTATTGAAATGAAATGTAGAAGCTTATGTTGTTTTAGTACGATTTTACGACATTGCGAAAATGAAGTTGTTAGGTTGCAAGTCATGATGATTATTGATGAATTTGGAAGATGAAAACATGTCATGAAAATGTATGCCAAAAATTAGAAGCTTTGGATGAAATATGACTTTGGCGGAAAGTTTGTATATTATGTATATCATGTGTATAATTTAAGGAAACGATATGAAATGCTTCTAAACTATGTTGTGGTGATCTGGATTGATAATGAATGTGAAATCATTGAGATTAGTTTGAAAGTTAAGGTTAAAGTGAAGGTTATGACATTGTATTGAAAAGATGGCTAAATAAGTTATATTGCGTTTATAGTGGTTATGGTTGTTGTTGATGTTTGTTGTTGGGTTGTTGTTAATGGTTTTGAGCCGAGTTGAATTCTCGGGGATGCTATATGCATAGGCGAGGTGCTGCCGAAATTTCGGTAGACATATATGAGTTAAGTTGAATTTGTAGAATCTATAACTCACAATTGGTAAACTTGACCATTTGCAGATTTTTGACGAAACGGGAAGTGAGCTTGGATAGGCGTGCAAAGCTCAAAAGGTATGTAAAGCTACCCCGATCCTTCTTTTGGCATGCCTAAGTGTATTAGAATCGGATTCGGGCCTCGAAAGACTTTCTGCCCATCGGAATCCGCAATTGAAAATCTCGCTTTTTCCTTCAGTAAGATTGAGCCCTTTTGGTTTGTATTCTTGAAAATCATGCAAACTTTCCCTAAACTACTCGGAAGGCTATAGAACGTCCGTAGAACCTTTGTAGGTGACCTCATAAGTTTAAAATATGTAATTTGAGCCCACCGCCTTGCTTGTCCCGAGGTGGGCCCACTATTCCCGGTTTTGCCCTTATTGTACTCAAGTCTTACTTTCGAGCGGTTTTTGAAAGAAATGTTTTGACTACCATCCTAATTACCTAACAAACATTGTTTTAAATGTTCCATTAAGTCTGATAAATTGTTTTGACACTCGAAACGACTTCAGAAAGGTTATACTCTGTAATTCATTATGATATCCGAAACTCATTTACTATGATCCTTTCCGACTTCATTGGATCGGTTTGTCTTTGATATGCCTCATTGAGTCTATGGAAACCTTTATGATATTTTAATTGCATTAGTCTCTCACTACTCCATTCGTGGATGTCCCAATGTTTCTCACACTGAGCCCGGGCCAGGATATGTTGTCAAGCGTGATCCTTTGCATTGTTCGTCGTGCCTCGATGTGAGGGGGCAGGTATACGCGTACATGGGTTTGTGGAGTATGCTGTGCCATGTACGCTTGTTCTGATATGATTTTCTATGGCCATCTGATATGATATATTATGTGACGGGGTTATGCCCCCATTCTGATTCTTCTGTGTTGTGGCACCAGCGTCGCGAGGGTGGCCACGTTCTGTCTGCCGAGTCCCTTGGCAGGGGCCGGATTTGATATGACATATGTTTCTGTACACACTCTGCATGTTTTGAAACTATGTATCTGATACTTTGGGTTTTCTGTTTACTTTCTGTACGTTCTGTACCAGTTATGGTTTTGTTTCTGTAATTCAGACTTTACATATTCAGTACATATTTCGTACTGACCCCCTTTCTTCGGGGGCTGCGTTTTCATGCCGCGCAGGTACCGACGACAGGTTTGCTGATCCGCCCGCTTAGGATCCTATTCTGCTATTTTGGAGCGCTCTTTTATTCAGAGCCATCTTTTGGTACAGTCTGTCATTTCTATATATGTATATTCCCGTTCATGGGTACGGCAGGGCCCTGTCCCGTCATATGATTCTGTTTAGAGGTCTGTAGACATGTTTGTGGGTTGGGGTATTTCTGTACGGATGTGTGTATATGTTGTGTTTGAGCGATCCCATTCGCCGCGGCGGCCGTTCCGCATATGTTTAATTATGGCTTTGTTGGCCCTGTGTGGCATTTGTTGGTATTTTCTGAGTGCAGGGTATTTGGGATAGTCCGTAAAACAAAGGAGACTCTGCCGAAATTTTTCTGGAAATTAGCTAAATTTGAAAATAAAGCCTTGTTGGCTTCTGCTATATACTGGAATGCGTTTGGGTGCCCAGACCGGGCACTAGTCACGGCCTACGGGGTTGGGTCGTGACAAAAGTGGTATCAGAGCGGTTCGTCCTCGGAATGTCTACAGACCGTGTCTAGTAGAGTCTTGTTTATCGGTGTGTTGTGCACCACACCTATAAACAGGAGGCTACAGGGCATTTAGGATACTACCCTTCTTTTTGTCTTAGATCGTGCGATAGAGCTGTGTTATCAGGATGATTCCTCCCTAACGAATTGTTACATTTGCAGTTATGCCTCCAAAAAAGGCGACAGCGGCCCAAAAGGCCAAGGCAGCAGCTGTGGGAGAGACTAGTCGGGCCCAGAGGGTTACCATGGCCCATGAACATATTGCTCCTGATATTTTTCCCCCGGCAGAGGGCTCTTCCACACCGCCACATGTAGAGGAGATTGGAGCAGTAGCAGCTGCAGGTCGAGGGGCGGCTCCACCGCCAGCTCCCGAGATTCCAGTACCTGAGCCTCCAGCTCCACGGCCAGGGACTGAGGATCAGACTATGAGAGAGGCAGTCCAGCTATTGACCAGACTTGTGGTGGGACAGGTTCAGGGGCACGGATTGGGAGGTGACCGAGCATATAGGCGTGACAGTTCGAGAGCTCGTGAGTTCTTGACTTGTGGCCCTCCAGAGTTCTTCGGGACAAAGCCCGACGAGGATCCTGAGGAGTTTATCAGGAAGATGCGGCGCACCTTACATTTGATTAATGCTTCCGTGACAGAGTCAGTCACACTGGCTTCGTACCGGTTGTATGATGTAGCGGCAAATTGGTACGAGTCATGGGAGTTATCTAGAGGCGACGACGCTCCCCCAGCAGTTTGGGATGATTTTTCTCAGGCTTTTCTTAGCCATTTTCTGCCTCCAGAGTTACGGCGGGCCAAGACTGATAGATTCTTATTGCTGAGACAAAGGGGCCGCAGTGTTCGAGAGTACAGTATGGAGTTCGACTCATTGGCCCGATATGCACCTGCTGTGGTAGCTACTATGGCTGACAGGATGCACAGGTATATTATGGGGTTGGACCGGTATTTTGTCGACAGTTGTTTGGTATTGGCCGCTCAGCCCGATATGGATATTGGCCGTATTCAGGCGCACGCCCAGGGCATGGAGGACCGGCACAGGGGTCATCAGGCCGATAGGAGTCAGGATCGGAGACAGCCCAAGAGGGCCAGATCGTCCGGGTATTCTGGAGAGTTTCGGGGCAGACAGCCTCAGCAGCCGCAACAGCCTAGCAGATATCCATCCCAGCCGGCACAGAGCACACCTCCACATCCTACAGGTCGCAGATTTGATAGCCCGGGTTATTCAGGAGCAGGTCAGAGCTCCAGGGCTTCAGGTTCGCGGACGGATAGGGGTTCTGGTCAGACGAGGCCACCTAGGCCTCAGTGTTCTTATTGTGACAGATACCATCCTGGGGAGTGCTACAGAACCACCGGTGCATGTTTTTCTTGTGGCCGTCAGGGCCATTCTATGAGAGATTGCCCGTATAAGGGTAGTTCGGGTGGTGTAGCGCAGCCTACCGGATCAGCCGCCGGGTCATCATCTTCATCAGTGGCTATGCGCCCTACAGGGCCGGGTACATCAGCACCGGCGGGTCGCGGCAGAGGCCGTGGTGGAGCTTCTGGTACTAGCGGTCCTTCGAACCGCATTTATGCTTTGGCCAGCCGCCAGGATCAGGAGGCATCGCCTAATGTCGTTACAGGTACATTATTGGTTTTCTCTCGGTCTGTGTATGCATTAATTGATCCAGGTTCGACTTTGTCATATATTTCGCCTCTTGTTGCTGGAAAAATTGGTATAACGTCTGAACCTATAGAGCCATTTGAGGTAGCCACACCGATTGGGGACTTTATTGTAGCAGAACAGGTATATAAAGACTGTTCTGTAATTATATGTGGCGGTAACACTAAGGCAGATCTGGTGGAGTTAGATATGATCGAGTTCGATGTTATTATGGGTATGGACTGGCTAGCCTCCTGTTATGCTAATGTTGACTGCCAAAATAAGGTAGTTCGTTTCCAGTTTCCTGGGGAGCCAGTTATAGAGTCGGCCGGTAATACAGCATCGCCGAAAGGTAAGTTTATTTCATACCTTAAGGCGAAAAAAATGATCAGAAAGGGTTATATTTATCATCTGGTTCGGGTACAAGACTTGACAGCAGAAACGTCGACTCTTCAGTCAGTTCCCGTGGTTAATGAATTTCCAGATGTGTTCCCAGATGAGCTTCCAGGCCTTCCTCCAGAGCGGGAGATAGATTTTACTATTGATTTGCTTCCAGATACTCAGCCTATATCTATCCCTCCGTACAGAATGGCACCGGCAGAATTGAAAGAACTGAAAGAGCAATTGAAGGATCTGTTAGAAAAAGGCTTCATTAGACCCAGTACTTCGCCTTGGGGATCCCCGGTATTATTTGTGCGTAAGAAAGACGGGTCGCTGCGTATGTGTATTGATTATCGGCAGCTGAATAAGGTGACTATAAAGAATAAATACCCCCTCCCCAGAATTGATGACTTGTTTGATCAGTTGCAGGGCGCCAAATATTTTTCGAAGATAGATCTTCGGTCAGGCTATCACCAGGTACGGGTACGAGAGGCCGATATTCCTAAGACAGCATTCCGGACCAGATATGGGCATTATGAATTCAGAGTTATGTCATTTGGGTTAACTAATGCTCCTGCGGTATTCATGGATCTAATGAACCGGGTATTCAGGCCATTCTTGGATATGTTCGTAATTGTATTTATCGATGATATTCTGGTTTATTCTCGGTCCGAGGCAGAGCACGCAGATCATCTAAGAGCGGTACTCGGGGTGCTTCGACATCAGAAATTATATGCAAAATTTTCTAAATGTGAATTCTGGTTGGCCTCAGTGGCATTCTTGGGGCATATTATTGTAGCTGATGGTGTTCGGGTGGATACACAGAAGATTGAGGCCGTGAAGAATTGGCCCAGACCCACGACGCCCACAGAGGTACGTAGTTTTCTGGGGTTAGCAGGCTATTACAGAAGATTTGTGGAAAAGTTTGCTTCGATTTCAGCGCCTTTGACAAGGCTAACTCAGAAGGGAGCCAAGTTCCAGTGGACTGATGCTTGTGAACGAAGCTTCCAGTTGCTGAAAGAGAAGCTGACTATAGCCCCAGTTCTGACTCTTCCAGAGGGACCCGATGGATATGTTATTTATTGTGACTCTTCTGGCGTGGGATTGGGCTGTGTATTGATGCAGCACAGCAGAGTTATAGCTTATGCTTCTCGGCAGTTGAAAAAACATGAAAGGAATTATCCTACCCACGATCTGGAGCTTGCTGCGGTGATTCATGCTCTGAAGATATGGAGACACTATTTATATGGCGTTCATGTTGATATCTATACAGATCATAAGAGTCTCCAGTATATTTTTAAGCAGAAAGAGCTAAATTTGCGGCAGTGGAGGTGGCTGGAGCTCCTGAAAGATTATGATGTGGATATTCTGTATCATTCGGGCAAGGATAATTTTGTTGCTGATGCGCTCAGCCGGAAATCTATGGGCAGCTTGGCAGATTTACAGCCATACAGGAGAGAGATAGTGCGTGACATTCATCAGTTGGCTAACCTTGGGGTTCGTCTGGACGATTCTGGAGGTACACGGATTTCTGTCCGAGGGGTTTCTGAATCATCTAATAAGGAAGATATCAAGCGGCATCAATATGAAGATCCTATTTTAGCTCGATACAGAGACACAACCTATGATAAGGAGAAGACTCCGTTTGAGTTCACTCCGGACGGGACTTTATTATTCAGGGGCAGGTTGTGTGTACCTGATATTGCAGGCCTTCGGCAGCAGGTTATGAGTGAGGAACATTATGCTCGCTATTCGGTCCATCCTGTGTCTACGAAGATGTACCATGATCTCAGGTGCCTATACTGGTGGGACGGTATGAAACGGGATATCGCAGAATTCGTCGCCCAGTGTCCCAATTGTCAGCAGGTCAAAATTGAGCATCAGAAGCCGGGTGGACTGTTGCAGGAGATGGAAATTCCGACGTGGAAGTGGGAGATCATTAATATGGACTTCATTACAGGTTTGCCTCGCACTCCACGGAAGTATGATTCCATCTGGGTTATTGTTGATAGGCTGACTAAATCAGCCCATTTCCTCCCCGTCAGAACTACTTATTCCGCTGAGGATTATGCCAGGCTTTATATTAAAGAAATTGTGCGACTTCATGGAGTTCCTATATCTATTATCACTGACAGAGGTGCTCAGTTCACAGCGAACTTCTGGAGATCTTTTCAGGAAGGATTAGGGACTCAGCTGAGCCTGAGCACAGCTTTTCATCCTCAGAGTGACGGACAGGCCGAGCGCACCATCCAGACGCTTGAAGATATGTTGTGGGCCTGTGTTATTGATTTCAGAGGTAGCTGGGATGATCACTTGCCATTGATTGAATTTGCTTATAATAACAGCTACCATTCCAACATCCAGATGGCTCCGTACGAGGCTTTGTATGGCAGGAAATGCAGGTCACCTATTGGTTGGTTTGATATTGGCGAGACAGAGTTAATTGGCCCAGATATGATCCAGCAGGCCGTTGATAAGGTGAAACTTATCCGAGAGCGACTGTTAGCAGCCCAGAGTCGACAGAAGTCATACGCAGATAAACGGCGTCGTCCTTTGGAATTCCAGGTCGGTGATTGGGTATTTCTGAAGGTATCGCCTATGAAAGGCGTAATGCGGTTCGGCAGAAAGGGTAAGCTTAGTCCGCGTTATATTGGGCCTTATCTGATTGTGCGAAAAATTGGAAATGTTGCCTACGAGCTACATCTGCCATCTGATTTGGAAGCGGTACATCCGGTATTTCATGTATCTATGCTCCGCAAGTGTATCGGTGATCCCTCCAGAATATTTCCTGCAGATGATATTCAGGTGACGGAGCAGTTATCTTACGAGGAGCAGCCCGTAGCCATTCTAGACCGCCAGGTAAGAAAGCTCCGGAACAAAGATGTAGCCTCTGTTAAGGTGCTGTGGCGGAACAACAATAGGGAAGAAATGACCTGGGAGGCCGAAGAGGAGATGAAGAAGAAATATCCTCATTTGTTCCCTATGCCCTCAGGTAATCTCGAATCTTTGTTTAATTCCATTTCAATAACGAATGTGCTGTCTATAAACAGAGACTCCCCCGAAGTATTTTCAGACCCTATAAGATTAATTTAACATTCGAGGACGAATGTTCTAAAGGGGGGGAGGATGTTATATCCCGTGTTTTCACACGTTGGAAAAATTTTGGAAATAATCTTGACTTGTAAGAAATAAGGTCATAGTTGATTTTATTTGACATAGGATTGTGCATGAAAGAATATTAATGTGAAAGTGTCGGGGAAGGCTAAGGGCAAAAATTGGAATTTCGGAAATTAGTTTCGGGAATTGTAAAACAAGGATTTAGATCCATTGGGCCAAGAAAATTGAAGAGAAAAATTTGGGCCCAATATTAAGGGGTGGCCGGCCAAGCCAATGGCCCAAACCCATGTTTTATTTAATTTTCCATGTGCTTAATTAACTATGGGACCATGTATTATATCTTATAATAGTCTTCATCTCTTAGAAGACTCAAGAAAGAAAACAAAGCAAGACAAGGGAAAAAAAAGAGGAAAGGGTTTCGGCTTGCCCATAGAAAATTTAGCATAAAAAATATTGCTCCAAAAAATTTTCTCTTGTGGTTTTCCTACTAAATTGAGTAGCCTCTTCAACTTGGTGTAGTTGTCTTGGAGGAAGAAGCACTTGGTTCATCAATTTGATCACCTATTCAAGTAAAGAAGACTATAGAAAAAGGTAAGAATTTATCCCTTATTATTGTGTTATGAAGTCATGTTTGTGTTGTAGTATGTAGAAATGAATTGATTGTATGGAAATATGGAAGTTTGCAAAGTGGGTAGGAGATGTAGTATATGGCCGTGTGTGTATATATGTTGTATAATTATGGTGAGTTGAAATTGTGTTATATTCTAGTTGTGATTGTGGTAAAATGCATATTGGAAATGAAAGTTGAATGAATTTAGTTGAAGTTGGTACGGTGGTGTTTGGCCGTGTGGTTGGATTGTGTGGAATGGAAATGGATTAAATTTGTTTAATGTGTTAGTTGTGTTATTATGATGCTTGCAATGTATATGGAGATAAAATGATATAAGTTTGTATTGAAATGAAATGTAGAAGCTTATGTCGTTTTAGTACGATTTTACGACATTGCGAAAATGAAGTTGTTAGGTTGCAAGTCATGATGATTATTGATGAATTTGGAAGATGAAAACATGTCATGAAAATGTATGCCAAACATTAGAAGCTTTGGATGAAATATGACTTTGGCGGAAAGTTTGTATATTATGTATATCGTGTGTATAATTTAAGGAAACGATATGAAATGCTTCTAAACTATGTTGTGGTGATCTGGATTGATAATGAATGTGAAATCAATGAGATTAGTTTGAAAGTTAAGGTTAAAGTGAAGGTTATGACATTGTATTGAAAAAATGGCTAAATAAGTTATATTGCGTTTATAGTGGTTATGGTTGTTGTTGATGTTTGTTGTTGGGTTGTTGTTAATGGTTTTGAGCCGAGTTGAATTCTCGGGGATGCTATATGCATAGGCGAGGTGCTGCCGAAATTTCGGTAGACATATATGAGTTAAGTTGAATTTGTAGAATCTATAACTCACAATTGGTAAACTTGACCATTTGCAGATTTTTGACGAAACGGGAAGTGAGCTTGGATAGGCGTGCAAAGCTCAAAAGGTATGTAAAGCTACCCCGATCCTTCTTTTGGCATGCCTAAGTGTATTAGAATCGGATTCGGGCCTCGAAAGACTTTCTGCCCATCGGAATCCGCAATTGAAAATCTCGCTTTTTCCTTCAGTAAGATTGAGCCCTTTTGGTTTGTATTCTTGAAAATCATGCAAACTTTCCCTAAACTACTTGGAAGGCTATAGAACGTCCGTAGAACCTTTGTAGGTGACCCCATAAGTTTAAAATATGTAATTTGAGCCCACCGCCTTGCTTGTCCCGAGGTGGGCCCACTATTCCCGGTTTTGCCCATATTGTACTCAAGTCTTACTTTCGAGCGGTTTTTGAAAGAAATGTTTTGACTACCATCCTAATTACCTAACAAACGTTGTTTTAAATGTTCCATTAAGTCTGATAAATTATTTTGACACTCGAAACGACTTCAGAAAGGTTATACTCTGTAATTCATTATGATATCCGAAACTCATTTACTATGATCCCTTCCGACTTCATTGGATCGGTTTGTCTTTGATATGCCTCATCGAGTCTATGGAAACCTTTATGATATTTTAATTGCATTAGTCTCTCACTACTCCATTCGTGGATGCCCCAATGTTTCTCACACTGAGCCCGGGCCAGGATATGTTGTCAAGCATGATCCTTTGCATTGTTCGCCGTGCCTCGATGTGAGGGGGCAGGTATACGCGTACATGGGTTTGTGGAGTATGTTGTGCCATGTACGATTGTTCTGATATGATTTGCTATGGCCATCTGATATGATATATTATGTGACGGGGTTATGCCCCCATTCTGATTCTTCTGTGTTGTGGCACCAGCGTCGGGAGGGTGGCCACGTTCTGTCTGCCGAGTCCCTTGGCAGGGGCCGGATTTGATATGACATATGTTTCTGTACACACTCTGCATGTTTTGAAACTATGTATCTGATACTTTGGGTTTTCTGTTTACTTTCTGTACGTTCTGTACCAGTTATGGTTTTGTTTCTGTAATTCAGGCTTTACATATTCAGTACATATTTCGTACTGACCCCCTTTCTTCGGGGGCTGCGTTTTCATGCCGCGCAGGTACCGACGACAGGTTTGCTGATCCGCCCGCTTAGGATCTTATTCTGCTATTTTGGAGCGCTCTTTTATTCAGAGCCATCTTTTGGTACAGTCTGTCATTTCTATATATGTATATTCCCGTTCATGGGTACGGCAGGGCCCTGTCCCGTCATATGATTCTGTTGGTCTGTTTAGAGGTCTGTAGACATGTTTGTGGGTTGGGGTCTTTCTGTACGGATGTGTGTATATGTTGTGTTTGGGCGATCCCATTCGCCGCGGCGGCCGTTCCGCATATGTTTAACTGTGGCTTTGTTGGCCCTGTGTGGCATTTGTTGGTATTTTCTGCGTGCAGGGTATTTGGGATAGTCCGTAAAACAAAGGAGACTCTGCCGAAATTTTTCTGGAAATTAGCTAAATTTGAAATAAAGCCTTGTCGGCTTCTGCTATATACTGGAATGCGTTTGGGTGCCCAGATCTGGCACTAGTCACGGCCTACGGGGTTGGGTCGTGACAAAAGCACATGAAACAAACCTTAAAGCTAACTAAGAGAATAAAGCATCTTCAATGTTGGAAATAGATCCTTCAGTTTGTGATTAGCTTTGTTGAACACTTGGAGAGTCTTGTGACAGCTGCACCTTTTGGGTGATTTTTAGGTTTTCCAAGTGATACACAATATGTTGCAACATGTTGTATATATAGTGGGAAGCATGTGAGATGGATAGAGACCACTCATTCAATATTTGACTTAAAGCATGGGCCAGCTCAAATGCTGTACTTGTGTGCATTGAGTAGCTCGGCTTTACAACTATCTCTACTTACCGTGCAAGGTGCACAGAGAGCAGATCACAGACCAAGTCTCTATCTGGTTCTGAATCAGTTTGACAATCATCAAAATAAAACTCAGATGATAGTAATGAGAATAATGAAGAAGCAGAGGTAAATTTTCTTGAGGTAAAGAAGAACCTGAAAGCCTACTCTCAGAATAAACTCAGATCACTGTTAGGCATGCTAATTGATGAATATCATGCCCTTATTACTGAGAAAGGTGTACTCCTTCATGAAGTTAGTGATTCTGAACTCGAAAAAGACAATATGTTGGTGTCAATTGGAGAGATAAAAGGACAAATTGATGAGACTAATCAGCTAAATATTATGCTGGAAAGGGAATTGAAAAGGGATACAAAGGTGCATCTTAAAGGAAAGGGCAGAGTCAGTAGAGCTCACCTGGAGCTCGAAGATAAACTCAATAAGGTAAAACTGAGTCTCATTACTGAGATTGAGTGAAACAAGCAGTTAAAGGAAGACATGAATAGAATCAAGTTTGATCTTGATAGAGCTCTTAAGTGGACCTGGTCTTCTGATGTGATTACTTCCATGTACAAGAGTAAGGGAAGTGATAAAGAACGAAGTGGTTTTGTGAAAGAGAAAACCTCCTACAATCCCCACAGCAAGTATGGCTCCACCACTAAAAATTGTTTGTACACCATTGTGGACAAGCAGGTCATTACAAGGAATCGTGCAAAGCAAGAATTGAATCGGTTAAGAGGAACAGAGACTTTATTTCAAGGAGAGTAAGTTTGGGTATAAAAGAAATTGGTTCTCAAAAGAAAGGACCTCAAAAGGAGAAAGGGAATGTGCTGCCTGTTTGGGCGAAAAGCAACCTGATCCATGCCTTCTATAATTATATGGGACCCAAGCTGGTTTGGGTTTCCAAATCTAAGCACTGACATCATTAGAGCTGACAAAAAAGGCCATCCCAGCCCAACCCAGCCCAAGTCTCGTGGGCTAAGGAATTTGATGGGCTGGGGCGGGCCGGCCCTTCATTTGAATGGGCCTTAAAATGGCTAGCCCAACCCAGCCCTATAAGGGTTGCGGGCTAGGGCGGGCCAGCCCTTCATTTTTTTTTCAATATTTTTTATAAGATTTTTTTTCAATTTAAATTACATTTAAGTATATACCAATTTGTTAACATTTCTAATATATGATTATGTGGAAGTACATAATTCTACGATAACTTACAACATATTCAACACCTATACATTGTCAAGAACATTTGAATCCATTTGTGATAAAATTATCTTAATTAACATCTCCATCTTCATCTACAGCGATATGCAAATTTAATTAGTTTATAATTATCAAATAACCACGTTTCAGAAACTAATCAGTAGTATTTAAATTCACTTAATAATATTACCACTTTGAATTTGGTAAAGCTCAGCTACTAATTTGAGTAACAAATTTGACAAGTTCACGATGGATGCAATTTTTATATGTGGTGATTAGAAATTTTAGTATTAGGGTACATTTGGTGATTAAGAATTTTGTAATAGGGATTTAACGCTAACTGAGAAAAGTATTGTACGATACTAAGACTAATTCGATAATCACTATTCCTACTTTTTACTTCTTTTAAATTTTAAGTTAAAATTAAATTTGCAATCAGGAATACAACTTCTGTGATTGGTGATTAGGATTTAACGCCAGTGAGTAAAGTATTGTGTAAATATTAAATCTTATTTGTAATTACTTTTCCTATTTTTTGCTTCTTTTTTCACAATATTCTCTTAAATTTTTAATTTAATCTAAATAGATTTTTTTGGCCCACGGGCCGGCCTCGGCCTAGCCTCGGTCAAGCCTCAAGGGCTAGCGGGCTAACTTGGGCTGGGCTTATAAGCCTCAGTTTAAATGGGCTTAAATAATCTTAGCCCAACCCTACCCTTATAGAGGGCTGGGCTAGGCTGGCCTCAAGGGCCAAGTCCATTTTGACTGCTCTAGACATCATGTGTAGGCTGAGGAGAGAGAGAAGAAAGAAAATAGTTAATTAATCTCCTGAGCTAACTTGAGAAGTCTTTCCTCAAAGCCTTCACCTCAGTATGTGTGTCTTGTCATCTAATGGAAAGGACACATCACAATGCCAGAAGTTGCAGTGCAAAATTCAATCACTTCAAGGGAAGCAAGAAGGAAGACAAGCAAGATGAAAAATCAGGATGTGAAAATGCTGGGTCAAAAAGTGGATGCGACAGAAAATGGGGTATGCACACATGGGAAGTGCAGCACAGCGCATGAACAAGTTTTCCGAATTGCTGCTCAGCACTGCCAAATTGTCCAAAGGCTCGGTCTCTCTGTGACCCAGGTTAATAGTTCTCTCGGCACTTTCATATGTTTTCTTAACTGCTTATAGCACCAAGTCGATCAAGCGTCTCCCACTTCAAAATTCAAAAAGAAAAGTGAATCCCCTGGATCGACGCTCCAAGTCTGAAATAATATCCCTTCTCCTATATCCACTCTGAACAGTCATCGCTGACACCTTAACAACAACTCTAGGCTCTCTCATTTTTTCACCGTCAATCTCTCTCTCTCTTACATAACGCCTTCTCTGGTGCACATCGCGTCACACCTCTTTCCCACTACTAAATACTGCCTAGTGTGACAAACTGCTCTCTAACCAAAGCAAAATGGTTCATGTGTCATTATCCTCATATGATCCAACCTCCTCAGACCGAAATACTAGCGACTCTGTTTCTCTTAGAGTCGGTAATCGCAGAACTTAGGGAAATCCATATCTCTATCTGAGTTGTTCTATTCAAGTCAACAATACTACTCCATTGATAGTACTGAAAATTTATACCTATCAACATCAAACTCATCCTTTTGGAAACAGAAAGTTCTTTTTGGAATGATGATCGATACAAGCCTGGGGAGGAAACTGGCATGAAAGAATTGTTAGAAATGTTGGAATTTCAAAATTGGACTCATCTTTTCACTCCACGGCTCCTTGCTTATATGAAACCGAAGTGGATGAACTGTATGCAAACTTATGTCACCTTAATAATAACACATTGGCCCTAACAGTGAATGTGATAGATTTTGTTCTAAATGAATCAACGCTGGCAAAAATTATGGGAGTACCAGCTGTAGGGGTAAGGGATGTGACTAGAAGAGCTTCTACCTCCTTAAAAAATGTGATTAGTAAAAATGGATCGTCAACTCGCACCGAAAAACTCTTCAAAAGAGAAATCCAGCCTGTCTATCAACTGGTCTTTGAATTTGCGGACAAAGTACTCATACCGAGAAATGGAGGAAGTATTATCATCACTCCGGCACATTTGGTTCTCATGGAAGCTCTATCAGCCCTTGAACCGATCAATCTACCAGCCATCTTGATCGGACAAATGATCAAAGCAATGCGCATTAGGGAAGATGAACTTAGTCTTCCCAATAGCTTCTTCCTAACAGAAGTACTTGGGCATTTCAACATAAAAACTAGAAAAACAACCTTAGGAACAGCAGAGAACACACTCTTTATGGCTAATCTAGAAGATTGCAAATGTGTCGCTGAAGGAACGGGTTCCACTATCTCTATCCTGATTGAAGCCCTAAAGGCAGCGAGTTCTGAAATTGAACAGCTAAAGGCAGAGAATGCTCTCCTGAAGGATTAGCTGAAAGCAAGAGTCGAAGAACTCCGGAACCAAATACTTCAGGATCAGGGTGAAATTATTGATAGAATTGACGAAATTCTTCACGATCTATCATCATTCCCTGTAACCCGTTCCTAAGCAAACTCTTCCCAGTCTCTGTCCTTTCTTCCATTTATTGTCTAGTTTTGTGTTTCTATGTGATGGTCTTCTTCCTTATCTCCTCCTGTTGGTACAATAGTAGTTAATTTAATATATAATTGTACTGCTTAAACTACTATCTATATTGTGATTACTATGTTACTACACCTTTTGGCAAGCTTGCTCTCACTGGTATCCTACTCCAGTGAATCGGTGTTGAGAGATTTTTTTGATGATGCCAAAAGGGGGAAGATATTGATGATATGAATACTTAGTGACTCATTCATGGTTGTGAACCCGTATCTCTCAGTTATTGGTTATTGACTTATGAAGAGGAATTGGTTATTGACTTGGTGAAGAGGAAGGAATTGATATTGATCTTGATATTGGATATGTGTCCATGTGTATGGCACGGTTGTCATTGATATACTTTTTTTGGCATTGATATCATGCATGCATTCATACTCATATATTTGGATCGGCTTGCACGCCGCAATACACATATATATACATATATTGGATCGGGTTGCACGTTTCGCAACACTTACTTGGATAGGGTTGCACGTACCGCAACACTGACTGGGATTTGGTTGCACGTTCCGCAACACTGACTTGGATCGGACTGTGCGACGCAGCAGGTACATGGACTTCGCAGGTTACCCATGGGTCATGACTGTCGAGGCGACGAGATATTTTCGCCCGAAACATGTGTGTCTCATTGCATTGCATTCATATTTCATTCACTTATACATCTGATTTCTAGTATTGGTTATTTATCGTATTAGAGGGTGCCCGTGAATATTGACTTCCTGGTTGGTTACTGATTTGAAATCCTCGTGTGCCTGATTAATATATATTTGGGAATTGATGAATTCGAGGAGTAAAGACTTTCTCCTAGGTTGAGACTTGAGGTTACAGAGTAACATTGTTGGCTGTACTAGTGTTTATGGTTATTCTGAAGAATCGTAGGAAACTTGGCAAGACTTGTGTTTAGGTGCTTCACCATAGGCCATGATTCGGTTATTGATCTTTGTGTACTTGAGTTGTTATTCTTGGACTGTGTAATGTGTATACCTGATTGTGAGCTTGTCTATTCTTCAGTCTCTTTCTTATATATGTTAACTTACTGTTGTCGTCCTATGATGCCTACTCAGTATGTGTTGTTTGTACTGATGCTACCTTGCTACACTCCTTTTCGGGGTGTATAGTTTGAGACAGGTTCCATTTCCACTTCCCGAGATTGATTTTCGAGGCCTGGCTTGCCAGTATCTAGGGTGAGCATCTGACGAGTTGCTGCCCGGAGGCTCCTCTATCACTGTCTTTATTTTCTTCCATTGAGGTAGATGTGTTTAGCATTTGAGACATGTATTTTCTAGATATTACTTAGTTGCTCTTGTACGAGTCAGACCAGTTCCTTGGGGATTGTATTTATATTCCGCACTTATGATTATTTATGATTCAGTCTTCTACTTATTCTGCTCTATTTACTTTATTGTGGTTTAAATTGATGATTTGGGAAAGGGTTCGCCTACCAGGTAGGAAATGGTAGGTGCCTGCGCGACTTAGTGAAATTGGGTAATGACAGTAACCTTGGCCTTTAGATTGCCAGTATACAGGTGGGGTTGTATCTAGTAGTGTATTGATAAATACTAGACAAATATTTATCGGAGGGGATCTCATTCCCTCGTTCCGATAGCCTTTGTCGCACAACTGGTAGACTAAGGACCCGTTTGGCCATGAGATTTTTTTTTTTCGATTTTTGTTTTCACTTTACGATGTTTGGCCATAAAAATTTCAAATTTAATTTGTATTTGGAATTGTGTATTTGGAATTTGGAAAACAACAAACCTTAATTTGTGTTTGTTGGAGTTTTCAATTTTTACCCCAAAAGTTTTTATGTTGCTCAATTTTTACCCTAAAAGTTCGTACAACTTTTTTCATTGCTCAGAGGCAACTTATGTTGTTCTCCACTCCAACAAACAATGAACATCATGTGCTAAAAAGCTTTTAAAAGAAAAGAAACATGTGGGAATTTTACAACAAAGCCATATTTAGAGATGTTATATTTTCTGTTTACACCAGTAAGCTTCCAATTGCAGCCTTTTGATGGAAAGAAACCATCTGTCTTGAGCACTCCATAAACTAATCTCGAGTATGGTTGCTATATTTCTCGCACTGGTTATGTTTATTAATTGCGTTGAGTGATTTTGCTAGTTTTTAGAAATTGGGGGGTACAAATCATAGTTCATATTTTTTATAGAAAAAGTACATATCAACAATCAAATATTATTTGCAAAAACTATGGCCAACTCTAACTCCAACTTCAAAAATTCCAAAAGTACGTGAATTTTTTTTTTTTTTTTTTGGTTTCTATGGTCAAATGCCTGCTAATTAGAAGAAAAGAGCACAAAATTAAAGCTGTCCTAAGCAAGAAAATCTTTCAAAAGGAATAATCTCTAAATAGTGGTATAACTTTCTTTGACGTCATGAACTGATTATTAATAGTAATTGGAAGGGTATATAAATCAAAGGTTAAGCTAAAAAATGGAGTAGTTGCAATCCCGACAATAGAATGTGAGCTTTCATGGACACTCACTACACCAATCCAAATATAGCCAAAGTAAAGGCCGATGTTGTACATTAATTAGCTATGACTTCATCAAAATCTAATAATTTGATTCAATAAATTAAATCCCCTATGTACAACGACATAAGTTGTATAATCTCACAAGTGGAGTCTGAAGCGAGTAGGATATACACAGACCCTGCTTTTGTGGGTAAAGAGAGATTGTTTCCGATACTTAGCTCAAAAGAAAATTTACGAAGTAGAGTTGCAAGAAATTTTGAATTCAACAAATCCATTCAAATAGAATTAAGAATTACGAACTCAAACTCATAAAAAATATTGGATACGCCAAAGTTGCGGGGTCACATCACCAGAAACACAATTTCATAAATTCTCTACTCTTTTGGGACCATATTAAGGACCATGACCCCAAACTTAATTTGAGCTTAATATGTCAACTCAAACTTCAACTCTCTGACATTGGATTCCAAATTATATTGTCCTCTCTCCTTAGTTTGGAAAATGACAGCTTACCTTCAAATCATAGCTTCATTTAGCCATATATAAGAGCAAATCTTCTCCAACGCCTCTCTCTTCATTTCTTGGTTTCACTAGTAATTATAAATTGTTCATTCTATATATAGGATTTGTCCTCTAGCACTAAGAGAGACTCCATGAGAAGTTAGTTATGTTAGCATAAATTCTGCATGATTTTTGTTGCATGCATTTGTTAGGACGTGGACTTTGCCATCTTCATTAATTAGAATATCCCACAAACAGCGATCCCTGATGTCCCTACGCAGCTACGCTTAGTTACTTTGAGTATAATGTCATCACATCTTGGCTAGGAACTGAGTGGTTTTAAATGTCCATATTTATAGGAAAGCTAATTCAATAGCTGATGGTTTAGCTATTTTGGCCTTTAGTCCAGAGTCTCGCTTTGAATAGAATTTACACGTGTCTTCTAGCATTTCTTTTTGTGTGTTGCGGGAGATGTTGTTGGAGTCTTATTCCCTGGCTTCGTTTCAAACTAGTTTCTTGTTGTTTTAGTCCACTTTTAAAAAAAATGAAATTGTCTGCATTGACGGACCTATTTACATAATCATATATTATCTAAGGTAATAGTGGAAAAATCTTTATGATATGCATTAATTAGTAACCTCATAAAATAATACTAACTAATTTGCCATTCTAAGTTAAAACTAGAGAAATAGCATAAGTATCTCTTCAAACTATGACCAAATTTTCAACTACTTATTCTCCCCCGTGGGAATCCGATTACCTCCTGAATTATTTAAAAGTAGAATTATTACACTCTAATAGCTGAGTTCACATAAAAAATGTGCTTCACTCCCCCAAAAGAGAGAGAAGCAAAAAAGAAGAGAAAAAATTCTACTTCTCATTTTACTCTTTTCTTTTCTTATTATTTTCCTGGTTTTCTTTGTCTTTTATTCGTTTCTTCTTCTTTACTAAAACTTCCTCTTGCCAGAAAATATGTAGACCAGGGCAAATTTTTCCCGCGATTATTTTCTCTTCTTCTGTTTTTGGTTTTTCTGACTGCATTTAACAGGGGACCCTGGCAAATTTAGAAATACCTTCACATAAAATGTGACGAAGGCCCAGGAACATCTAAAAGGGTACAAACTCATTACTCGTAAATCAATAGTACTGCAGCTGTTGTTTCTTGTGGGGTATATAACCAAAGCAATAAATGAAGAGCAACAAATTAGTACTGTTTCATTCTTTACGATCAAGCCATACACATTGGGCCCTCACTTTGAAGCACTCCCCCTCTCGGGAATTTGGCACAGCATATCAACTGAGACAAGCAATTGGCGTGCAATAGCCAAGTTTTAAAAAGGCAAAAGTCATAGATAGCCTTCTAAACTTTATCACATTTTTCTTTGGGCTATCTAAATTGAGGATTGTACCTATTGAATACCTAAGTCAGTCTAAATTGATCCTATTGGATACCTTTTGCCTATGTGACGCCTACGTGGCGCAGCAATTGATTCCACCTTTTGTTGGGCGCGTGAGCAGCCCTTTCATCTTTAATTTTTTTTTTTTTTTAAATTTTACCTCTTTTAAATAAAATTTAATAGATAAACTAATAAAAAACTAACTTCCCCCCTCCGCCGCCTGTACGTTCCTGTTTTTTTCCCTTCTTTGCCATGCCCCATTCCCCTCAATCTCCGCCATTCTTCTTTTCTCTCTCTTATTTTTTTTTTTCAAATTTCCTTTAATTCATTCCTTTTTTAGTATAGTTCTTTTTAAGTTCTTTTTTTTTTCTTCACCTTGTAGCCGGAAATAATGGAGATTCACCATCCCCATCTTTTTTTTCTTCACCTTGTAGCCGGAAAAAATGGAGATTCATCATCCCCACCTTTGCTAAGTGAATACGAACCATAGAAGATAGAACCACACGTTTAGATAGAAGAAAATCATATCTAAAATAATAAAAAAAAAGAATCAGATCTAACAAAGAAAATAAAAATATTGGCTTTAGGTGGATGGACGACGACAGGTGGACGGCGGCGTTGAAGAAAGGAGGAAGAAAGATTGAGTATGTGGGGCTAGGGTCTGAAATTAGATTCTTATTTTCTTTTTTCCCCTTAATTTTTTTCTCATAATATTTTAATTCAGATTTGGGACCCAAAATGACACACGTACTCGATTGATTCGCTACTCTTCCATGTCATTAGCAAGTGCATCACACTCTCTTAATTTTGCTGATTATTGTAAAAAAGATACCTAATAGGATCAAATTTAGATTGGTTTAGGTATTTAATAGATACAACCCTCGGTTTAGGTAGCCCAGAGAACAATATGACAAAGTTTAGGAGGCTATCTGTGACTTTTGCCTTTTAAAAAATTGGCATAGGATGATCCATTCACACGTTTAAAGTCATTTTCCTTTGTACTCCATAACCCATAAATTATCCCACTAAAATAGCTTTTCAATTTAATTCTCTCTCCTCCAAAATTTTCTCTTTTTTTCTATTTCATCTCCTAAAACTCTCTATTAACAATCAAAATTGGGATAAATGTTTGTAAAGTGATGTATACCAATAACCCTTATGTATATCAATAATTATTGAGAAAAGGCAAAAGACATAATTGACCCTTAAACTTGTTCCCAAAAGTCATTTTCACACTTAAATTATACAGGCGACCTATTACACACCTGAACATCTCAAAAATGAATTTAATACCACCTTATGAGCTGATGTGGCACAAAAAATTATAATTAAATAATTGGGGAGTGAGAATAAAATTAAAGCAAAAATAAATTTTAATTACAATAAAAAACTAATTCCCGCCCCACCCAACCCCACCCTCTTCTCCTCCACCTCTTCTTCTTCTTCATCCCCAACCCCACGCGCCACCCCACTCCATCTTCATGCCCCCTCCCCCTTCTCTTCATCCCCTGTTTTTTTTTTCATTCTCTCTCATCCCTTCACACCAGCACGCCACTGCCCCGTATCTTCTCTTCACGCCACCCCACCCCACCCCCAATCTTTTCCTAATCCTTTATTGTTCT
Source organism: Lycium barbarum (assembly GCF_019175385.1). Classification (NCBI taxonomy): domain Eukaryota; kingdom Viridiplantae; phylum Streptophyta; class Magnoliopsida; order Solanales; family Solanaceae; genus Lycium; species Lycium barbarum. Next base: position 104,118,286 of record NC_083347.1, on the reverse strand, counting down.
TGACAGTTTCAAGCTCCGGTGAGCTCTGTCTCTAAGTTCTCGCCAGCTCCGGCGAGCTCCCTCTGTCGCTCCCTTCCCCATTGCCTCTCTGTGCTCTTCCTCTCTTATAATTGGGAAGATGGAATACCTTCCCAATTGCAATATGGGTTCTGTATTACATACCTACACACACAACAATCATGATAAAAAATAAAATAAACAATAAAGAAAGTTAACGTTAATGCCATCGAAGAACAAAAATAAGAACTCTGCCCTAATAACTGAAGAATCGAGTATTGATTTTAATGCCATTGCAATTCCTTCACCCACACTTTATTACCACTAAGAAAGAATACATTGTTGGGTATGTTGTTGTTGTTGTTCAAACCCAATTTCTGAAAATTCCCCAATTTAAACAATACTCATTTATCTAAATCCCTTATTTCTCCACTTTTTGTTACAATTTCATCCTTTGAAGCTTCATATCTTCAGTTACAGAGCACACAAAGCAAAAGACTCACTTCAATTGCTGTGGTAAGCTTAAAACGATGGGGAAGAAGGAGAGGAAGATGAGGGGTGAGTGGGGGCAGAGGGACGGTGGGATAAAAGAGGTGGGGTGGGTGGGGTTATTTAGTGATGAAGAAGATATAATTCTTGGAGGAGTGATGGTGGTGGTGTTACGGTGGTGGATAGAGAAGATGGAGAAGAAGGGGGGGGGGGGGGGGTTGAGAGGTTATAAAATATATATTTTACAATAAAGAAAAAGAAAAAGAAAAAAAATTAACTAAAAGAAAAGAAAAAGAATTTAAAATTTAAAAGAAATCTGATGTGGCGCTGATGTGGCGGGCTAGTGTATTACACCTCCCCTTGTGCAATTGGTTATGTGTGCATTAAGGTGGTATTAAATTTACATTTTAATTGTTCAGGTGTGTAATAGGTCGCATGTATAGTTTACGTGTGAAAATGACTTTTGGGGACAAGTTTAAGGGTCAATTTATGTCTTTTGCCTTTTGAAAAAGGAAATTAAGGCATGTATTCATGGAAACTATTGTTCGAAATTTAAAGTTAAAAAATATTCTGTAATTAAAAGTTGTTTTAGTAAATTAAACCAAATAATTATATCAACAAATATTTTCACTACATCTTTAATTTATTTGAGATACATTAGTATGCATAGCTGAAACTACATAGTTTTTGTACTCTTTTTTGTACTCTCTCTCTCTCTCTCTCTCTCTCTCTTCTAACTTACTGCCAAAATTCTCCTTAAAATTAGCAAAACAATATTTAGAATCATCCATCTCCTTAAAATTTAGTTAAAGATGTTCAACTATGACTATTCTCTTTCTAAAGGGTATTCCTTCGAACTCACCGCCCACAAAAAATTGTGTATACCAATCTGTAATTCTGCATAGCAATGAAATACATATGATGTATAAATTAAATTCATGAATACATGTATAGCAGTTGGTATACATATGATGTATACATCAGATTCATGAATACATGTATAGAAGTTGGTATCCATATGATGTATACATCAGATTCATGAATACATGTGTGTGTGTGTATATATATATGATATACATAAAAAGTACAATTTATCACTGGTTTTTATCCGTGAAACATCTCTATATGCATAGATGATAGGCTAGTGATAAATCTGGGACAAGTTATACACATGTTGATTTGTATACATAGGCTAGTGTACACATATTCCATAATTTGTATACACATAACGTGTATAAAACTGTTCGTTGATCATTTGTATACATCTAATGTATACATAGGCTAGTGTACAAATATTTCATAAGTTTCAAGTTATATGTATACAATACATGAATAATAATTTTTATTTTTTTAGATACATGATGTTTGTTTAAAATTTATTATATGTGTTGTATAGTAAATAGGCGATTTGATTTGTTTACACATAATGTGTATAAAAACTATTTGGTGATCATTTGTATACATATGTTGTATTCAAATAGTGTATATCACGTTAAATGAGAGATAAAAAATGTCATCCCTATTATATAGCCACCTCTTTGCTTAGTTACCATTAAATAAGGGATTAAAAATATTCATCCCTATTATGTAGCCACCTCTTTAGATATATATACCTAGACGTTAAATAAGGGAAAAAATAATTGTATCCCTATTATTAAGGAGCCTCTTTACTTAATTGGCTACTTAGTGCCAATACTTTTATGGCTGAATTATGCTCCCATGTTTTTGGTTAAAGCTATGCCAATACTATCTAACTCTTTGTATCAAAACGCCAATCCCCCCCCCCCCCCCCCCCTTCTCAAATGATCTTAAGTTCTTAACATCATTCTCTTTCCCCTCTTGTGCTTATTGTCTTTGTCTGGCCGAACTGTACATATTGTTAAGCTTCCCTTGAAATTATGTATATATTGAAAATGTAAATAATTTTTGCTTTATTTATTTTATTTACTAATTTGTATATATAGCAAAGTCCTTGTTTGATTTTACAGGAATTCGCTTTATTATCTATGAATAATAACATGTTTTTTGAAGAAAAAAAATACTAGATAGTGTTACGTTGTTAGAAATTAACGTATGTAAATTAACCTCGTAGTTTAATTAGTAACTTGCCTTATATACCAGCGCAACAATAAAGGCAGTTTAGCCTCAGACTGGTAAGCAGGGACGAATTTATGTAGAAAAAATGGGTCATGTGAACCCATAGTCACCCGACTAAATACGGTATATTATGTATATAATTCTTAAAATATATCTAATATTAACAAAAGAAACATATGGTAAAGACCGAGTGGAGCACTGGTTAAGTGCTGGATTTAATCCCTCAAGGTCGCGGGATTGAACACCACTAAATGCACTTTTGTATTTTCTTTTTTTCCTTAAATTTCTATGCAGTCTTTAACGTTTTTTCTCGCCAAGTTGATGCCACTATAAAATTTTATATCTTATTTTAAAAGTAATGGTGAACCCATCCTTTTGAAATCCTCGATTCGCCTCTGCTGGGAAGTAGTTCATTATTTTTGAAAAAAGTTATATATATACATTTGAAGGACTCTAGTAATAATTAAACAACAGATCCACTGCTATTTTCTTTAAAGGTGTACCTAAGCCTGTCAACCGGTTCGGGTTAACCGGTTCAAACCGGTAATCGGAACCGGTTCAACCGTTTAAGAAATACCGGTTCGATTTTAATTTTTTTGAAACCGGAACCGGTTAAACCGGTAAAATCGAAACCGGACCGGTTAAACCGGTAAAATCGGTCGATTTTTTTTTTAAAAAAAATATAGCCGTTGGGCTGCTCAGTTGGACCGTTGGCCAACGGTCCATTTGCAAAAATGGTCGTTGCCAAACGGTCCCAAACCCACATTTTGGCCCCCCAACCCCCCAAACTTTTTTTTAAAACTTTAACCCATCCCCACCCTATATAAACCCCTCTCCATTTTCATTTTAATCCACACCAATTCACTCTTCTCTTTCTCTTAATCTCTCAATTATAGTTACTTTGCAACAATTAGCTATTTTAAATTTCTCTCAATTAAATATTATAAAGTCTTATTATAGTTTTAATTATTAATTTTGCAATTATAATATTGTTGGTGGAGTTGGTGATTTTGCAACAATCCGAAGTAGCTTTGGTGGATTTGCAATTCTAGCCGCCTTCACTTTGTTGGAAATTAGTCCGGCACTTTGGTACCTTCGCTCCAACTCTATCTTTATTTTTTGCAATTTAATTTACGTAATTTAATTCTAGCAATTTAATTTGTTGCAATTTATTTTCTTTTGATTTATTTGAGTGTGATTTAAATTAATTCTATTTAATAATGGCGAAGAGATTTAGACGTGGTGCCGATAGTAGTGGTATTGTTAGAGGCGGGTTTAATGAGGAAACATTGGTGGAAGAAACACCTAATTTAGGTATTGATGTTGGTGGAAATAATCCACTTTTAGATCATGAGGCAATGCAACAACATTATACCAACACTTTTAATGAAATTGATGATGATGATGATGATGATGATGATGAAACACAAGCCTCCGAAAATCCCATTGGAGATACAGGTCCTGCATAATCACATACACAAGATAAACCGCCTAGAACTCGTAAGCCAACCGCTAAAATTTGGAAATTTATGACTAAGGATAAGGAAAGCCAAACAGCTAAATGTACCATATGTGGACAAGTATTTACTTTTAGGCAAGGCAAGGAACTAGTAAAGATGGTGGAACGAGTACACTAAATGGTCATATGAGAAAGAAACATATGGATGTTTGGGGAGAGCAAACGGGTTCAAATGTGGGGGGTATTCAAATGACGATAGACCCACGAACTGGTAAAAGTTTTAAGTATGACAAGAAACAAGAGCGTGTAGAAATAGCTAAAATGGTAGCTTATGATTGTTTACCATTTTCTTTTCCTTCGGGTTTGGGGTTTGTTACTTACATTCAACGTTATTATAATCCGTTATTTGAGGGTATTCCTAGAAGTACTTGTAGAGCGGATGTTATAGATTTGTATAAAAAAATATAGATTTTATTTGCGCCATGTAGTTAATTCTTTAAATTGTAATGTTTCTCTTATCGCTGATTTGGGTCTTAGTCTTAACAAGTTAGATTTTTTTGTTATTACATGTCATTGGGTTGATGATAATTGGGTTATGCAAAAAAGAATTATAGCTTTTTTATATGATGAAGGGAAAGGTCGTCACGATGGAAATTTTTTAACGGATTCAATGTCTACTATTATGAGATTTTTTAACATTTATAGAAAAACACTTTGTATTGCTTTAGATAATGCTTCTAATAATACAAAGGCGGTTGGTCCTTTAAAGAGGGAATTAAACCCTCCGCTAAAAAATATTTTTCATGTGAGATGTAGTTGTCACATTTTAAACTTAATTGTTAAAGATGGTCTTGTGTGTTTTGAAGATTCTATTCAAAAAGTTAGAGATGCGGTTGCGTTTTTTTTTTTGTAATGCTAATAGGGGAAGAATTAGAGATTTTAAGAATGCTTGTGTGGAAAATAACCTTAGACCCAGGAAAATTCAAGTAGAAATTGAGACTAGGTGGAACTACACTTACATTATGCTACAAAAAGCATATGAGTATAGGATTCCCATACAACAAGTTCACAACAAATATAATATTAATAATGATGATCGGTTAAATTTTACGAATTGGGAAGATGTTAAGGAATGTGTTGAACTCTTAGAATTTTTTTATAATGCAACTCATGCTTTTTCTAAACAATTCTGTCCCACGGTAACCGGAATTTTAGCCTACTTAGCGGAAATAGCTAGAGTTTTACAAGAGTATAAATATAAATCCGGTTATCAAGCGGCTATTTTTAATATGACAACAAAATTTAAGAAGTATTTTTTTTCCATCCCAATTTTATTTGTATTGGGTTCTCTTTTAAATCCTTGTTTAAAAATGTCTTATACTAGAGCATTGGTTGGTCAAATATATACATTTTTAGAAATTGAAGAGGGAGTTGAACCATCTTTAGCTGACGCCGAGCTCGCGATTGATGCCGAGTTTGGAAAAATAGTCATTATTCTAATTTGAAAGAAAATGATACACCCGTTGCTCCACACCCTACTACTTCTCAAAGTAGCAAAAAGGGTTTGTCGGGTTTGTCGCATTTAAAAGTTTTACATTCACATCCAACTACTTCTCATAATGCAAACTTTGATGAATATCACTTTTATTTGATGCCGCCAAATGTGGATATCAAGGAACTGGATGATTTTGACGTCTTAGCATGGTGAAAGAAATACAAGGCCGATACTTTCAAGAATAGCTCGAGATATCCTTACGGTTCAAATATCAACCGTAGCTTCGGAGAGTGTATTTAGCCAAGGAAGACAACAAATTGGAGACCATAGACACTCATTATCCGGATTTAGCTTGCAAGTATTAGTGTGCATTCGCGATTGGATTAGATCGAAGCGACGCAACCAAAACTTACAAGCGGTGGAAGGCGAAGAGGAAGAGATTGAAGATTTGATAGCAAGTGGAGCGGACCAAATGGAAGACTTTGAAGATATCTCCATGACCAAATATGATATGGGGAAATTAGCCAAATGATTGACAATTGATGATTTTATTATTCTACTATTTTTTTGCAACTCATGTATTATTTGCAAGTTAAAAAAAACCACAACTTGCAAATAAATGTTATCCAAGAATGAATAAAATATATGGCTCATTGAGCTTTCTTCTATTTATTTGTGTTCATATTTTTACTTATATTAAGTTAGAAATATACCTAAAATATACTAAGAATATACTTATAATATAAATATACTTAATTTATAAAATACAAATTTATAAACTTAGAAAAAACTTAAGTTATAAATAACTTAAGTTATAATATATAAGTTATAAGTATACATATAACTTAAACATACATACATATATATATATATATATATATATATATATATATATATATAACCTAAGTATATTGACACAGGATCGTGCCGCCGCATGATGTCATCTAGGTAACAACAATTTTACTAGGTTACTAACCCTGGCGTTGTGGTTGTTCCTACCAGAACAAGTCCAACAAACGCCCTAAAACGCCATCCTCGGCTAAGTGGGCTAACAACAGGACCACCGCCTGGTTATGAACAGTCCGCCTGGGTCAGTCTCTACCTAACCTTGAACATCATGTTTTGGCTTTGATCATGATGCATTAAAGCACTATTACCATGATCTCAGTAGTCTAGTGTGACGTAATTCGACGGAGTATTTAGCCTATAAGGCTAAACATGGACTGAATAAAATAAAATTTAAAAATAAAAATAAAAATTTATACCTTAATGATGAAGGTTGTGCTCAGCAAAGAAAGAATTTATATAAACAAACTTTTATTTATGAAAGAATTTTTACAGAAGAGAGAGTGGTAGAAGACTCGTGCTTGGGGGATCCAAGACTTGTCTCTAAACTTAGAAGAATGATCCTTATATAACGGATCAAGCACACTAAACAACAAAATTAAAAAGTAATGGCCGACAATATTATGGCTAGATAAAAAGAAAAAGCGGAAAGTAAAAAGTAAAAGCGATCGAAAGTGACCAAAGTGGAAAACATAATTATTACAATACAAATAATTAAAGTTGCTTTATAAAAGCAGATTTCTTCTTTATTAAAGTAGCCGCCTAGTGGGGGGTCCCACCAATCACTTCATCGGTGACTTGCCCTTGTCTTGTGTGGAGCTGAAAGATTCTTCCGTCTGGTCCATGAATTGGGCCAAGTATTGATCCAAATCCTCGGTATTATTTGGATTTTGATATTCTCCTGCTAAGACTTGAATATTATGGTCTTCTTCTTCTTCTTCATTATCAGTGGTATGGCCAAAAGACGCCATTGATGTATCAGAAATAGCTTCCATACTAAGATGCTGCATTAAATTAGATTTAAATTCCTCCATGTATGTGGCTATGAGCTACTCTAGGGGAATTACTCCTTTCTTCATCTGAATATTTCGAGCAATATGCCTAAAAAGACTGGAAACTTCCTTTTGTCTGGAATTAATAGAGTCCTTATAATGTGCAATGGTGGTTTTAATCTGATTTATTAATTCTTGTCCTGGGATAGTTCTATCTTTTGATTTTTGAATCAATTTTCTCCAGAATTTTGTATAAAAAATCCTGTGTAAGCAAGACATATTTTGTGGGGGTACAACCCACTTCAATTGACCATTTCATGATCCATGGAATAGAAAATTCAATGAAGAAATACATATTAGAAATTTCTTCAGCGAAAGTAATATTATTTTCCAAATCTATAATTTTTGGAGAAACATCAACCCATTCAGTATATAAACTTTTGAAGGGTTCTGGTAAAGATTTCACGGTTGGACCATAATGGATCCACCATTGATAAAACCAATTAGGAATGTCCTGTTTATAAACATTGGCACAAATTTTTATAAACCATGAATGTTTCCTATTAGGATTTTCATATAGGAAAGCTTTATTAAAACTTTCAACATAATCCCAATAATTAAATTTAACTGGGACCTTTTGTTCTGGGTGGATATAATCCCTGTCCTTTAATGGACTTATTCCCCATTCATTTGGAGAGAATACCTTTTTTATGATAATTTTTGAAAAGTTATAAATCTTTTTGCTATTAGCAGGATAAAAATGCTGGAATTCAGCTGACCGTGTATATGACAGGATCATTTCATAATTCATCCGATATTTATAGGTCGGAGTAGCGTATGATGCTGTATCAAAATACCTTTGCATTATTTGCCAAAGTTCATCTTTCCATTGGAGATCATCATTTTCAAGGAGAATTATTAACTCTCGATGAACATTTTCTTCATATGAATCAGTGACCTCATTATCATCAGTTACGAGAGCACTGGAATAGGATGGAGGCATATTATCTCCTTTTTTTGTGCTTCTATGAAAGCAAGATATTCAGCATAAGTGATTTGCTTCTGGGTATTACCAGAAGTTTCTGCAATATTGTCGGCTATTAGCCTCTTGTTACCTATTTGGGCAAGAACAGTGCCTCTGCCCATTCCTTTTTGTCCTCTTCGCCTTCCTCTATTAGAGGGAGGTGTCAATGTGGGCGTCACCCTGCAAATAAGAAAATGACAGTTATGAACTTAAATATTCTCGAGTGAGAAAATCAGGGAGACTATTATCTGATCCCTTTTTATAATGGATGTCAAAATCAAATGGTGCTAAAAGATCTTGCCATCTGACAAACATTTGTTTAGAAACATCATGTTTGCAATCTTTATTAAAAATAAATTTAGCTGCTTGGCAATCAGTTTTTATTAAAAACTTTTGATTATATAAATCATTTTGAAATTTAAGAACACACTTAACTATAGCAATGATTTCTTTTGCTATCGTAGCATAGTTATTTTGACTATTATTCCATTTTCCAGAATAAAACTGGACTAAATATTCTTATTTATCATTTGGAGAAAGCTGTTTAAGTATTCCTCCATCGCCAATATCGGAGGCATCAGTTTCAATAATTTTTTGCCAATTAGGATTGACTAAAGTAAGACAAGGGAGATTATTAACTTTCCCCTTGATTTTTTGAACTGCTTGCGTATGAGCATCAGTCCAAGGTTTTGGGATTTTCTTTAATCTATCATATAAAATAGACGTATCTTGGGCTAAATCTTTATAAAATAGTGAAATATAATTTAAACTTCCAAGAAATCTTTGAAGTTGGGTTTTATCAGTAATAATATTAGGAAATTTAGAAGCAAATTCAATACTTCTATTAATAGGAATAATTTTTCCTTTTTCAATATTATGACCCAAAAATCTGACTTTGGTTTGAAAAAGAGACATTTTTGATTTAGATATAACCAAACCATTTTGGATAATGATTTTCTTGAATATATCAAGATGTTTAAAATGCATTTCAATAGTATTTAAAAATACTAAAATATCATTGATATAAACAATGATAAAATTACTATAATTCATAAAAATATCATTCATAATTTTTTGAAATTCTGAAGGGGCATTCTTCAGCCCAAAAGGCATAACATTCCATTCAAATTATCCAATTGGAACATTAAAAGCAGTTTTATATTTATCAGCTTCGGCAATTTGGATTTGCCAATATCCAGATTTTAAATCAAATTTGGAAAATATAATAGCATTGTGGAGACGATCCAATAAATCCTTTTTATTAGGAATTGGATATCGAATCCATTTTAAAACTTTATTAAGAGGTTTATAATTTATCACCAATCTTGGAACTCCTCGTTCCTGTTCAGCATGTTTATTAACATAAAAAGTTGTGCATGATCATGGAGATTTCGAAGATCTTATGAGACCTTTTTGTAAAAGAGAAGAAATCTCAATTTTGCATAATTCCAAATATTCGGAATTCATTTGACATGGTCTTGCTTTAGTAGGAATATCATTTTCAGAAAAAGATTCTTCATATGGATGAATGACAATATGTCTTTTCTTGTCCCAAAAAGCATTAGGATGGTCACTACAAATTTGTAAAGAGAATTGGTTTTTTATAAACTCAATTTTTTCCTGTAGTTTAGGATTTTGTAAATATATCTTCAATTTGAAGAGTATAAATTTCTTGTTTAAGAAAATTAATTTGTTGATGTTTATTCATCAACCGATCTTTAATTTCATTTAAAATCCTTGAAAAAGGTTAAGTTATAAACTGGAATTTAACGGGTTTTTCTTCATAGGTTCCTATAAAACCTTTATCATCCATCCATTGAATAGGAAATAATTTATGAATGAATGGAGTACCTAATATAACTTGATTTGAAATATTTTTTACCAGCACAAAGTTTTCAGGAATACAAATTTTGTCTTGGCAAATATAAGCTTTGGGTAATTTATAAGTAATACCCATTTTTTGGCCACTAGCAGACCGTAAACTATAAGTAGCTTTTTGAAAATATTTTGAAGGAATTAACCCTTCTTGAATACAACTTAAATCAGCTCTGCTATCAACTAGAGCAGTAAACTCTTTTTTAAAATTATAATCAATTAAAAGAGTAAATTTTATAAAAAATTTAAAAGAATGATATCCAATTTTGTCAAAAAACTGGAACTGAGATTACCACTACTTTCTCCTTCCTCCGTAGCAACAGTTTTTACGGTGTTATCAACTGGTAGATATTCTACAGTGTTATAAACTGGTGTTTCTATGACTTGCTTTCCTTTTCCCTCAAGTTGCGAGACCCTATGATATAGAGTGGTTTGGTGTCTCCTAAGGGTGGAAAATTCTTGTTGAGGTTATGAACCTCTCTTTCTAAATCTTGGGTGGTTGTCGGTGTACTTATGATATTCCGACATTCTTGGAGGAGTTTCTTGACTCCAGCCATAGTATAAGGTCCTGTAGGTTCGCTAATTTCTACAGCAGTTGGTTCTTCTGGGGGCTGCTGTTTTGAATTTATTTGGTCTATGATTTGGAACCTGAGGTTTGGATCCTTAATATATTTAAGGAGGTCAACAAGGTTTTTACCATCTAGAACATGAATACTGGCTTCACTAAATTGAGAAACAAGTTTATAAAATTCATCATCTTCCTTGGTTTTGACACAAGGTTGCCCTATTTGGCATGGTTGACACTCATCATTTGAACTGGTTGAGATATAACTCTCTTCGTCTAACACCCTAATATCTTCATTTGAAGAGGGGTTGGAAGAACTATCACTCTCCTTGCCAGAATCATCCTCTGGTTTTGGGTCTGAATTTAACAAAATCTTATATAAAGATTCTCTAAGGTCATCATCTATGTTAAGGGCTTTAATTTTCTCCTTAACCTTACAATTCTTATAAAAATGACCTAGTCTGCCACACTTATAACAGGCTTTTGGGTTTTTGGATTTAATAAAATCCTTCCTTTCTTTGAAAGTCTTTTTGCGCCTTGCTTTTTTCTGCAAGCGCTTCTCTTTCCATTGTTGGAAGTCTCTATGCTTCTTCTTATGCCTATGAGGCTTCTTAGAGGATTGTGGAATATCCATACCAAACTGTCCACAAAATTCTCCTAATTGTTGTCTTTCATTAAGACCATGGCGCTTGATTTGCTGATTTAGCCTAATTTCATTACATAAGGCTAATCCTTCCTGCATACAAGTACCAATTAATTTACCATAAGTATAAGAATCATAATTAATACTTTTTCCCCTTTTCTAACTCTCTCTGTAAAAAAAGAAGGGAGTCCATCTATAAATTTGGACTTCCAGTGGGAGTCATGACTCTCTGGTAATTCCATGACCCTGCAAAGAAAAACATCTTTATACCACCTAAATGAGGTTAGGGTCTTACTTCTAAGGTTTTGAAGCATAGTACAAATAGATTCACTATTATCCGTCCATCTTCCTGAAAAATGTTCAACAATATTAATGACCAGTGTATAAACTACATTAGCAACAGGTGCATGATTGTCACCTTCTTGTTTAACAGCGGTTAAAATTGAATGACGCTGTGTTGGAGTTAAATAATTATCCCACCAGCCTTTTAATTGACTAGTGAAACCAACTATAATCATATCTGCAATAACCCTTTCAGTATTTTTATGAACCTTGCAGATAGTGTACATCAACATCCTATGAATAGTACAATAAATTTGACGTTCACTATAACCGTCAATATTCCATTCATATATTCCTTACCACTATAACTGTTAGAAATAACATGTTCATGTTCCTCTAATAAAACATTTTAAGGAGTTGAACGAGGATAATAATACATCCTCTGCGTAGGCTTAAAAGCATAATATTCATCAATTTTATTAATATCTGATGCTATGCGAGCCTTATAATCAATATCAGACAAATATCCATTATCCTCTGCTATTAAAGGACTGAGTTTTAGACCTTTAAACTTTTCATCTAAAAGTTTTTCTAAATCTGATAAAGGTTTCAATTTAAAATCATGAATCTCATGAGGAGGCTTTATACTTGGAGTAGCAACAACTTCCTTCTGTTTCTCCTTATCAGAAGTAGACGTCTTATTAAGACAAACTAAAAGTTTATCAACTTTCTCATGGAGTGAAAATATTTCACTACTAAAAAATCAGCGTTTAGTGACGGAATATTAGCGACAGACCATATTCTGTCGCTAATTAACGACGGATTAGCTACGGATTTCTCATTTTGTCGCAAGAAAAGCAACTAAAATTTTATTTCATTATATAGTGACGGATTAACAACAAAAACTGAGTTTCGTTACTAATAATTAGCGCGAATTTTTGGCGCCTTAAATTTCACTACAGATTTAGCAACAGAAGAGGCGCGACAAATTTTATTTTTAATTAGCGACGGATTCAGCAACGAAATATCCGTCGCTAGGCCTTTAATTTTTCTAGAAAAAAATATATATTTGCAGCAACGGAATATTTTGTCGCAAAATTAATTATTAAAAGAAATGAATGTATTATTTAGCGACTGAATATAAAATCCGTCGCTATTCCGTCGTTAAATGTAAAAAAAAAAAAGATATCTCCTAGCTAGGGTACACATTATTTCATTTCCAAACACAGCAGCCAACACGGATAAAGAGATAGACTGTGCGAAATTGCTAACATAGAGAGAGAGCACAACATAGATTAAAATAATGTGAATCTAGGGTTTCTATTGTGTTTTTCTCTTCTTCTACTGCAAATTTTATCTAAAGGAAATGTATGTTTTGATTTTTCTATGTTTTATGGGTAGTTTCTTTCTTCTTTATCTCCTTCTTTGTGTTTTCTGACATTAAATCTAAAACGAAATTAAGATATCTGTGTTTTCTTGCTTATTATCTAAAGGCCAGAGTGTCTTTAAGTGTTTTTTGGGCTAAAATCGAAGTTGGGTGTGTTGAAAACTGTTGGGTTTATAATTTATTTGAAGGTTAAGTGTTGGGAATCTCTATTTCGGCCAAAATCTGATGAAAATGGAAATTCGACCTTTGTTTGTGCTAAATATTGTAGGATAATATTATTTGGTGGTTAAAATTTATTTTAATTCGTTGCATGTCGAGAAAAAGCTTGAAGAATTCAACATTCTTTATATTCTGTGATTTGAAATCAGTGTTAGTGAACTGGGTTTCTTACTCGATTTTTTTTTGTTTCAGTTTGTCATTTTTTTTTAACTAAAAGGTGAATGATATTTTCTATTTCAATAAGTTATTTCACCTTGTTCTTCTCTCTTAGCAACATTTCTCATTAGCAAAATGTATCGTTTTGTAGCAAATCTTGCTTCCAAAGCCAGGTAATATTCACATTTTATAACTTGGATTTTTCTGTTAGAAAAATGTATTCTTTATTACTTTTAAGAAATACCCATTTTCTTGTTTTTCTTTTTTGTGTTAGAAAAATGTAATCTTTATTACTTTTAACAAATACCCATTTTCTTGTTTTGTACAGAGTGGCAAGAACCAACACCCAACAAGTGAGTACTATTTTGCAAGATACTTTTTTTTTTTGGAATAGATCAAGAAGAGCTGTATTTTGGATTGTCTGTTTATAAATGATTTTTGTTGCAGATTGGTGGAAGGTTAAATTGGAGTAGAAGTTATGCTGCAAAGGATATTAGATTTGGTGTTGAAGCTCGAGCAGCAATGCTTCAAGGTATTGAAGAACTTGCTGATGTTGTTAAAGTCACTATGGGTTCAAAGGTTAATTTTTTATCAACCCCATTAGTGAATACACTCTGTTTGTTACATAGATTATTCATATATTTATATGTAAACAATTCAACCCCATTAGTGAATACACACTGTTTGTTACATAGATTGTTCATATATTTATATGTAAACAATGTTTAGTATAAAATATTGTGACTTATAGTACTTGTTATGTTAGGTAGTTTCCAGATATGTAAAGTTCAATTGTTTTGACCCTTGGAGGGAATACTTAGTGCTCAAGTAAAACTCATGCTAAGAATCTAGTTTTGGTGAAATGTTCTTGTTTTTAGCAAATTACAGTCTTCTATTTTCGTACATGTGTACATTAAATGTTGTGTTGATCTGATGGTTTGTGATGAGACTCTGTTGTCTTTCATTTGACTTGGTCATTTATTGGATCTATGTTTCCATTTATACAAAAAAAATGCAACAATATCAGAGACACAAGCTCTTAATTTTCTAAAAATGGAAAACATGAAAGCCGTTATCTAGGCATGTCATTAGACTAGATCAAACAGTAACACAGTGAAAGTACTCGTTGTGGGCATATGCAACCTAAATTGTACAGCTGAAAATTATTTGAAGCTGTCAATAAGCTTCGCTCTCTGGTTGGCCAAACTTCCAATGTTCCGTGCCAACTCGTTCCCATGAAGCACAAGTGAAATTAGTTGCCTTGTTTTCTTTTTACTCCTTGTTTATGCTATTGGAGCTTGGAGAACACTGAGGCAGCAACAGTTTCTTTGCTGACATAATCCAAATCAATCAACAACTATTAATACATAATTCCAAAGTGTCAAACACAAAAACAAAAACCTAAACAGTTGAATCTTATAACTATTGTCATTTTCTGATAACTAAAACTATTGTCATTTTCTGATAGAATGCTGAAGAGGGAAAAGAGCTTACAACTAAATATAGTGCTCATCAGATTTAAGGGCTTTGTATTTCACTAAAATTAAAGCTACCTTGGTATAAACTCGTGTGCCTTCCTAACTGAGGTTCTTTCACATAAAGTTGGGGAGTGTAAGATAGATAAGATAACTATAGTTATCATCACCTTGTATTGCCTTTAACTCTTAACTCTAAATTAACTTAGAATCATAGGTAATAAAATTAGATAAAAGAACTGCAACTCTTACCAGATCTTTTTTCCAGGCATCATGTAACCATCATCAAATTAAAGGAGAGACTATTAGTTCACTTTTTTTTTGGATAAGGAGACAATATTATTTTACATTGTTTTTGTCTTGTTATAAAGATTAAAAAAACTGAACTCAAGAAGATCAACATCAATGACAACAGAGAAGTCATTCTGACTATATTAGTGGGCTTCACTAATTTTATATCTTATATAATATTGTTTGCATGTAGCATGGGTCATTACAAGTATGGGTTCAAAGCAGATCCTTACTGGATACCAACAGTTCATTAATATCATTCAAAATATACTTTAGGTCCTGTTTGTAGATAGAGATTGAACAAAGTACATAGCAAGACTAAATTTAAGACCCAATCATGAAGTGCAGAGTACTAGACAACCCAGCTTAAATAGGTCTGGGAGATGAAACTAAAAAAGGAAAGAAATAAGGGGAATATAATTAATGACATTTCAAGTGATGTGTTACCAGAAATGACAGCATTGCCAAGACAAGCAGGCTTTACCTGGAAATTCTTGTGCGTGTATGTAAGCCTGGGGATCCTTCTTAACACCATTAGCATGAACACTGGTTGGTCCATTTGCAATCTTTTATGTTGGTGAAGAAGTTTCTTGATCACTTTTAGCAGCGCTGACTTCTTTCTCCAGTATGTAAACCAGTTCATTCAGCAAATAGTTCAAGACCACCGAAAGTTGTTTGTTAGCGGCTAACATTTAATTGTCGGTAGTACATTAGTTAGAGAAGAAACTAGCGGCAATTAGCTACTAGCCACTAAATATTTGCCGTTAAAAGGCTTTTTTGTAGTAGTGATGGGGTGTTGAGCTTATACTTGTGCTCTTTGTATTTGCAGATTAGATCAACCATTGAACTGAGCATTTCTGACTATGACAAGGAGAAATTGCAGGAAAGACTAGTTAAGATTTCAGGAGGTGTCGCTGTGTTAAAGGTATGCCTTTTGTTTGCAACTTGTGAACGAGTACTACATGTTGCAACTGTTAGTTCAATAAACATGCCATTGTACAATATATGTTAATTTTTGCTG
This sequence comes from Lycium barbarum, assembly GCF_019175385.1. NCBI lineage: Eukaryota > Viridiplantae > Streptophyta > Magnoliopsida > Solanales > Solanaceae > Lycium > Lycium barbarum. Next base: position 104,101,973 of record NC_083347.1, on the reverse strand, counting down.
GATTGATTTTTAGATTGGAGGAGCTAGTGAAGCTGAGGTTGGTGAAAAGAAAGATAGGGTCACCGATGCTTTGAATGCTACAAAGGCTGCTGTGGAGGAAGGAATTGTTCCAGGTGATTGCACTCTCATATTTCCCTTGCTAACTGGGAATAACTAAATAGTTAGAGATGAGTAATGTTTTTTTTTTCCTTGCAGGTGGTGGCATTGCTCTTCTTTACGCAGCAAAAGAGTTAGATAAATTAACTACAACCAACTTTGACCAAAAGATTGGTGTACAAATCATTCAGAATGCTCTGAAGGTTTGCTATGCTCTTTAACTCTTGTTAATTAGTCTACAATATAACCCCTCAGAAATAGAGTAGATCACAACTTATGCCATGGTTTAACTCATGATTGCAGACACCAGTACATACAATAGCCTCTAGTGCAGGAGTAGAGGGTGCTGTCGTTGTTGGTATAAAGCCTTATAAGATGACTTAAATTGGTACTACAATGATAAAAACCAGAATTTGAATTATAACCAATGATAAAAACCAGATTTTGATCATAAAATAACCAAAAAACTGGTGCAATGAAATGATGAAGTATTCCATGGTGAAACCAGCAGCAACTTTCAGTAAACTGCACTTTGCTATTCTTCCCAGGTGGTCATACTCATATCCATGTATACAAATAATGTCCCAAATTTGTTCCCTTAGTGCATCATTCGGCGATACTATCCTTGCACACCTGCAATTGCTGAACTGTTGCATACTTGATGTTATCATATGAATTGCATGATGTACTAATGAGAAAAAGATGCTACTATTTATTACAAAAACCAGCAGCAGATGCTCTAATTCCATGTACTAGAGTAACCATTAGCGAAACAATATTGTATCACTTCATATCCAAGATGAATAGGATCAGTGGCACAATAAATATGTAGCACTGCATAATTTGAACTCCTAGAATCCTGTTGCTGATCATGGCCATATAGTATCCTGCTATATATCCCACCAGCAACTGTACGAAAGTACAATATTTCCATATCATTTCCTATAAATGTAGGATCAATAGAAAGTAGTATGATATCAATTTTGAAACAGGCTTGTACCAATTCATTTCCAAGATACTTAGGATCATTAGCACAAACAAGTTTCAAATTTTCTGAACTTCTGATGTTTTTTTGCTTGCACGTAGAGATCAAACATGCAAAAAAGAAGAAAGAGTTGGTAATAATTACCACCATGTTCTCCTCCTTAAGGACTTGAACATGATGGTAGTGTTCCCCTCTCCTCTCCACATCAGAAACCTTCTGCCTCCATATGCATTCTAAACAGCTGCTTAGCCTTAGTCTTTCGGCACATATTTGATCATTTATATCCAAGTTGTATGAAACTCTTTTTTGCTGGTCATCCTGAGACTTCAATTCCAATGAAAAATGGATAAATATATCTGCTCCCTTATCTTTGGAATTCATTTCTCTTTTTATTTGGTAAAATTGAATGGTTAGTATTCTTGATGTTTTAATTTCACTACTTATTACAGGAAAGATATCAAGAAATATTACGGGAAAAATCACAATCTCAGTCTGATATTGATCAATGTGAAGCATATTACGAAGCTGCTGGGGGAACAAGGAAGAGAAGAATATATCGTAGTCCTTCACCCATGCGTTATTTTTTTATGTTATCTGCGTTTTGCTGGAAAGAACAAAATTATGCACTAACAATATTTGATGGATGTGTGGGTTCTTTTGATAGTTGATAGCTTGGTGTTGTCGGTGTTTTGGACTAAACGATTAGGATTCCGTTATCTATTTTGAATCTTTTTTATAAATATTATTTTATGTGAATGTCAGTTATTTTTATGGGTATTTATTAATTTGTATTTAGTATGTTACAACAGGTGCATTTAAAAAAACAAAATGGAAGAAAAATATTTGTGACAGATTTGCGACGGATTTTGGTCGTTGCTAGAGGGAAAACAGTAGGCTACAGACTGCGACAAATATTGTATTGTCGCTAAATGCAGGCACAATTAATTCAAATATTTTGCGACGGATTAGCGACAATGGTTTTCGTCGCGAATTTACTAAAACGACGAAATGAAATATGAAATTAGTCACAGAATTCATAACAATAGCAACAAAATATTCCGTTGCTATAATGTGGAACGGATTTCATACGTCGCTACTCTGTCGCTATATTTGCTACGGATTTGTTTTTCCGTCGCTAATAGGTTAGCAATGCGCAAAATTGTAACAGACGACATTCTGTCGCTAATCCGTCGCAACACATGTTTAGCAACAGATATATGCTGATTAGCGACGTAATACGTTCGTCACTAAACGTTGTTTTTTTAGTAGTGTTTGTTCACCCAAAATATTCATATAAATATTGGAATAATTTTGCTGCCTTACCATATTATTAATATATTTAGTTATGACAGGCAAACTATCGCTTTCAATCAATTTTGAAAAAGCTGTAAAGTGCAAAGTTTTATCATCTTTGCCTATTTGAAAAGATTGTTGTGGAGGAAATACAATATGAACGATTTCTCCACTGGATAATTTATAATCTCTTTTAAGAACAGAATATAATTAGCAATATATTTTGCCATAAACCAAGGCACAAACGATATAATCTTATTTGCTTTAGAAAGATCTTTATAAAATTCTTCTTGGAAAACTATTGTTTCCTCTGGTTTGAAACTTTCAAAAAACCATTTTCTAAATGGTATCCATTTAGGAGTATAAAACTCTTTACTGATTTGTAATCTTGCGGGTGATCCCCGACTAAAATCAATTTTTTGGACTTGATCCATTAAACATCTGGAAAACCATATCTGACTCAGTCAATTCTGGGTCTTTAATACCAGTTACAATATTATCCTGGTTAATTTTTAAATTACTAATTCTATTAGAATCAGTATCTCTAATTTGAGAAGTAGATACTCTTGATGGAGACTGCACAATATAATCAACAGGAGATATATAAGATCGACAAGAAGACATAGATCTGGGTAGGCTAGATCGAACACTATTATGTTCATTATCTTCTAATAAAGATGATGGTTCATGAAATCTTAATTTAACTGTCCCATCTGGGATCTGTTCAATTTCTGAAATTTCAGTAAAAACATTTTGAGGAGGTGTTGCTCCTTCAATGACCCACTCTTTGGGAAAATCTATTTCATCCCATTTGATAGGTCTTCGAGTCATAATTTTGGATTTACCAAAATTAGTTTCTATTAAAATAGTTTCATTTTTAAAATCCATGATTTTACACATGGGATTCATAGTATATAATGGTTTATAATATATCTATAACAGATGCATATTACTTCTGTACCTGGCATGTAATCATAACCATGTAATTTAATACTTAATATTAAAGTATCTAAAGAATTGTCATCTTGCAAGGATACTTGCAAGTTAGGATAAGCATTAAAATAAACTGGACTATAAGCCAAACTTGTTTGAACTGTCCCTATGAGGGATTTCTTCCAGTTTCTATTTCTACCGTCTCTTAAAGCTGCTATAAAGCTTTCTGGTAAACCTCTTAAGGTTAAAGGTTTGAATGCAACCTAAACTAACCCAATATGCATAAATCTATGGGTTAACCTATAAGGGGCAAAATCACTGTCAGATAATAATCTAAAGGTAGCATGATCACTATCTACAGTCATAGTTTCTTCAATGGTTTTTACCACTTGTTTGAGACCTAATTTCTCAAAAGGACCCATTTGGTATATTACTCTGGGTTCTATTTTAAGAATTGTCCACTTATTAAGCAGATCAAGTTCTTGAGGAGTATCATATTCCTCTTTTTTACTATTTTTAGCAGTTCTTTTTCGATTTATAAAATTCATGATATAAAGTCGTTGAATTACATCACCTATGACTACTGAAACACCATGGCTCTGATACCATAACGAATGCAGGATCGCACCGCCGCATGATGTCATCTAGGTAACAACAGTTTTACTAGGTTACTAACCCTGGCGTTGGGATTGTTCATACCAGAACAAGTCCAACAAACGCCCTAAAACGCCATCCTCGGCTAAGCGGGCTAACAACAGGACCACCGCCTGGTTATGAACAGTCTGCCTGGGTCAGTCTCTACCTAACCTTGAACATCATGTTTTGGCTTTGATCATGATGCATTAAAGCATTATTACCATGATCTCAGTAGTCTAGTGTGACGTTATTAACGAATGCAGGATCGCGCCGCCGCATGATGTCATCTACGTAACAACAGTTTTACTAGGTTACTAACCCTGGCGTTGGGGTTGTTCCTACCAGAACAAGTTCAACAAACGCCCTAAAACGCCATCCTCAGCTAAGCGAGCTAACAACAGGACCACCGCCTGGTTATGAACAGTCCGCCTGGGTCAGTCTCTACCTAACCTTGAACATCATGTTTTGGCTTTGATCATGATGCATTAAAGCAGTATTACCATGATCTCAGTAGTCTAGTGTGACGTAATTCAACGGAATATTTAGCCTATAAGGCTAAACATGGACTGAATAAAATAAAATTTAAAAAGAAAAATAAAAATTTATACCTTAATGATGAAGGTTGTGCTCAGCAGAGAAAGAATTTATATAAACAAACTTTTATTTATGAGAGAATTTTTACAGAAGAGAGAGTGGTAGAAGACTTGTGCTTGGGGGATCCAAGACTTAAACATATATACATATAACTTAAACATATATATATATATAAGTATATTTTAGGTATATGTAGTATAACTTAAGCACATAACTTAATATATATATACGCGTATATGCCGTATTGCTGACTTGCTGTTAGCCTGTTAGTCAGTAAATATATAAACTTTACTTATAAACTTATATAACATATGTAAATATACCTATAATATACTAATAAATACTATAATATATATATATATATATATATATATATATATATATATATATATATATATATATATATATATACTATACAAAAAATAAAAATAAAAAGAGGTAAAAAAAGAGGTTTTGGACATGTTTGAACCAGATTGGTCCAGTTTCGGGTTTTTAACCGGTAAACCGGAACCGGTGGCCGGTTCCGGTTTTTTAACCTGAAACCGGCCGGTTTGTTAACCGGTTACCGGTCCGGTCCGGTTCTAACCGGTTAACAGGTTTAGGTGTACCTAGTTTAAAATACTGAAGAACAACCCTAAACTTTGAATTTCGTGACTTGCTCCAAATACCAAAAATGAGTTGCTATGACAGTGAACGACACTTAAATCCATCTTTTTTACTAGGTAGATAATTTCCAAATTTAAGAATTGGAACTCCTTGGCTTGAGCTGAGTGGGGTGGGGTTTCATCTATTGTTGTTTTCATTGACTACAAAGACATACGAGAAAAAAAAATATTGACTAATGATTCAATAATCGAAGAGGCTTTGACAAGACCTCGACATTTTCGCTTATATTATTAAGATTTCAC